>NW_004444042.1:1415545-1481697 GCF_000243295.1 Trichechus manatus latirostris | reverse complement strand
GTGTGCGCGCGCGTGTGTATGTATGTGTTTATCAAGGAATGAAGCTCCATTTCTCTCTGGGTGGGGCCATGAGAATATCCGTGCACAAGATAATTTAAGAAAAGCAAAATCTTCCAGGCAGTTGTGAGCAGCAAAAATATCAGCCACCAGTGGACAGCATTATTGCTTTTGCCTGCCTGTTCATAGAATTGTTTTTCCAGCAAATATTTAGTGAGCAGCTACTATGTGGAAGGTAATAGACAAAGTCAGAGTAGCAATGGAGGCAGGGGGCAGATGGTGTAGGGCTTTGTGTGCTTTTATTAAGACCTTGCTCTGAATCTAATGAAGAACCACTGCAGGGTTTTGAGCTGGGGAGGGAGCTGACCTCGTATTTTCAAAGGATGTGTCTGGAAGCAGGAGGATAATAGGTTGTGAGGGAGGCGAGGGGGGAAGCAGAGGGACCAGTTAGGGAGCTACTGCAACAATCCTAGCCACTATGAAAATGTCTTGCAGTGGAAGATGGCAGTGGAGATAGTGAGGCATGGCTATGGATTATTACAAAATATAGGAAGGAGTAGGCAAAGAAGTCTGGGATTTAAGAGACATGTCCAGGGTGGAGATATAATTTGGGAGTAATCAACCTATAGATAGAATTTAAAGCCCTGAGACTGGAGGTTTCCAAGGCAGTGAGAATAGATTGAAAACAAAAGAAAACCAAGGACTGAGCTCTGGAAAATTTCATTTAGCCTTTTGCTCCTGCCACTCAACTAAAACCAATTTTGCCGAGGTCATCAATGACCTCTACATTGTTGAATCCATAGGTCCTTTCCCAGCCCTCGTAGTATTAGATCTATGTTTGAATTAGGTTTCTTTTATGTGCAAGTCAAAGAGTCATGATTAATATACCCCTCCTCCAGAATTTCTGGAGGTATCAGGAGAGATGAAGAAGACTGTATGTGGGAAGGAGTTTCAGCCAGATATATTTGGATCTCAAAGGACAGCAGACCACGTCGTCTGATTTCTAGACTACAAAGAATCATAGAACTTAGAATATACAGTGAGGGGAGTTAGAATATTAAAGCTGGAAGATGCAAAGGAATTCTTGAGTCTTCTTTTTTTCTTCAAATTCCAATTGTTCATTGCTTGTATATAGGAAATCAATAGATTTTTGTAGATTGTTCTTGAATCTGTGATCTTGCCATACTTGTTTATTTATTCTAGGAGCTGTTCTTTTGTATCTTTCGTAGATTTTTTTGGGATTTTCTATGTACATAATCATGCCATCTGTGAGTAAACAGTTTTATTTCTTCCTTTCCAATATTTCCAATATTTGTTTACTTTTCTTGTCTTATTGCACTAGCTTGGATTTCTAGTACAAATTTAAATAGGAGAGGAAACATACTTGCCTTGTTCCTAATCTTAGGGAGCAAGTATCTAGTTTCTCACCACTAAGTCTGATGTTTGCGGTAGGTATTTTGCAGGTGTTCTTTACCAAGTTGAGAAAGTTTCCCAATAGTCTTTGTTTGCTGAAAAGTTTTTGTTTCTTTTGTTAGTTTGTTTTCTTAATGATGAATAGGTGTGCAATTTTGTCAATTGTTTTTTCTGCATCAATTGTTACGATCATACGATTTTTTCTTCTTTAGCTTTTTGATGTGATAGATTATTTTGATTAATTTTTTTAATGTTGAACCAGCCTTGCATACCTGGAATAAATCCCATTTGGTCCTGGTGTATACTTTTTTGATTTGCTAATATTTTGTTGAGGATTTTTGCATCTGTGTTCATGAGATAGATTGGTCTGTAGTTTTCTTTTTTTGTAATGTCTTTATCTGGTTTTGGTATTAAAGTAATGCTGGCCTCATAGAATGAGGTAGGGAGTGTTCTGCCTGCTTCTATTTTCTGGAAGAGATTGTGGATACTTTGTATCATTTCTTCCTTAAATTCACCAGTGAAACCATCTGGTTTCCCATTCTTTTTGGGAAATTTTAAATTATTGATCCAATTTCTTTAATAGGTATAAGGCTATTCAGGTTACCTATTTCTCCTTGTGTGCACTTTGGTAGTTAATATCTTTCAAGGAATTAGTCTATTTTATCTAAGTTATCAAATTTGTGGGCAAAAGGTTGTTCATACCTGTTAAAACCTGTTGCTGTGGAGTCGATTTGGACTCACAGTGACCCTATAGGACAAAGTAAGACTGCACCATAGAGTTTCCAAGGAGCAACTGGTGGATCCGAACTGCTGACCTTTCGGTTAGCAGCAGTAGCTCTGAACAACTGTGCCACCAGCGTTCTTCATCATTGTTCCTTATTATGCTTTTAATGTCCCTGAGATCTGTAGTGATGAACTCTTTTCATTTCTGATATTGGCAGTTTATATCATCTCTCTTTTTTTCCTGGGTTAGTCTGGCTAGAGATTTATTAACGTCACTGATTTTTCAAAGAACCAACTTTTGGCTTTGTCGATTTTTCTCTATTGTTTCCTGTTTTCAATTTCATCCATGTCTCCTTTCTTCTGCTTGCTTTAGGTTAAATTTGCTCTTCTTAGTTTCTTAAGGTGAATGCTTGTTGTTGTTAGCTGTTGTTTCCATTAGCTACTGTCAAGTTGGCCTCCGACTAATGGTGACACCACGCACAACAGAACAAAATGTTGCCCAGTCCTGCACCATTTCCATGACTGGTTGCAGATCAGACCATTGTGATCCACAGGGTTTTAAATGGTTGATTTTTGGAAACAGATCTAGGCCTTTCTTCCTAATTTGTCTTAGTCTAGAATCTCTCCTGAAACTGACAGACAAGTGGTGGCTACGCGTGAGGTGAATTGTCTGGAAATTGAGCCCAGGTCTCCTGCATGGAAGGTAGTGAGAATTCTACCACTGAACCACTATTACCCTCAAGGTGGACACTTAGATTTTTCATTTTAGATCTTTCTCCTTTTCTAATATATGCATTTAATGCTATAAATTTCCTTCGGGGCATTGATTTCATTGCATCCCACTAATTTCGATTAGTTGTATTTTCATTTTGTTCAAAATATGTTTAAATTTCTGTTCCAAATTCTTTGTTGATCCATAGGTTATTGAGAAGTGTGTTGTTTAGTTTTAAAATATTTGAGGGTGAGTCTGTTGCTTTTTAAAATGTGCCATGCACATTTCTAGGATTCTACAGAGCTGCCTCAAGGCCCCTGGAAGGAGGAGGAGGTGCTGAAGCCTAGACCAGCAGGGAAGGCTGTGGCACATCTGCCTTCACGTCCCTGCACACAGAAAGTCACAACTTTAATATGTTTTATTGATTGACTAGATTATATTCAGGTCTGCTGGTAAGAAACCTGCTGCTTAAAACAATAAGGGTGTATTTCACTTATTCTGGATCCATAGTGGATTGTTGGGGGACCCAGGCTGACAGAGATTCACCATCTTGGAGCTGTGTAATCTGGAGCATATGGTCTTTCCAGTGGCCATGCCAGAGGATGAGACTGCTGGGGGTGGGGGAGCAGGGTCATACACTGGCTTTTCCAGGATCCAGCCCAGAACAGTTGTCATACATACTGCTGCCACAGCCCTTAGGCCAGAACTAGTCACATGGTACCACCTAACTGTAAAAACATCAAAACCCATTGCCTTTGAGTCAATTCCAACTCATGACGACTTCATATGTTAGAGAGTAGAACTGCTCAATGGGGTTTGCTTGGCTGTAATCTTTATGAAAGCAGTTTGCCAGCCCTTTCTTCTATGGAGCTGCTGAGTGGTTTCAAACCCCCGACCTTTAGGTTAGCAGCTGGCCGCAAACCACTTGCACCACAATGGCTCCTTACCACACTGTAAGGGACCTAGAAAAGAAGGATGAGTAGATGGAAGGTTTGGTGAACTTCACTGTCTCAACTACAATTTGGTGTTTCATTGATGACTTCTTTGAATAAATATTTGCTGCTAAAATATCCAGTCCCCTTGTGGAGCGTATCAGAATGCTCACATAGCATCATTCATTTCCGAAAGAAAAAATGAACCATTAGCACTTTATAGCCCCTTACCATCGTCTCATGCCACATCTCATCCCTGGATGATGGCTATCCCTCAGAACATATCAGCTGGAGCTTCTGGAAGCCCAGTGTGAAAATATAACAGGTGAGATGGATGGATGTTAGAAAAATTTTGTAAAAACAATTCATCTGTGACATGGAGACAATTAGAGAAGGCAAATGGGCAAATAATGCTGTGGTGATTGCCCAGACTCAAAAGATTTGAGAGTAATTCCAATTCACATACATTTCTTGCTTAGTGGCTTGGCCAGATGCAGAGAAGTTTGAAAATGAACTAAGTGGTAGGAGGAATTGCTCAAGTTGGAATAAGATTCAGGCTTTCTGATTTCAAGCAAGACAGGAGCTGCTGGTCACTGCTATATCTTCAGTGTAGATGGTGGAGCAAGGGGTCAGAAATTATGGAGTACACGCATCACGTGTTTTCATTCCTTTCCCTCATTTTGGATCTCTCTTTCTCTCTCTGTATATATATGTATGTATGTGTATATATATGTATGTGTATATATATGTATGTATATGTGTATATATGTATGGAACCCTGGTGGCACAGTGGTTAAGAGCTCAGCTGCTAACCAAAAGGTCAGCAGTTTGAATCTAGCAGCCACTCCTTGGATACCCTATGGGACAGTTCTACTCTGTCCTGTAGGGTTGCTATGAGTCAGAATTGACTCAGTGGCAACGGGTTTGGTTTTTTGGTTTATGTATGTGTGTATATATATATGTGTGTGTGTATATATACATGCATACACACACAAACTGTATACAAATATGTATACATAATTAATTTACATTTGACTTTTTTACTGAAAAAGTAGTTCAAATAGTCCTAAGAATTGTACACTTAAAAGTAGACCTCCCTTGCGTGCCTGATCCCCAAATCTCCCTCTCCAGTGGAAACAACTCTCATAAATGTCTCAGATATACTTTCAGAAATAATCTGTGTATGTACTTACAAAAATAGTGTTCCTTTACAATCACCAGCAATAACCAGTAAGAAAATATGATAGAAAATATACTTTTACAATAGCACTAAAAACTATACAATATCTAGAATTTGGCCTAAAAAACATTGCACAAGATTTTTATGCAGAAAAAATTTAAAACTGTATTAAAGGGTGTGTTATGGGTTGAATTATGTCCCTGAACAGTATCCTTTGTAAATCCTAACCTCTATGCCTGTGGTTATAATCCCGTTTGGGAACGGATTGTCTTCGTTATGTTAATGAGACAGGATTAGTATAGGGTGTGTCTCCAATCAATCTCCTTTGAGATATAAAAGAGATTAAACAAGCAACCAAGCAAGCAGCCATGGGAGAAGAGAGATGCCAAGCCACATGAAGATCACCCAAGAGCAGAAGCTCAGAAGAGATAAGGACCTCCCTTCAGAGCCGACAGAGAGAAAAAGCCTTCCCATAGAGCCGGTGCCCTGAGTTTGGACTTCTAGCCTCCTAAACTGTGAGAAAATAAATTTCTGTTTGTTAAAGCCATCCACTTTGGTATTTCTGTTATAGGAGTACTAAATGACTAAGACAGGGTGTAACTGAATACATGCATGATTGTACATGTAGACTATATTGATGGATTGGAAAACTTTATAATTATATCAATGTTCTTCAAATCAATCTATAAATTTAATGCAATTCCAAAAAAAAATTCATCAGAATTTTTTGAAGAACTTGATAACCTTATTCTAAAATCCATGTGGAAGAGTATAGGTATACAAAAAGCTAAGTCAATTTTGAACTCTAAAAACAAAGAGGAGGAATTGATCCTACCATATATTAGGCATATTACAATGCTACAGTATAGAAGCATAAAGGTATGTTAACAATATAATAACAAAGCATGGAAAACAGCTGAGAGTTCAGAAACATTCTCATGTATATGGAAATAATTTACAATAAAGGTGCCTATAAATTCAGGTGAGGGGAAGATTTTTATTGTTTAATAGATGATTATGTGAAAAATTATTCATTATATGGAGAAAAATGTTCTTTTTGATGATGAATGCAACACCATTCCTCTTCAATTTGTCATTCCTGACATGGTAGACCATATGATTGTACAACTGAAAATGGCCAATACCAGTCCGTTTCAACTCACTTATGCCTAGGATATCAATCTTCAAGTGTGCCATTTCATTTTTAACAACTTCCAATTTTCCTTGATTCATATTTTGTTCATTCCATGTTCTGATGATTCATGGGTGTTTGCAGCTGTTTCTTCTCATTTTGAGTCATGCCACATTAGCAAATGTAGATCCCAAAAGTTTTACTCCATCCATGTCATTAAGGTCTGCACTCTACTTGAGGAGGCAGCTCTTTCCTAGTCGAATTTTGAGTACCTTTCAACCCGAGGGGCTCATCTTCCAGGACTATATCAGACAATGTTCCGCTGCTATCCATAAGGTTTTACTGGCCAATTTTTTAAGAGGTGGATGACTAGGTCCTTCTTCCTAGTCTGTCTTAGTTTGGAAGCTCTGCTGAAACCTGTCCACCATGGGTGACCCTGCTAATATTTAAAATACCAGTGGCATAGCTTCCAGCATCACAGCAACACACAAGCCACCATAGTATGACAAACTGATAGACATAAAGAAAACAAAAATCTTCACAACTAGACAACTAAGCAACATCATGATAAACAGAAAATATTGAAGTTGTAAAGGATTTCATTTTACTTGGATCCACAATCAACACCATGGAAGCAGAATTCAAGAAATCAAATGACGTATTGCATTGGGCAAATCTTCTGCAAAAGACCTTTTAAAGTGTTAAAAAGCAAAGATGTCACTTAGAAGACTAAGGGGACCTTACCCAATCCATGGTATTTTCAATCACCTCATATGCGTGAGAAATCTGGACAATGAACAAGGAAGACTGAAGAAGAATTGATGCCTTTGAATAATGGTGTTGGCAAAGAATATTGAATATGCCATGGACTGCCAGAAGAACAAACAAATCTGTCTTGGAAAAAGTACAGCCAGAATGCTCCTTAGAAGCGAGGATGGTAAGACTTCATCTCACGTACTTTGGACATGTTATCAGGAGGGATCAGTCCCTGGAGAAGGACTTCGTGCTAGGCAAAGTAGAGGGTCAGTGCAAAAGAGGACGAACTTCAATGAGATGGGTTGACACAGTGGCCACAACAATGATTGTGAGGATGGCTCAGCACTAGGCAGTGTTTTGTTCTGTTGTTCATATGGTCACTGTATGTCGGAACCAACTTGCTGGCACCTAACAACAACAACACGTGGAGAAAAATAAAATAGGCTCTCTACCTCACAACTTAAGCAAATGGGAATTCAAGATGGATTAAAGACCTAGTGTGAAATATAAAATACAAATATATGGACTAAAATGTAGAATATCTTTGTAACTTTTGAAGTGGTAGAAGATATCCTGAAAAAGACCCCAAAAATACAACCACAAGGGAAAAAAATCCATGGGTCTGACATGATCAAAATTAAGGATTTTTATTCAATAAAGGACACCATACACAAAATTAACAGAACCTGACAAGTAATCAGTATCAAGAATGTATGAGAAAATTCTTGTATATCAGTAAGAAAAAGGAAATACAAGAGAAAAAAGAAAGGGCAAAGATAATGAGAAGGCAGTTCACAAAAGGGGAAACCCAGAATCTTAGGTTCCCAGTGCTGCATAACAGAAATATCACAAATTTATTTTCTCACAGTTTAGGGGGCTATAAGTCCAAATACAGGGAATGGCTCAAGGGAGAGGTCCTTCCTTGTCTGTTTCAGCTTCTAGTGGCTGCTAGCAATCCTTGGCATTCTTGGACCTGTAGAAGGACCTGTCTCCATCTTCTGTCATCATTGGTCTTCCTTTTCTCTCTGTTTCTATTCTGCCTTTTTTATAACTCAGAAGTGATTAGGTTTAGGACTATCCTATTATGGAGTGACCTCTTTAATATAGCAAAGAAAAAACCCTATTTCCAAACAGGGTCATATTTACAGGTACAGGGTTTAGGATTTTAACACATTTTTGGAGACACAATTCAATTTATAATACCCAGAAACAAAGAAGTGTATAGCACTCCTTAACAGAGCAATGAGCATTTGAACAAGGTATGAGTTCATCCACATTAGAGGACCAAAAAGTAAAAATGTTGGCTAATGCCCTATAATGGTTAAGATTGTGTGTCAGCTTGGATGGGCCATGATTCTCAGTGTTTATACGTGATCACTCCCATGATGGAATCTGCTGTGAGTAGCCAATCAGCTGTTTCCTTGGGGGTGTGGCCTGCATCCAAATATAAGCAGATGTTCTGGCTTTTTGCTTGCTCTGGGTCCTGCAGCTGCCTCCTGTTCATCTGACCTCTGGTTCTTGGGACTTGAGCTATCAGCTTATCTGCTGATCTTGGGATTCATCAATCTTCACAGCCTGTGAGCGAAGCCCTGCTTTCCGACCTGCCAGTCTTGGATTTGCCAGCCCCTGCAGCTACATGAATTGGGAGAAGCCTCTATCCTGATCCGCGGACTTGGGACTTTCCAGCTTCTACAATCTCGTGAGCTGTTTCTTTGATATAAATCTCTCTCTATATGTATTTATATGCTTTATTGGTTTTGCTTATCTAGAGAACCCAGCCTAAGACATGCCTGTTGTAGCCAAAGATGTAGGAAATTGTGAGATCTCATCCACCATTCTTGAAAGTGTATATGGAGAACAATCTGGTAGTACTTAGGGAAATTCAATATTCAGATCCTCCGTGATCTAGGAATCCACTCTGTTGCTTCCACCTATCCTAGAAGCCATTCATGGCTACATGTTTCAGGGAGTGGGAGTTGAAGGCTATTTAGGGGCCATCACCAGGCAAGTGAACAGATTTACTAGGAAATGCTATGCAGCAGTTAGAAACAATGAACTAAATGTACATAAAGCAAAATGGATAAATCCTAAAAACAGTGTTGAGTGAATAAAAAAGAATGAGATATGTAGCATGCTAACATTTATGTAAATTTAAAGCATATACAAACACAAAATTCATTACATAATGGAGAGTGATTCATCAAACCCTGTAGAGAGTGTGCATAGGGAGGGAAGAAGAATGGGAGTGGGAACCATAGACGGAGAGGAAAAACAAAACAAAAAAAGGGCTTAGGCCAGGTACATGTGACAGTCTGAGGAGTTTGGAACTGAGGAGGGTGATTAACTCAAGCCTCTGCCTCTGTGGAGATAAACAGATAAATAATTCATTTTGCTCTTTGATTTAAACTATCACATTTGTATATGAGTTGAGTTGCACTTAATTTGTGGACACATTTTGTAAACTATTAAACTTTTTTTAGTTTTGAGTTTGTAATTTCACTGCTATGTTTAGAAAACTTTTTTCCCCAATGGCAAACATTTTCTTATGCCCTTGGGAGACTACTCAAGGTAGAGAGACTGAACCTATACCAGTGAATAGCATGGCCCCGTGCATAATATTCTATTATATGAATGGATCACAAATATTTAGTTATCAGATTTGGGTGGTATTTGGATTGTTTACAGTGTTCTTTTTTCTTACTAACAATATTGTAATGAAAATTCTTATGTATTCATTTTTGCACAATGTATGTCAGTAGGTTATATTCCTGAAAGTAGTATTGCTAAGGCGATATATCTGTATATTTTTAAATAGGGTAGAAATTGTCAAATTACTCTTGCACCAATTTATATTCTCACCTTTGCCAACACTGTGTATTATCAAACATTTCATTTTTGCTATGCTGATAGAAGTAAATGTTTGTTCATAAGTTAACTTTTTATTTACTTAATTATAAGTGGCTTTGCATAATTTTTCATATGGTCATAAACCATTCATATTACTATTGGTGGTTGGTCTTTTTCTTACTGATTTACAAGTGCTCTTTATTTATCAGATATGTTAGGTTTTTCCCACGTGTTGTAAATGAATTCTTTCAAATTATCTTTTTGTATTACTCTATTTTACGGTAACATTTTGCCATACAGAAATTTAAAGTTTTTAGCTTGTCAAATTTGTTATTCTCCTAGTTTAAGTCTCTTTGAGTCTCCCTTAAAATGATCAAAATGAACTGTTATCATCTATCTATCTATCTAGCTACCTACCTAACATGATATATCTCTATCTCTATCTCTGTATGCTGAATCTATATCTAGATCACCTGTGTTTTCTTCTATAATTTTCAAGTTTTCGTTTTTTTTAGTGTACATTTAATAAATCTGAAATTTACTTTGGACAAGAAGTAAAGTAGGGATCTAGGAGGTTTTTTTATGTTTAGTCAATTGTCCAAAAACTATTTAATCATCCATTTTTCCCACTGATTTGAAATGTCACCTTTATCGTATACTAAATTCCTATTTGGGGGCTTTTCTAAAAATATAATTTTTATTCCTTTCCATTAATCTATCTCTTTTTAATGTGCCCATATCTAAAGTTTACTCATTCTAGATTTATAGGACAATTTAGTTCCTTCTTAGCGCTTCTGTTTCATAAATTTTTGTACTTATTCTTGAAAGCGTATTTTTCCATATGTAATTTAGAACCATATTGTCTATCCCTAAGAGCTGAGCAGGACATCCATGCAGGGGGATGACCTGCATGGGGAGTCAGAGCACAAGCAGGGTAAGTAGGATGTCCATGCAGAGAGGAAATAGCAGCCCAAATGAGATATTAGTATGAGAAATAACCCAATATCTTAAGGATAATGGAAGCCAAGTTTCTGACCACAGGAGAAGGGAATTGCAAATATGGAAAGGGAGAAAACTAGAATGAATCCTGTGGTATTGGATTGAAATTGAAGGTATTGTTGTGAACTCATGGTTGTCTAAAACAAAAAACCAAACCCATTGATGTCGAGTTGCTTCCATCTCATAGCAACCCTATAGGACAGAATAGAACTGGCCTATAGGGTTTCCAAGGAGCAGCTGATGGATTCGAACTGCCGACCTTTTTGGTTAGCAGCCAAGCTCCTAACCGCTGTGCTACCAGGGCTCCATGGTTGTCTAGACTACGTATAGAGACAAATATAAATGTGTGTGTGTACATATATGTAGTGCATATACTCTACCTCTGTTCACTGAAGGCCCTGGGAGCAGTGACATCCCAATAGCAATGAATACCTCTAATACCCGATCTTGGTTTCTACATACCATTTGTATTAGTTTCCTATTGCTAATAGCTAAGAGTCGGAATTGACTCAACAGCATCAGGTTTTGGTTTTGGAGTGGCTTAAAGTAACACTAATTTATTATCCTACAGTTCTGCAGGTCAGAAATCCAAAATGGGTTTCACAGGGCTAAAAATTAAGTGTCAGCAGGGCTGGAGGACACCAGTTCCTTCTGGAGATTCTAGTGGAGAATCCATTTCCTTGTATTTTTCAGCTTCTAGAGGCTGCCTGCATTCCTTGGCTCATGGCCCTTTTCAATCTTCAGTGACAGCAATGGTATCACTCCAACATCTGCTTTTGTCCTCACATCTCTTTCTCTGAATCTCTTGCCTCTCTCTTTCACTTATAAAGACCCTTGTGACTACATTGAGCCCACCTGAATAATGAAAGATAATCTTCCCATCTCAAGATCCTTAACTTAATCATGTCTACACAGTTCCTCTGATGTGTAAGGTTATATATTCACAGCTTCTGGAGGTTAGGATGTAGACATCATTAGGGGCCATTATTCTGCCTACCGCACCATTCTCCATTAAAAGAGCTAGGACTCCTTGGAGAAATGACTGCTTCCATGGCTGTATCATCTTGTTGACCCAGAAAATAAGAAAGTATTTAAAAAATAATGAGAACAAAGGGACACAGAAGCCAGCTTGAAGAGGCTCCAAATGGCCAAATTTGGAACAAAATAATGATATTTATAGATTATAGCTATTGAATAAAATAGGAATCTATGAATTCATATAGATATAAATTAAGGAGTAAATGTAAAGTTTGTTGAGGAATGGAATATATATATAGTTCAAAGTTAACTCCCCTCAAAATACTTATTAATTACTGAGAGTAAAGGAATAACTTTACAGTGGAGAAGCCTGGAGACACCTCCTTAATCAAATCAAAGTGAACATTATCAGTAATGGGACAAATTGAATACGTGCCACCTGATAAGATATGGAAACCCTGGTGGCATAGTGGTTGAGTTTGGCTGCTAACCAACAGGTCAGCAGTTTGAATCCACCGGACCCTGCTTGGAAACCCTATGGGGCAGTTCTACCCTGTCCTGCAGGGTCACTATGAGTTGCAATTGACTCGATGGCAACGGGTTGATAAGATGCAGTAGGAAAACAGCATAACTTCTGGATATTCAAATGAAAAGTTGCATAATCTAAATCTAATTATGAGGAAACATCAGAAAACCCAAACTGAGGGACATTTTGCAAAATAAATGGCCTGTAATCTTTAAGAATTAAAGGTCATTAAAGTCTAGGAAAGACTAAGGAATGGTGTCATATTGAAAAAGACTACAAAACATGACAATTAAATGCACATTGCTTTTCTAAACTGGATCCTTTTACTAAAAAGGACACTGGGGACAATTGGTAAAACTTGAATGTAGTCTGAGGCTTAGGTGGTAGTAATGTAACAGTGCTGATTTTCTGATTTCAGTGGTACTGTTGTAGTTATTGTAGCAGCCCTTGTTGTGCAGTGGTTAAAGCACTCAGCTGCTAATTGAAAGGTCAGAAGTTCGAACCCACCAAATCCACTAGTGGCTCTGCAGGAGAAAGATGTGGCAGTCTACTTCTGTAAAGATTACAGCCTTGGAAACCCTATGAGGACATTCTATTCTGTCCGACAGGGTCGCTATGAGAGTCAGAATCAACTCGATGGCAATGAGTATCACGGTTATTACAAGAATACACACTAATGTATTCAAGAATGATGGGCCATAATGTGAGCATTTAATCTCAAATTGTTCAGGTAAGAGTTCTTTGTAGTATACTTCTACCTTTTTGGAAACATTGTGATTATTTCAGAAGTATAATATATAAATCACAGTGTCTAGTTGGAAAAATCATAGTCATTTTTGTTAGGATTGCATTAAATTTATAGATTATTTAAAGGAGGAATGACATATTTACAATACGGCTTTTTTTATTGTGCTTTAGGTGAAAGTTTACAGCTCAAGTTAATTTCTCATACAAAATTGTATACACATATTGTTATGTAACATTAGTTGCAATCCCTATCATGTGACAGCACACTCCTCCTTTCCACCCCGGGTTTCTTGAGATCATTCAACCCGTTCCTGTCCCTTCCTGCCTTCTCATCTTGCCTCCAGACAGGAGCCGCCTATTTAGTCTGCTCTATGTGCTTGAACTAAGAAGCACACTCTTCACGAGTATTATTTTATGTTTTACAGTCCAGTCTAATCTTTGTCTGAAAAATGGGCTTTGGAAATGGTTTTAGTTCTAAGTTAACAGAGCATCTGAGGGTATGGCTTTGGGGTTCCTCCAATCTCAGTCAGACCATTAAGTCTGGTCTTTTTATGTGAATTTGAATTCTGCTCCACACTTTTCTCCCGCTCCGTCAGGGATTTTCTGTTGTGTTTCCTGTCAGGGCAGTCATTGGTGGTAGCCAGGCACCATCTAGTTCTTCTGGTCTCAGGTTGATGGAGTCTCTTGGTTTTGTGGCCCTTTTGTCTCTTGGACTAATATTTTCCTTGTGTCTTTTGTGTTCTTTATTCTCCTTTGCTCCAGGTGGGTTGGGACAAATTGATGCATCTTATATGGCTGCTGGTTAGCTTTTAAGACCCCAGACGCCACTCACCAAAGTGAGACGCAGAACATTTTCTTAATAAAGTTTTTTATACCAATTGACCTAGATGTCCCCCAAAACCATGGTCCCTAGACCCCAGCACCAGCTACTCTGTCCCTCAAAGTGTTTGGTTGTGTTCAGGAAACTTCTTAGCTTTTGGGTTAGTCCAGTTGTGCTGACTTCCCCTGTATTGTGTGCTGTCCTTCCCTTTACCTAAGATGATTCTTGTCTGCTATCTAGTTGGTGAATTCCCCCTCCCTCCCCACCCTCGTAACCATTGAAAATGTTTTCTTCTATGTTTAAACATTTTCTGAGTTCTTAAAATAGTAGTCTCACAATATATTTGTCCTTTTGCGACTGACAAATTTCACTCAGCATAATGCCCTCCAGATTCATCCATGTTGTGAAATATTTCGAGGATTCATCATCCTTCTTTATCATTAGGTAGTACTGCATTGTGTGTATGTACCATAATTTGTTTATCCATTCATCTCTTGATGGGCACCTAGGTTGTTTCCATCTTTTTACTACTGTGAACAGTGTTGCAGTGAACATGGGTGTGCATATCTCTATTTGGCTCTTATCTCTCTAGGATATATTTCAAGGAGTAGGATTGCTGGATTGTATGGGACTTCTATTTCTAGCTTTTTAAGGAGGCACCAAATCGATTTTCAAAGTGGTTGTACCATTTTACATTCCCACCAGCAGTGCACAAGTGTTCCAGTCTCTCCACAACCTCTCCAACATTTATTATTTTGTGTCTTTTGGATTAGTGCCAGCCTTGTTGGGGTGAGATGGTATCTCATTGTAGTTTTGATTTGCACTTCTCCAATGGCTAATGATCATGAGTGTTTCCTCATGTATCTGTTAGTTGCCTGAATTTCTTCTTTGGTGAAGTGTCTGTTCATATCTTTTGCCAATTTTTTAATTGGGTTATTTGTCTTTTTGTTGTTGAGGTGTTGCGATGTCTTGTAGATTTTAGAGATTAGACCCTTATTGGATATGTCATAGCCAAAAAAATTTTTTTCCCAGTCTGTAGGTTGTCTTTTTACTCCTTCAGTGAAGTCTTTTGATGAGCATAAATGTTTGATTTTTAGGAGCTCCCAGTTATCTAGCTTCTCTTCTGGTGTTTGTGCATTGTTAGTTATGGCTTATATTCTGTTTATGCCATGTATTATCATTGTCCGTATTTTTTCTTCCATTATCGTTATCGTTTTAGATTTTATATTTAGGTCTTTGATCCATTTTGAATTAGTTTTTCTACATGGTGTGAGGTATGGGTCTTGTTTCATTTTTTTGTAGATGGATATCAAGTTATGCCAGCATAATTTGTTAAAGAGACTGTCTTTTCCCCATTTAACAGACTTTGAGCCTTTGTCAAATATCAGCTGCTCATAGGTGGTTGAATTTACATCAGATTCTCAATTCTGTTCCACTGGTCTATGTTTCTGTTGTACCAGTACCAGGCTGTTTTGACTACCCTGGCGGTATAATAGGTTCTAAAATCAGGTAGTGTGAGGCCTCTCACTTTGTTCTTTTTCTTCAGTGATGCTTTACTTATCTGGGGCCTGTTCTCTTTCTACACGAAGTTAGTGATTTGTTTCTCCATCTCCTTAAAAAAAGCCGTTGCAATTTGGATCGAGATTGCATTGTATCTGTAGACTGCTTTGGGTGGAATTGACATTTTCATAATGTTGAGTCTTCCTATCCATGAGCATGGTATGTTTTTCAATGTATGTAAGTCTCTTTTGGATTTCTTGCAGTAGTGTCTTGTAGTTTTCTTTGTATAGGTCTTTTATGTCTTTGGTTAGGTTTATTCCTGAGTATTTTATCTTCTTGGGGTCTGTTGCAAATGGTATTGATTTGGTGATTACCTTTTCATCATTCTCTTTATTGTTGTAGAGGAATCCAACTGATTTTTGTATGTTTATCTTGTGTCTTGATACTTTGCTGAAATCCTCTATTAGTTCCAGTAGTTTTCTTGTGGATTCTTTGGGGTTTTCTGTGTATAAGATCATATCATCTGCTAATAGGGATATTTTTATTTCTTCAGTACCAGTTTGGATACACTGTATTTCTTTTTCTTGTCTTATTGCTCTGGCTAGGACCTCCAGCACAATGTTGAATACGAGTAGTGATAAAGGGCATCCTTGTCTAGTCCCCATTCTCAAGGGGAATGCTTTCAGATTCTCTCCATTTAGGATGATGTTGGCTGTTAGCTTTGTATAAATGCCCTTTATTGTATTAGGAATTTCTCTTCTATTCCTATTTTGCTGAGAGTTTTTATCATGAATGGGTGTTGAACTTTGTCAAATGCCCCTTCTGCATCGATTGATAAGATCATGTGGTTCTAATCTTTTGTTTTATTTCTGTGATGGATTACATCAATTTTTTTTTAATGTTGAACCATCACTGCATACCTGGTATGAATCTCAATTGGTCATGATGAATTATTTTTTTTATATGTTGTTGAATTCTATTGGCTAGAATTTTGTTGAGGATTTTTGCATCAATGTTCATGAGGGATATTGGTCTGTAATTTTCTTTTTTTATGGTGTCTTTAGTTGGCTTTGGTATGGTATCAGGGTTATTCTGGCTTCACAGAATGAGAGTATTCCATCCTTTTCTATGCTCTGAAATACCTTCAGTAGTACTGGTGTTAACTCTTCTCTGAAAGTTTGGTAGAATTCTCCAGTGAAGCTTTCAGGGTGAGGGTTTTTTTTTTGTTGGGAATTTTTTTATTACCTCTTCAATTTCTTCTTTTGGTATAGGTTTTCTACCTCTGTTTGTGTTAGTTTAGGTAGGTAGTGAGTTTCTAGAAATTTTTCCATTTCCTCTAAGTTTTCAAATTTGTTGAAGTACAATTTTTCATAGTATTCTGTTATGATTCTTTTTATTTCAGTTGAGTCTGTTGTAATATCGCCCATCTCATTTCTTATTCAGGTTATTTGCTTCCTTTCCTGTTTTTCTTTTGTCAGTGTGGCCAATGGTTTATCAATTTTGCTGATCTTTTCAAAGAACGAGCTTTTGGTCTTGTTAACTCTTTCAATTGTTTTTCTATTCTCTATTTCATTTAATTCTGCTCTAATCTTTATTATTTCCTTTCTTCTGGTGCCTGAGGGCTTCTTTCACTGCTCTCTTTCTATTTGTTCTGGTTGTATGGCTAATGTTTTGATTTTGGCCCTTCCTTCTTTTTGGATGTGTGCATTTATTGCTATAAATTGACCTCTGAGCTCTGCTTTTGCTGTGTCCCAAAGTTTCTTGTAAGATGTATTTTCATTCTCATTTGATTCTATGAATTTCTTTATTCCATCCTTAATTTCTTAAAAAACAAAACAAAACAAAAAAAAAACAGTAGTTTTTGAGCAAGGTGTTGTTCAGTTTCCATGTGTTTGATTTTTTTTCCCTTGCTTTTTCTGTTATTGATTTCTACTTTTATGTCTTTATGGTCAGAAAAGATGCTTTGTAATATTTTGATGATTTGGATTCTGTTAAGGCTTGCTTTGTGGCCTAATATGTGGTCTACTCTGGAGAATGTTCCATATGTGTTGGAAAAGAAAGTCTACTTGGCTGCTGTTCGGTGTAGTGTTTGGTATATGTTTATGAGGTCAAGTTGGTTGATTGTGGCATTTAGATCTTCTGTGTCTTTATTAAGCTTCTTCCTAGATGTTCTTTTCTTCACCAAAAGTGATGCGTTGAAGTCTCCTACTATCACTGTAGAATGTCTCTCTTTTCAATGCTGTTAGAGTTTGTTTCATGTATTTTGGAGCTCTTTCATTGGGTGCATATATATGTATTATTGTTACTGCCTCCTGGTGTATTGGCCCTTTAATCATTATATAATGTCTTTCCTTATACTTTGTGGTGGATTTTGCTTTAAAGTTTATTTTGTCAGAGATTAATATTGCCAGTCTTCTCTTTTTTGAGTGTTGTTTGCTTGATGTATATTTTTCCATCCTTTGTGTTTTAGTTTGTTTGTGTCTTCGAGTCTAAGGTGTGTCTCTTGTAGGCAGCGTATAGAGGGATCATGTCTTTTAATCCATTCTGCTACTCTGTGTCTCTTTATTGGTGCATTTAGTCCATTTGCATTCAGTGTAATTATTGATACGTATGAGTTTGGTGCTGTCATTTTGAAATCTTTTTTTGTGTGTTGTTGACAGTTTCTTTGTACCATTTAATTTTCTATGCTGAGTCGTTCTTTATGTATTTTCTTTTCATCTTTTTCATTATTGTTGATTTTGTATTTGATAAGTCCTTATGTGTTTCTTCTTTTTTATTTTGATGGGTAGATTTGTTAGTTTCCTTTGTGATTACTTTAAAATTTACCTCTAGTTTTCTAAGTTTAAATCAATCTTTTATTTCTTGATTACACCTTAATTTCTTCTCCATATTTGAAAGTTCTATGACTACACTATTTAGTACCTCTTTTTT
Source organism: Trichechus manatus latirostris (assembly GCF_000243295.1). NCBI lineage: Eukaryota > Metazoa > Chordata > Mammalia > Sirenia > Trichechidae > Trichechus > Trichechus manatus. Next base: position 1,463,504 of record NW_004444042.1, on the reverse strand, counting down.
GTTTTAATGTCATCATCTTATACATATTGATGTCTCTGTTTTTCTATTTTCAGTGTTTTAGCTTTGACTTACTTTTGTGACTTTCCTATCTGGGTTGATATCTGGTTGTTCGGTCCTGTGTTCTAGTCTTGGGTTGTTATCTAATATTGTTGGTTGTCTAGCTGAAGGACTCCCTTTAATATTTCTTGTAATTTTGGTTTGGTTTTTACAAATTCCCTAAACTTCTGTTTATCTGGAAATGCCCTAATTTTGCCTTCATATTTGAGAGACAGTTTTGCTGGATATATAACTCTTGGCTGGCAATTTTTTTCCTTCAAGGCTTTATATATGTCATCCTATTGCCTTCTTGCCTGCATGGTTTCTGCTGAGTAGTCCAAACTTAGTCTTATTGACTTTCTTTTGTTGAAGACTTTTCGTTTATCCCTAGCCACTCTCAAAATTCTCTCTTTATCTTTGGTTTTGGCAAGTTTGATTCTAATATGTCTTAGTGACTTTATTAGTTTGGAATATACCCTGTGTGGGTTTCAGTGAGCTTCTTGGATAGATATCTTCTTGTCTTTCATGATATCAGGGTAGTTTTATGCCAGCAAATCTTCAACAATTCTCTCTGTATTTTCTGTTATCATCTTCCCCCCTCCCCCCATTCTGGTAGCCCAGTCTCTTGTAGGTTATTCCTCTTGAAAGTGTCCCACATAATTCTTAGGGTTTCTTCATTTTTAAAAATCCTTTTATCTGATTTTTCATCAAATAAATTGGTATCAAGTGCTTTATCTTCAGTCTTACTAATCCTGACTTCCATTGCCTCAATTCTGGTCCTATGACTTTCTATTGAGTTATCTAATTCTGAAATTTTATTGTTAATCTTTTGGATTTCTATTTGCTGTTTCCCTATGGATTCTAGCATCCTGTTAAATTTGTCATTCTGATCTTGTATAGCTTTCCTTAACTCCTTATTGCTTTGTCTGTATGTTCATTGACTTGGTCTGGGTTTTGTCTGATCTCCTTCCTGATCTCTTGAAGAGCTCTGTATATTAATCTTTTGAATTCTACCTCTGGTAATTCCCAGACTTTCTCATCCTCTGGGAAGTTTCCTGTTCTTTGTTTTGTTTGCTTGCTGGAGCCATCTTGATCTGATTCTTTATGTGATTTGATATTGACTGTTGTCTCAGAGCCATCAGTAAGTTATATTTATTTATTGTATGTTGGCTTACTGTGTCCTAGCTTTTTGTATTGTTTTGTTTTGATATGCCCAAATAGACTGGACGTGTGAGCTACTTTGGTTGTTGATGTCTTTGAAGCTCTCATGTCCTGTCACCAGGTGGTTAGAGCTGCTACTAGATGTGTGAGCCCAGGAGTCCATTTACTTTTCTTGTGTGGATTCAGCTCATGTGTCCAGGTAGATGGTCACTGAGTATGTGGTGCAGGCTCTCACCGTCAGTTCTAGACGGGCATGGCTATGTAAGAGTGATTGGAGCAGGCACAGGTATCTGGCTGAAGTAGGGGGCTATGTGCCCAGCAAGGTAGGAGACTGATGGCTGCCCCTGATTGACTACATGGAAGGTGTATCCCTGTCCCCTAGAGCATGTAGGTGGGTGGGTTTTGCAGCCAGACTTTGGGCACCTAATGCTGTTGGCTGTAAGGACTGGGAGGCACCAGTTATTCTTAGACCCCTGTTGTGGGTGGCTAGGTGGAATGAGTGAAGCTGCCAGTCTTCAGGCCCCTGATGTGGGTAGGTGAAGACCCTGCTAAATGGGAGGATGGTGTCAAATGTCACGAATCTGCCACGCTCCCTTGGCTGTTGCAGTTGAAAGTAGGCTTCAGGTATATACCCTCTTGTTCTGTGCTAATGAGGGCCTATGCTGTTGAATTGGCCCACACAGGTCTAGGCAGGGGTGAAAGGTCTTCAAAGTCCACGGACCCCTTATGCCTGTGCCTAGCCAAAGGGCAGTGCCTGCCATGAGTTCCCAGCTTAGGGGGTGTGGAGATGTTTTAAAGCCTTGAGACTGGTTTGGGGGCAATAGCTACTATTTCTGGGTGCTGGCTAGCTCAAGTTTGGCACTTCTTCGCTGCTTCTTAACTGTCTCTCCCTCCGCCTGCTGCTCAGTCCAAGTCCTCAACTTTGTCTCTGCTGTTCAAGGCTCCTAGATTGTCATATATAATTGATTCACTTGTTTTTTCAGATCTTTGTTGTAAGAGGGACCGTAGGAAGCGTCTGACTATTCCACCATCTTGGCCCCTCCCTGTAATACTGAATTTTTGATGAAAAGAAAGGGTATCGATTCCCATTTGTCAAGTCTTCTTTCATTTCCTTCAGTTTTTTAAAAGTTTTCTTTATATGGATATTAAAAATTTCTTATTATGTTTTTCCCTCATATGTTAATACTGTTTCATAAATGAGATCTATTATTCCACTGTATTTTCTAAGTATTTGTTGACTATAGAGAAAAGCTATTGATTTGGCATATTAATTTTGTAACCGGTTATTTTCCTGATTCTCTTAAACTTTCTGATAATTTTTCAGTTAATTGTTGTGAGATCTCCAGGTAAAGAATCATATCATCTGAAAAAAGCCTTTTTTTTGCCTCCTTTTTCTGATTTTTGCAGCTCATATATTATTCTAATAAAATTTCAGTGAATAGTTACTTCAGAACAAGATTAAATAATAAAATGATTCTAGAAATCTTTGCCTGTTTTCACAACTTTACACACTTAGTATGGTGCTGACTTTTGGTTTATTATATAAAGGAAGTGTCAAAATATTCCTTTTTTATTAAGAGTTTTTTATTCAGGCTTGGATGTTGTTTTTGTAACAATCTTTATTGTTCCATCTATAAAGATAAACACATTTGTTTTCTTCATCTCCCTTAATTTATTTATTACTATTATACTTTGAACTATCCTTGCATTCTTGCCATGATTCTTGACTTGCCATGTTGTATTATACTTCAGTGTGCTGTAAGATTTCATTTGAAAAAAAAATTAGGAGTTTCACATCAATATTCATAAATAAGTTTCTTCTGGTATCTGCTTGTTTTGTGCTACTTCAATTACATATTATTCTAGTGTACAAAGAATTTTGGAATAGTTTAAATAGCTTGGGGTTATCTTCCAGGTGGGACGGACTAGCTTGTATATATTGTGTATATTATTGAAAATAACTGGAAAATACAGAAATCATTTGTTTGAAAGTCTCAGAGGACATTGAGGCAACAAAAACTAGAGAGGCTAAGCTATGGGTGAAGGGATAATTTTTAAGAAGTAAGCTGATTTTTTTCAGCCCCTTTAGCCCTGGGTGCATTTACTGATTCTGGGTATAGACAGAATGCTGGTCATATGGGCTTTATACAGGTAGAGGGATGCTGCTGAGAGCAAAGAAACCTGGAGGTGTTTTGGCAGAGACTTTGGGGGAGGTTCAAGCATATGGCTAGTTTTTCCCTCAAGCAATTTACTAAACTCTGGAGCTGAAAGGGGAAGAAGGCTAAGAACCTAAGTACCAAAAAACAAAAACAAAAACAAACCAAACCCATTGCTGTCAAGTCAATTCCAACTCATGGCAACCTTACGTATGTCAGAGTTGAACTGTGCTCCATAGGGTTTCCAATGGCTGTAATCTTATGGAAGTAGATTGCCATGCTTTTCTTCCACAGCACTGCTGGGTGGATTCAAACCTTCAATCTTTCAGTTAGTAGCTGAGTGCAAACGGTTTGCCCCACCTAGGGACTTAAGAACCTAGGTAGAAAGCCTCTGAAGAACAGCAGAGCTTTTTGTCAGTCTTGCAAGACAAAGATGAGAGTTTGAGACCTACCAAGAGTAGAGGCCATGACAAACACATAATGTTCTTAGTTGAGAACCATGGAGATTTAACTATTCCAAGGGAACAAGGGCAAGCTTGAGGCCAACAAAGCTGTACCAGAGCTGAAATTCAGCCTTCTCCCTGGATTATAATCACTTACTACACTATTTGCCTATTAAAACGAAGGGTGACTTCTCTTAGGCAAAACTAATCTGTCAAGTGAGAAGTCAAGAGAGTGGTTACGCTTGGTGGGGTGTAGTGATTAAAAAGAGGCACTGGATGAACTTCTGGGGGGCTGATCATGTTCTGCTTTTTGAACTGGGTGTTAGTGACACAGGTGTGTTCAGTATGAGACAATTCATCAGGCTGGGCATTTATGGTTTGCATCTTTTTACATAATATATTATACTTCAATAAAAAGTGTACATTAAAAAAAATTCTGAGTTCCACTTTTGCCAAAAAAAATTCTGAGTTCCATGGAGTAGCCTCATTCCTCCCAGATCCTCCCTCTTACAACTAGAAGACTGTTGACAGAATGCAACAAACAAGCATGGAAAAGCTCTGAAAGGTGGAAAGAAGAAGGCAGACAACCTAGGGCCCTTGGGACTTGAGAAACAACATGCTGGTGAGTTCCTGGGATTGATTTTCTTATTGCCTCCCACGTATCCCAACCACAGCACTGAAGAAGTCTCCAACCCAGAACCGTCAACAATTACAGACAAATAAAGCCACCAGAAAAGCCTCTTACCCATAACAAAGGGCTGGGAAGAGCGTGTCCTAACGACAGAAAACCCTTTTGTCGGTACTCATCTTACTCCAGCAGTGGAAACTGCACCCACTGGACCCCTTGTGGTTTCAGAAGGGCTGAGCCAGGAACTGAGTTTCCACACACCTACCCAACCCACACTCACTTCACTGAAGTAGGTGGTACTCTGACCCCCCTGATGCATGGTACAGGCAAAACCAAGTGGAAAGGTAATCTTTTGTCTCCTGCCAGCAGAACCAGGCAGTGCTCTGATTCCCCTGGTAGGGCAGTGTTGGCTCTGCCTAAGAGAGGTGAGCTCATCATCTATTCTAAATCAAATGGAAGCAGTCAGTACTCCAATTCCCCAACCAGGGTAGTGTCACTGGAATCCATTGGTGAGTTGAGCCTTCACCTCCACCCATCAGCCATGAGAATCACTGAGGCAGTGTGAGACAGCACTCATCCCCACCCTGCCCCAAGTGTCAACAGGTTCCAGAGGGGATCTGAGCCTCCACCCTCACTCAGCATCAACGAGGTTGGATGGAATTGTGGTAGGCAGGGCTAGTTGTTACTTCTCTTCACTTCCTGGCCTCCCCTGGTGTTATGGTGTCAGTGGGGCCCAGTGGGTAGCTGACTTTCCTCCTCCAGCCTGCAGTAACAAAATGGTATGAGTCAGCCCTCTGCTTTATCTCTCCTTGTTGGCAGCAGGGCCCAGCAGGAAGCTGAACATACACACCCACCAGCCCTCTGCTCTGCCTCAACAGGGTGACTGTCTACTAAAAAGAGAAGATTAAATAGATACAGAGAGTCTCATAATATAATACCCAAGATGCACAGGATACAATAGAAAATCACTCATGTATCAAGAACCAGGAAGCCCACACCATGAATCAGATTAGACAATAAACATTGAGATGAATCAGATGGAATTATTTGACAAGGATTTCAAAGCAGCCATCATAAAAATGATTCAACTAGCAATTATGAATTCTCTTAAAGAAATTAAAAAAATAGAAATTCTCAGCAAAGAAATGGAAGTTATATATATATAAAAGAACCAAATGGAAATTATAGTGCTGAAAAATACAATAATGGAAATAACAAACTCCCTGGATGGGCCCAGTAATACAGTGAAGATGACAGAGGATACAGTCAGTGAACTTGAGGACAGATCAATAGAATATACCCAATCAGATCAATAGAGAGAAAATACATTTAAAAAACAAATTAACAGAGTCTCAGGGACCTGGGTGACAATTACAACAGAAGTAGCATTTATATCATTGGAGTTCCAGAAAGAAAGAAGAGAGAAGCTGGGCCTGAAAAAGTATTCAAAGAAATAATGACTGAAAACTTTCTAAATTTGGTGAAAAGATGTAAACCTACAGATTCAAGAAGCAGTGTGAATACCAAATAGAATAAATTCAAAGAAATCCATGCCAACATATATCAAAATTAAACTTCTGAAAACTAGAGACAAAGAAAAAAAATTGAGAAGCAACCAGAGAGAAATGACACATGACCTATAGGGGAATACCAATTTGAAGGACAGAGAATTTCTCATCTGAAACCATGAAGGCCAGAAGGAAGAGGAATATTTTTCAACTACAGAAAGAAGAGTATTGCCAACCACAAATTCTATATCCAGTGAAAATATCCTCAGAAATGAAGGGAAAAATAAGAGATTCTCAGATAAAGAAAAACTAAGAGAATTTTTGCTAATAAACCTACTCTTAAAGAATAGTCAAAGGAATTTCTCTAGACAGAAAGGAAGGACAACAGAAGTCTTGGAACTTCAGAAAGGAAAGAAGAGCATTGGAATGGGTAAAAATAGGGGTAGATATAATAGACTATATGAATTCTTATGAGTTCCTTAAATCATATGGAAGCAAAAATTAAAACACCATCCAATGTGGTGCTCAATGTATGTAGAGGAAATACTTACAACAATTACATTTAAGAAATGGAAAGGATAAATGGACTTAAAAGTAAGTATGGTTTCTACATTTTACTTACTCCAGGTGGTAAAATGTCAATACTAGTACACTGTGATAAGCTATGTATGTACATTGTAATATCTACAGAAACCACTAAAATAAATACATAACTATACAAAGCAATATACTCAAAAACATCATAAATAAATCAATAAAAAACCAAAACCCATTGCTGTCAAGTTGATTCTGACTCATAGCGACCCTATAGGATGGAGTAGAACTGCCCTGTAGGGTTTTTTCTTTCTTTTTATTTAAAATTATTATTGTGCTTTAGGTGAAGGTTTACAGCTCAAGTTAATTTCTCATACATAAATTTATACACATATTGTTATGTGACATTAGTTGCAATCTCTACAATGTGACAGTACGCTCCCGCTTTCCACCCCAGGTTTCTTGTGACCATTCAACCAGTTCCTGTCCCTTCCTGCCTTCTCATCCTGCCTCCAGGCAGGAGCCGCCCATTTGGTCTCATGTATCTGACTGAACTAAGAAGCACACTCCTCACGAGTATTATTTTTTGTTTTATAGTCCAGTTTAATCTTTGTCTGAAAAGTGAGCTTCAGGAGTGGTTTTAGTTCTGGGTTAACAGAGCGTCTGGGGCCATAATTTCAGGGGTTCCTCCAGTCTTTGTCAGACCATTAAGTCTGGTCTTTTTATGTGAATTTGAGTTCTGCTCTGCACTTTTCTTCCACTCCATCCAGGACTTTCTGTTGTGTTCTCTGTAAGGGTGATCATTGGTTGTAGCTGGGCACCATTCAGTTCTTCTGGTCAACCCATAGGATTTCTAAGGAGCGGCTGGTGGATTCGAACTCCCAACCTTTTGGTTAGCAGCTGTGGCTCTTAACCAGTGCACCACCAGAGCTCCAAATTAGATCAAAGAAGTTCTAAAAAAAAAAAAGTTTAAATAACCCACAGGAAGGTGAGAAAAGTGAAACAGGACTAAAAAACAGAGAAAACAAACATTAACTATTCCCAGGGAACACAGGCCAACTTGAGGTTAACTGCTCTGTACCAGACCTGAAATTCAGCCTGGATTATAATAAGGTAATCAGTCACTACTCTCTTTGCTTATTAAAAGAAAAGGTGACTTTTCTCAGGCAAAGCTAATGTGTTATGTGAGAAGTCAAGAGAGTGGTTACCCTTGGTATATTTAGACACTAAAAACCAAAAAACCTAACCTGTTGCTGTTGAGTCAATTCCAACTCATAGTGACCCTATAAGACAGAGTAGAACTGCCCTTTAGAGTTTCCAGGGAGCCCCTGGTGGATTTGAAGTGCCAACCTTTTGGTTAGCAGCAGTAGCACTTAACCTCTACACTACCATGGTTTCCATTTAGACACTAGTATATCAATAATTACCTTAAATATAAATGGTATAAATATGCTAATTAAAAGACAGAGATTAGCAGAGTAGATTACAAAACATTACCAAACACTATGCCGTCTATAAAAAACTCACTGCAAATACAACGATTTAAGTAGGATGAAAGTAAAAGGATTGAAAAGGATATACCATTAAAACATTATTAAAAAAGCAAGACTAGCTATATTAATATCAGATAAAGTAGACTTCAGAGGAAAAAATATTGCAGACAAAAGGATATATTAAATAACAGTAAAAGGATCAACCCATTAGGAAAGCATACCAATTCTAAACCTATACACACCAAACAACAGAATCTCAAAATACAGAAACAAAAACTAATAGAACTGAAGGAGAAATAGACAAATCCACAATTATAATTTGGGATTTCAACATCCCACTCTCAGCAGTTGAGAGAAAAATAAATCCAAAGCTAGCAGAATAAAAGAAATAATGAGGATCAAAGCAGAAATCAATAAACTTAAAAATAGAAAAACAATAGAGAAAGAAACAAAAAGCTGGTTTTTCTTTAAAAAAATGAAACTGATAAATCTCTAGCCAGATTGACAAAGATAAAACGAGAGAAGACAAAAATTGTCAAAATAAAAAATAAAACAAGGATATCACTACAGATCCTGCAGTTATATAAAATGACAATAAGGGAATACTATGAACAACTTTACGCTTATAAAATTGACATCTTAGAAGGAATGGATCAATTTCTCTAAAACCACAAACTACCAAAACTCAACCAAGAAGAAATAGACAACCTAAAGAGGACTATAACCATTTTTTAAAATTGGATTTGTACTTTAAAGCTCCTGAAAATGAAATCTCCAGGTCCAGATGGCTTCTCTGGTGAACTCTACCCAGCATTTAAAAATAATTAACACCAATTTTACACAATTTCTTCCAATAAATAGAAGAGGAGGAAACACTTCCCAATTCATTTTATCAGGCTAGTATTACCCAAAGAAAGACATTTCAAATAAAGAAATTTGCGGACCAATATCTCTCATGAACTTAGATAAAAAAAATTCTCAACAAATGTCAGCAATTGAATCTAACAATGTATAAAAAGAAGTATAGACTTCCAATTTCCAGTCCAACATGTAAAGAGCTTGAAAGTCCACTATATAGCTGCAGTAATTAAGGCAGTGTAGTATTGGCAGGGGGATAGACACACAGATCAATGGAATTGAATAGAGAATCCAGAAAAATAGATCCACACAAATATGTCCAACTGATGTTTGACCAAGGTGTAAAAAGCGATTCAATGGAGTAAGGATAGACTTTTCAACAAATGGTGCTGGAATGATTGGACACCCATAGGTCAAAACATGAACCTTGACCTAATTCTAAACCTAAACCTAAAATTAACTCAAAATGGATCATGGATTTAAATATAAAACCCAAAACAACACAACTTTTAGAAAAAATTAGGAGAAAATCTTACAGGATCTAGGCCTAGGCAAAGAGTTCTTAGACTTGACCCAAAAGCAATGGTGTCACCAGGCGGGTGTTGGGAGTGCAGACTGCACTGGGTGACACTGTCAGAGGGGGTGACACCAAAATTTTTGTGCAGTGTTTCAGCAGAAGTTTATTATTTTTTGTAAAAATATCCCTGTAGTTACTTATAACAACAACAAAAAACTTTGTAAGCTCAGTTTACGTGTATCAATATACCTACAAGGCTAATATTCTATGCTAATTTCCTTTTTGAATCTTCTAACGTGCTCCGGTCAGAGCTGTCATTATTACCCAATTATAATTACATTTCGAATCATGGGGTTTTGTTTGCACACACTACAAGCATGCGCTGTGGTTTTTGTTGCTGCCAGTGTTTTTATAGTGGCTGAATTTGTCAAAATTTCTGGTGTTTTAGCTACAGTATTGTGGTAATGAGTATTTGTGAGCCTATATCAATAGCTTCTTTGAGAATGAAGTAGTAATTAAAGGAAAAGAAGGAGAAAAATCAAAAAAAGCTTTCACTCAGTTACTAATAATATTGTAACTAATAATGTTGTAATTCAGTGTAGAAAGATTTTGCAAAACAATTTCGTCAGTATTCATATAATCTAAGAAATATTACATTTAAGCAACTTACAACTATATTTATCACTTATTAGTCTATGATTTAAATTGGTAATAAACTTAAACGTGTAACAATTATTGATTATATAACTCTTTGTTAACTAAATAGAGAAATCAATAGTTTAAAACATGAAGTGGGAGAAATGCTATGTTTCTTGATACATGTATAGAAATATAACTTAAATCTTAAATTAATTTTTTTAAAAATTATTCTTCTTAAAATTTCCTTTAAAAACATCATAGTCTTCCAAATATATACCTGACTTAAATGAAATTTTCAGGGTTCAAATCTGAATTATGATTAAAAAAAATAGTGGCACATTAAAAAGTGAGTTGGCAAAAGACATTGATTTAGATGAAGTTGTTCACAAGTTCACAGCTTTGAAGGCCAGGAAAGGAAAGTTCTGATTTAGTCGAAATGTTCACTAAGTGCTGAGATACTTGTGTATTTGTTCCTGTTCATTTTTATGGTTTTATTTCATTTATGAATATATTTCCATATGCGTTTGTCTGCAACTTCTACATTATTTTGGCTGCTATTGATTATGGAAGCCTAATCCATTAATGTATCTCAAGTAACAGTAAAGTTTAACATTAACATTAAAATGAATGTAACTTTGATGTAAATCTTAAACATTTTTACTTCAAATTCTGTTGCTTTCTTACCGAATTTTCACTTTAACCACATGAAACTGTAAATGTAAATACATTTAGACTGTGCGTATGATCTTGTACTTTAAAGATGTAATTTTAATTTTGCTTGTTGTTTATGTTACTACTATTGCCATTACATTCAGTGAAATACGGGAATTACGATTTACCATTAACATCAGTACAAAAAACATTACTAAGGATTCTGTATGGTCTGGTATGGGAGGAGATCCATGGGGGGGGAGGTGACACCATGAGTTACCGCACTGGGTGACACCAACCCTAATGATGTCACTGCCCAAAAGGCATGCATGATCCACAAAAAGGAAAAATTAATAAATTGGGCCTCATCACAATAAAAAATGCTTCCTCTGTAAGACCCTGTTAAGAGGATTAAAAAGCAGCTAAAAACTGAAAGAAAATATTTGCAAACCACATATATGACGAAGGATTCATATCTAGAATACATAGAGAACTCTCAACGTCAACAGTGAAAAAAGCAAACAATTCAGTTAGAAAATGGGCAAAAGATATGAACAGACCTTTCACTGCAGAGGATATACAGATTGCAGATAAGCACATGAAAAGATGTTCAACACCATTAACAACTAGGGAAGTGCAAATTAAAGCCACAATGATATCACGACACACCTATCAGAATGGTTAAAAAGAAAAATAGTGGCAATACCAAATGCTCACGAGAACGTGTAGAAACAGGATCACGATGCTGGTGGGAATGTAAAATGGCACAAACATTCCGGAAAACAGCTTGACAATTTCTTATAAAACTAATATCCAACTACCATATTAGCCAGCAATTGCATTCTTAGGCATTTATTCTAGAGCAATGAAAACGTATGTTTACCCAAAACCCTGTACATGAAAGTTCATAGCAGCTTTATTCATAACAGCCCCAAATTGGAGCCAATCCAGATGTTCTTTAACGAGTGAATGGTTAAATAAACTATGGGACACCCGTAAAATAGACTACTACTGAACAATAGAAAAGAATGAATTCTTGATACATGCAACAATTTGGATGAATCTCCAGGGAATTATGAACCTAACATAAGTCTAGGTTATATGTGGTTATCACATAGCATATATGTTGTTCATTCATTTTGACTGCTACTTAATATTTTATTATGTAAGTATGCAACAATTTATTTAGTCATTATCCTGCCCATAAATATGATCATTTCCACAGGTTTGCTATTATGAAGAGTACTGCCATGAATATGCTCAGTCACATCTCCTAGGGTACATTTGCAAGAATTTCTCTTGGGTATACACCTAGGCGTGAACTCGCTATGGGAATGTTCAGTTTTATAAGTTAATGCCAAGTTGTCTTCTGCTGTGGTTCTACAAATGTACATTCCTGCTAGCATCATATAAAAGGTTTTGTTGATCCACAGTCTCTCCATCTCTTTACATTGCCAGCCTCCAAAAAAGGTATTTCGTCTTAGGGCTTAGTTTGCATTCCCCTGTGACTAACGGGGCTGCGCATCTCTTCGTAGATGGGCTTCATTCAACTTTGGTTGAATGCTTCCTCTGAGGGTGGTAACCCCCTTGCACTTTCAAGATGACTGTATGTGTGGACTCAGAGAGCATCCACTTGCACTGGAGGAACCCGGGAGCAGAGGCAAAAGATGTGAGGCCCACTGCTTGATGCCTCTGTTGCATACAGATGCTGACAGCTGGAAGTTAGCCCAAGCCCCACACAACTGTCTACCCTGGAATGGCTGAAATTAGGGGTGAAGCTGAGAAGATTTGAGTTGGCGAAGTAGAGGCATCTTCTCAAGCCTATATTTGTTGTTTCACTCTTTGATCCAAACAATGAGAGATTTTTTAAATAATAGATGAGTTTATCCCATTACATTTAATGATATGGCAGGGTAGCTTTGGTCTCTGTTCTGTCATATTATTTTATATTGTGCTTTCTAACTTTAATGCTTCCTTTAGAAGTCTTTTACTTCATGGTCTATATTTCCTTGGTTTGCTTTGGGTGTTGGTTTTCCCTCTGATAATTTGGAAGCTTTATGGCGTAATTTTAGTTCCTGTAGCAGTTACCTGATAACTATACACAATATTCTTTTATGTCTACTTTATTGAATTATAACTTGAGAGAGTATCTACTGATTTCCCACCAAGAAAAATGAGGAAGTTGGTTTACTTTCTGTATCTCACTTTCTCACATGTCCTCCTTTCCCTGAGCTTATTTGGGTATATATTATTATCAGTTCTTTTATACCTTAAATAATAAATAACATACTTTTATATTTACTGCTTGATCTATCAGCTTCTGACTGATTTCTCTCAGGTGCCTCCTTTCTCACTCCTGGCCCAGGGAGTTTGGCCCACTTTTGTGAGTGGTGGGTGGTGGTTTCCTGGTTTTCATTTCACAGAACAGACTGCTTTTCCAGGCTCCTGGCTCTCAGCAGAAAGATTTCTCCCAGCCTCTTTTGTGCACAGGGCCGTTGCCTCTCCTCCCATCCCTCATGGGTACTAAAACTCGAGCACTGTATCCAGTTCTTATACCTTGGTGGGCCATTTGGCATCGGCTCCTGCTCACTGCTCTGGCTATGAATTTTCTTTTGTTTCTGGCGTGTGAGGACTTTTTCTTTTTGCTTTCGAGTTCATTGATGTGTTTATAAACTTGCCTGTGTCATATTTCAGCCAGCATTTCTGTATGCTTGTAGTAGGTGTGATGGTGTCAGTGAAGGAGGGAGGGAGCTTAGTCCTCCACTGAGAGCAGAAAGTGATGGGTGACGCAGTTGTAGAGGGCTGGCCCAGAGCTTGGCTAACAGGGCTGGGCAGCTAGCGAGAGAGCTGAATTGCTGAAGCCCTGGAGGAGCCCAATAAGGGGAGACATGGGAGGAGGATCCTGAGGGGCAGAGGCCAGCAATGTGGTGGAGTGGGGGGCTTTAGAGGAAAGTGGCAGTGAGAACTTCTGAGTGGTGCACTGAACCGGGAATGACTCATCTGTAAACCCAAGTGACCAGCCTGGGTGGGCTATTGTTGCTGTGAACCTTTGGAAACTGCCCTGGTATGTGCAACTGCCTTCTTTGAGTGGTATTTTGGGAAAATAAAGGGAAAGGGCCTTTATTCTACATTAGGGACTGCCCAAAATGCAAAGACTAAACCAGCAACATCAGTTTTTCTAAAGCAGGAAACTGGAGCAAGAGGGGACCATGCATGCCAACTTCTAAGAATTTTCAGAAATCTTGGTAAGGTCGTTGAACTTCCCACAGGATGTGAGATAAGGTCCGAGCTAATTTTACTGACAACTTAAGGGCTGATGACCCAGATGACCTCCAGGCTACATACAACTGTCACATCCCTTGCCTTGTTTAGTCTGTGTGACGGCCCTGTCAACAAATCAAATTATCCCTGTCTTCTGGAGCAGTGGATCTCAACCTTTGGCAACGTCTGGGGGCACTTCTGTCTGTCACAACTGGGGAGGGGGTGCTTCTGGCATTTAGTTGGTAGAGGCCAGGGATGTTTTTCCAGGAAGAGGGCAGAACTGCTTTTCCAGGCTCACAATGCATAGGACAGCCCCCCACAACAAAGAATTATCTGGCCCCAAATGCCAACAGTGCCCTGGTCTAGAGTCGGTAACTTTAAGCATCCGAGGCCACAGCAGGAAACCAGGAATAATAATTACAGCTCATATTCATTAACTGCCTTCTCTGGGCTGGGCCTTGTTCTAAGTACCATTCCTATGACACAGACCTGGAAACGGAGACCTAGGAAGGGTCAGTAGCTCACCTGCATCACACAGGCACAAGGGGGTTGAGCCAGGACTCCCACCTAAGTGGAAGTTTCCAGAGCCTGTGCTAGCCACAGGGGGCTGCACTCCTTGGAGGGGCTTGGGTGTGCACCCAGGTTTCCTGCTCTGTGAACCTTACCTCCTTTTAGAAGTTTACAGCCCAGGATACAGGCTCAGAACCCGGAGGCCATGAAATAAAGCTCTGTACTGCAGCTTGAACACAGGGTCAAAGAGATTTTTTGTAATGTATCCAAAGGGAGGTGCCTTTTCTAGAAGAAGCAATGAGCACCCACGGTGGAACTACAGATAGATGCTCTTACCTCTGCCTCTGCCCCAAGGTTAGCTTTGAAGGCAGTGCACCCCCAGAGCCGGCATCTGGGACAACGGCTTCCTGATGTCCAGATCATGGCGGAGACCATGCAGTTCTTTGATGCAGCAGGTAGGGCCCCTTGCTTCCTGATTATGGTGCAGGCAGGAGCCCCTTGGTGAGTCAATTGAGTGGTGGCATTCTGGGACTCCCTCCTATACACTGTGCCTGCAGCTTCCTCCTCTGGCCCTTCCACTCATTTGTAAGCACCTGATTGCATTGCATTCCTTTCTGCTAAAACTAGCTAGAGTGGTGTCTGTGACCAGCCCGGCAGGCTGACTGAGGTGTCCTCTGCTGAGGGCAGGGAGGAAGAGCAATTGGGAGGAGCTTCCCTTCCAGCCCACAGGCAGGTTGCTAAGCACCTGGGGTCCTGGGGAGACAGTGGAGTGCCCCCAGCTTTCTTCTCTTGACAACCCCGATGACACACTGAGAAGGATACAGGGCTGGAAAGTGGAAGAGCGGGGTTTCTAACCCATCTCTCCTCTTTTCTTACCTGTAAACTTGGGCAAGTCTATTCCTCTTTCTTCAACTCGAGTGTTCCCACTGGCCGCCCTCTCAGCTATGACATTCTATGGCACTGAGTCTGGAATAAACAAAGGAGCTTGGAGGTAGGGAGAACGCTGGCTGGGATTTATACTAGAGACCTCTTTAAATGTTACCATGCAATACTTTCCTGTTTAAAGTGAGATTGACAGCTGCAAGCAACCTAACAAGATTGCTGCCTTGCTCCTTCTGTTAGCAGACAGAGCACCTCGCAGGCTGGAAATCAAGAGGTGCCTCAGGGAAAGGAGGCAGGAGCAAGCGGCTCCATTTACCAAGCAGTCCCAGGTCTGGTCTATGACAGAAGGCAATTACTCATGACAAGGCTTCCAAAGAAAGGGGCGGCGGCGGGGCTCATGGCCCCAGTGACACTTTCCCCTGGGCTCCCCACAAGATGGAGTGGGGTTCCATGGTATTCCCAAGGCCACCCTCTCCTTACCTCTGGCAGCTGTGGCTCTCAGAGAGTGACCAGAGGAAACGGAGGCTTTTGGAAGTGGTAGGAAGATCTTAGGACAGAGGACGCAACCTAGTTATAACCTCTGCTTTGTTGCTAACTTGCTGTGTGATTTTGAGCCACCCATTTACCTCTTTGGGCCCCTGTTGCCCTTATAAATGAAGGAAATGGATTTTCAGTACGCAAAGGAGAAGGCCTGTCTGCTCTGTTTTAACCTTTATTCTCTGTCCCTTGTACAGGGCCTGGCACATAGCGGGTGTTCAAGCAGTGTTGTTGTTTTTTTATTGTGCTTTAAGTGAAAGTTTACAATTCAAGTTAGTTTCTCATACAAAAATTTATACACACATTGTTATGTGATCCTAGTTGCTCTCCCTGTAATGTGACAGCACACTCCTCCTTTCCACCCTAGATTTCCCATGTCCGTTCAACCAGCTCCTGACCCTCTCTGCCTTTTCATCTCACCTCTGGACAAGAGCTGCCCATTTAGTCTCATGTATCTACTTGAGCTAAGAAGCACTCTCTTCATGAGTATCATTTTATGTCTTATAGTCCAGTCTAATCTATGTCTGAAGAGTAGCTTTGGGAATGGTTTCTAGTTCTGGGCTAACAGAGAGTTCTGGGGCCATGTCTTCCAGGGTCCCTCCAGTCTCAGTCAAACCATTAAGCCTGTTATTTTTTTTTTTTTTTTTTTTTTACTAGAATTTGAGTTCTGCACCCACTTTTCTCCTGCTCCATCAGAGACTCTCTGTTGTGTTCCCTGTCAGGGCGGTCATTGTGGTAGCCAGGCACCATCTAGTTCTTCTGGTCCCAAGCTGATGAAGTCTCTGGTTTATGTGGTCCTTTCTGTCTCTTGGGCTAATATTTTCCTTGTGTCTTTATTGGAGCATTTAGTCCGTTTACGTTCAGTGTAATTATTGATAGGTATGAGTCTAGTGCTGTTATTTTGATGTCTTTTTTTTGTGTGTGTGTTGTTGACAGTTTCTTTGTTCCATTTAATTTCCTGTGCTGAGTCATTATTCTTTATGAATTTTCTTTTCATCCTTTTCACTGTTGTGATTTTGTATTTGCTGAGTCTTTATGTTTTTCTTGTTTTTTATTTTGATATGTCGCATTGTTAGTTTCCTTTGTGCTTACCTTAATTTTTACCCCTATTTTTTCTAAGTTTAAACCAATCATTTATTTCTTTATATTACCTTGACTTCCTCTCCATAGGAAAGATCTATGACTACATTTTTTAGTCACTCTTTTTAGTTTTAATGTGGTCATCTTTTACATATTGACATCTGTTTCCCTATTTGCAGTGTTTTAGCTTTGATTTATTTGTGACTTCCCTATCTGGGATGATATCTGGTTGTTCTGTCCTGTGTTCTAGTCGTGGGTTGTTATCTGATGGTATTGATTTTCTAACTGGAGGACTCCCTGTAGTATTTCTTATAATTTTGGTTTGGTGTTTACAAATTCCCTAGACTTCTGTTTGTCTGGAAATTCCCTAATTTTGCCATCATATTTGAGAGACAGTTTTTGCTGGATATATAATTCTTGGCTGGCAGTTTTTTTCCTTCAAGGCTTTATATATGTCATCCCATTGCTTTCTTGCCTGCATAGTTTCTGCTGAGTAGTCCAAGCTTAGTCTTATTGACCCTCCTTTGTAGATGACTTTTCGTTTATCCCTAGCCACTCTTAAAATTCTCTCTTTATCTTCGGTTTTGGCAGGTTTGATTATAGTATGTCTTGGTGACTTTCTTTTGGGATCTACCTTATGTGGGGTTCGATGAGCTTCTTGGATAGATATCATCTAATCTTTCATGATATCAGGGAAGTTTTCTGCCAACAAATCTTCAACAATTCTGTCTTTTCTGTTATCCTCCCCTGTTCTGGTACCCCAGTCACTTGTAGGTTATTCCTCTTGATAGAGACCCACATAATTCTTAGGGATTCTTCATTTTTTTTTAATTCTTTTATCTGATTTTTCCTCAAATAATTTGGTGTCAAGTGCTTTATTTTCAGTTTCACTAATTCTGACATCCACTGTCTTAATTCTGCTCCTATGACTTTCTATTGAGTTGTCTAATTCTGAAATTTTATTGTTAATCTTCTGGATTTATGATTGTTGTCTCTCTATGGATTCTTGCAGCCTGTTAAATTTGTCATTATTCTCTTCTCTAATTTCTTAAGTTCCTCTATTGCTTTATGTGTGTGTTCCTTGGCTTGTTCTGCATTTTGAATGATCTCCTTCCTGATCTCTTGAAGGGCTCTGTGTATTAATCTTTTGAATTCTACATCCAGTAATTCCAAGAAGTTGTCTTCCTCCGGAAGGTTTCTTGATTCTTTGTTTTGGGAACTTGCTGAAGCCATCATGGTCTGTCTGTTTATGTGATTTGATATTGACTGTTGTCTCCAAGCCTTCAATAAGTTATTATATTTATTTATTTTATGTTTGCTTATTGTGTCATAGCTTCTTGTTTTGTTTTGTTTTGTTTTGATATGCCCAAATAGGCCACTCATGTGGGCTAGTTTGATCATTGGCACCTTTGAAACTTTCACGTCCTGTCACCAGGTGGTTAGAGCTGTTACTAGGTATGTGAGCCCAGGAGACTGTTTACTTTTCTTGTATGGATTTAGCTCAGGTTTCCAGGTAGTCAGTTACCAAGTGTGTGGTGCAGGCTCTCACCTATGGTCCTAGACGGGCAGGGGTGATTGGAGTAGGCACAGGTATCTGGCTGCAGTGGGGGGTCACGTACTGAGCAAAGCAGGGTGCTGATGGCTGTCCCTGAATGTCTGAGAGGAAAGCATGTACCTGTTCCCTAGAGCACGTAGGTGGGTGGGTTTTGAAGCCGGACTATGGGTACCCAGTACTGTTGGCTGTAAGGACTGGGAGGCACCACTTATTTTTGGACCCCTGTTACAGGTGGCTAAGTGGCATGGGTGGAGCCACCAGTCATCAGGCCCCTGATATAGGTAGGCGAAGACCTTGCTTAATTGGTAGAGTGGTGTCAAATGTCATGAACATGCCACTCCACCATATAGATGATATGGTTGAAATTAGGCTTCAGGTATATACCCTGTTGTACTGTGCTAATGAGGGCCCACTGTTGAAATGGGCCCACACAGGTCTATGCAGGGGTGAAAGGCATTCAAAGTCCGTGGACTCCTTATGTCTGTGCCTAGGCAAAGGAGCTGTGCCTGCCCTGAGTTCCTGGCTTAGGGGAGCTGGCAGATTATTTTTTCCTGTTTGTTAATTTTTTCCCTCTCCAAAGCCAGGAGAACGGCTCTGGATGCAGGAAAGGTCCTACTTCTAGCCCAGGGAATACACGGCAATCGCTGAAGCCCACCCAGACCTGGTGCAAAGCAGGGAGGGCTAGGTAAATCAGAGAGAGTTTCTTCCCAAAGGGAGTGTTTTTTGATCCACGCGGTAGTTTGATACATGTCCTTATTTTTTGCCAATTGAGTGCTGCTTCTCACTGGTTCTGGAGGGCTGAGCAGACTCTCCGCTGCTCAGTCTCTCCTATGTGGAAAACACGTCCTGAGTGCCACCACTTGCCTCACCATGCATGCCAGCTGATCCGATCTGCAGGGTTCCGTTTCCTGCTGGGTCAGGTCTTGCAGCTCCTCACTGCTTCGGAACCATCTCTCCCTCCTGCTGCTGTTCAGTCCAATTCCTCAACTTTGCCTTTGATGTTCAGGGCTCCTAGATTGTCATATGTAATCAATTCACTTGTTTTTTTCCAGTCTTTGTTGTAAGAGGGACCACAGGAAGCGTCTGACTACTCCACCATCTTGGCTCCGCCTCTCTCAATCAGTGTTGTTGAATGAATGAATGAAATGGTTCTTATAGCAATGGGAAGACCAGGAAATGGTTTTAAGCCCAGGAAAGTCATGCAGGCAGTAGCTTCAGACAAGCCCCCTCATAGCCATGTGGAAGACAAGACGGAGGGGAGACTGGAGCCAGGAAAACTAGAAAGGAGTTTCCTTCAGAGAGAGGATCAATGTTAAAAATGAAAGACCAACGAGCTGAGTGCTAGGAGCAGAGGTGAGTTAGAGTTTTACACCTTGCTCTTGAAATACATTGGCTATACATATATATTGAAAAAAAAAAAGTCTTTGAGTTGCCTCTGATTCATGGCAACCCCATGTATGTCAGAGTAGAAATGTGCTCCATAGAGTTTTCTATAGCTAATTTTTCAGAAGTAGATTGCCAGACTTTTCTTCCGAGGCACCTCTGGGTAGATTTGAACCTCCAACCTTTGAGTTAACAGCTGAGCACATTAACTGTTTGCACCACTTGGGGACTCCAAAAGCAGTTGCTGTCGAGTACACAACTGGGGCATGCATATACATTACTCTGGGTGTATGTATACATTATCTGATATCTTTTTTCCAAAGGCCTGGTGATAAAGACAGGACAGGCACTCTTCTCTGTCTCCTGCCTCAAGCAAGTGTCTGTGGAAGGAGGGCTGCAGTGACCAATGTTCACACTGAGCAGTGTTTGATGTCTGGGAGAAAATGCTCTTTGCTCGATGGGAAGGAAAATGCCAGGAAGAGAAAGGAGAGGGCAGGACCTCCACTGGTGGGGTGTGAGGTCCCTGGAAGGTAGACAGTGGGAGGTAGAGTGAGGTTCCTGGGAGGTAGAGCCCAGCCTGCCGTTCAAAGGTGCCCCTGACTCTCTCCGGCGCCCTTCCAGCCACTCTGCCTGCACTGCCTTTGCTCCCTAAAACCACTTGCTGTTCCCTTAATGTACAGCATTCTTCCCTGCTCTATGCCTTTGCTCCTGCTGTTCCCTTCACCTGGAACGACCTCTCACTTCCTGATGTGGCATATCCTAATTTCCATTCCAGTCTCAACTCCAGACCCTTCTGAGAAGCCTTCCCCAATCGCCCCGGCAGAGTGGCATGTTCCCACCTCTGGGCTGAGGCCTCTTGGCTTGTTCTACGATTTATGTCTGGACTCTTCTCATGACCACCTCCCTCCCAAGCTGGGACCTTCCTAAGGCAAAGCCTGTGTCTCTTAAAGCCCCTATCCTGAGCACTTTGCTTTGTGCAGACTTGGTACCCAGGGAATGCTTGTTGAGGGGATAAGTGTCCTCAGTCTGTGCTTGGGCATCTCTGTGGATGCTGGCACATGGGCAAACATCAGCTGAACCCTGACATTTGGGGCAGGATCCTGGGGCTCAGTCCTATGGGTCAGCTGGGCAGCCAAGAAGGGGCAGCCTTGGAAGCCGGAACCAGTCCAGTGAAGTCTGTGATATTTACCAGGCTGACAGTCTCCCAGCCAAAGCAGCCCAGAGACAGGGAATAGCTGGAAAAAGTGGGTCATCTTGACTCTTATACAAGGCACCAGGGAGAGCCCTGGGGTTTAGCTGTTACAGTGATGGAGACTGATCCTTTCATTTGCTTGGATTCAAATGAAACGGATTAGTGACTGCACCAATATACTAATTTTCCAAGCAGCACGGGGCAAGAAGAGCCAGTGGAGATTTAAAAACCCTGCTTGTGTGTGTGTGTATGTGTGTGTGTGTGTGTGTGGTTGTGTGTGTGTGTGTATGTGCGTGTGCACATTTACAAATACATACACACTATCCATGTCTGCATTACGTATACAACGTCCAAGTGCAAATATCCACATATATCAGATGGAATGGAGGAAAGACGTACAATTTAGAGCTTGGGGACTCTGGTTTGAGTCCTAGTGCCATCGAGGATGCACTTCACTCAGGCTCCCTACCCTCTCTGAGCCTCAGTTTCCTTATCTGTGATGCAGGCATAGTGTTCCTCACCAGAGCAACAGTGAGTGAGACGACCATGGAGGGGCCGGTGCAGACGTGGGAGGTAATTGTGCTTGGTCTTCAGCAGCCGTCCCAGCCCTCCTGGGTGTGATTGACATTCGGGTCACCGGCTCAGGGTTGACCTGCAGGACACACACCTCCAACGCCCAAAGGGAGCCAGTAGGTGACACTACTCCGAAGTGGACAGCTGCCACATGCTTCCTGAAGTCAGTAGCCCTGGCAGGGGCTGGCCCTGCTCAGCTCTAGCACATTCTGTGACCTTGAGTGAGGGTTGTCCGCCGTCTGGTCCTCAGTTTCCCCGCTTGTACAGTGAGAGCTTTAAATGTTCATTCTTCAAATCTTAGAGCACTTTTGGAGCAGACAGGGAGAGAGGGTGCTGGATGTGTGACTGAGAAAGGATGGGCCTGGTGGGGAGGGCTTTGTGGACGGGGACGGCCCCAAAGTGAGCACAGAGTCACAGTGGCCAAAGGGACTGCACTTACTTCAGCCTTCTCTAATATTATGCTTTCGGCCTTAAAGCTGATCCTTCCTCCTCCATTCTTCCCTCCTCCCCAGTTACCAAAGAAGTCACCTTAAAGTAAGATTCTCTTCCTTAACTTAGAACCTAAAGCCCATTGTGTGGTCCACGAAGGCCTTCATTATGAACAAAACTGTCTCGTATTGAGGCTTTTTCCCAATGTTGAGGGCCAAGCAAGATGCCCTCCCCCTCTGGTTGGCAGACAATGATATAAACAGGACTTTTCTTCATTTAGTCTTCTCCACAGAAGGCAGGGTGAGTGGAAAAGGGTCGCTTTCCCAATCTCTTGGGTGAACAATGTCCCCCCTCAGTCCCAGGCCCTCTCACATGGCTATGGCTCCCAGCCATTCAAGGGCTGCCCATTGCCTCTAGCGCAGGAAGCTCTTACCGTCCGGTGTGGCCTCAGCCCCTTTTCCTCTTCAAATGCCCTGCTCTGTCCCCTCACTCACTCTGGGTTTAGGCTGGAGCAAGTGTCCCTTGCTTCCTGGACACACCGGGCCTCTAGGCTATTGCATGTTCTGGGTCTACTCTAGAATAACGTCCTTCCTTCTCAGCCAAGACAACTCCTTTAAATCATCCCAGAGTCAGCTCAAACCTTGCTTCTCCAGTTTGTATAAGTTGCTCTACCTACTGTCCTGGCCTCTCTTTGTATACCCCTAAGCTACTGGTGCATTTAATTGTGTGTAGGAGCTTATGTAACCTTCCCCACATGCTCCTGGGAGCACCTTCGGAATAAGGCCCCTGCCTCCTTCCTCCTCATTCCCCACCTGTCCCTTCTCCCCTCCCCCTCCCCACGGGCCCTGGACATAGGGAAAGGCCCCAAAGACCATTTGCTGAATACACCTACTCCTTACTTTTTGACTATCTCATTACCTGATATTTCGCATTTACGACAATAGTAAAAAATCTACTATCCGACTATTTTATGCGTTAACAACGTACATCTGGCAGTAACACTTTCACGACCAGTCGGACATACAGCACCCACTACATGTTTCACCTCTTGGGTCAAGAGGGACACAGACGTCCCACATAATGTTTTTTGATCTAATGTAGTCATCCTCCATTTTTGCGTAATGCCGATTTTCATATAACGACCTGGTCTTTGGAAACTAACTATGTCAATAAGTGAGGAATGGGTGTAAAGAATTCTGTGTGGTGTCAGTGAGAACTGACCACCTTCCCTTGCCCTGGGACCACAATGCAGAACTCTGGCTTCCTTCTGCAAGGATGCCTTTAAAGGGACCATGACCCTACATGATCCCCAACCCCAAGGTGCACCCACTCCCAGGCCACCCTTCTTTGTTGGAGGCTCTCTCCTGGGGATGTCTTGGATAGGATGGAAGGGGATCCCTGTTCAACTTTGTATTGGACTCCTATTGGACCACATCGCATATCCTCCCCCTCCCATCTTTTACTCCAGAGACAGAGAGATGGAGAAAGACCTAGTAACAGAGAAGTGAAGAATATAAAAGAGAGAGACATAGGAGGAGACAGAGACAGATACATAGAGAGAGAGAGACAGAGACATACACACAGAGACACAGAGAGAGACATAAAGAAAGAGAGACAAAGACATACAGAGAGAGAGAGCGAAAAGGAACACAGAATGAAACACAGCAATAAGACTCAGGCAGAGAAGCAAAGAGAGGGACGCTCAGAGGGAGGAGAGGGAAAAGCAAGTTGCAGATGGCAGGCCGTGGAGGCTGGGAGCCTTGCAGCTGCAGAGGGAGTTGGCCAGCCTGGCCTTGTGTGCCTGGCCCTGCGTGGGGCCCCAGCATGAGGCCGTGGCAGCTGGGATGAGCATTTGGTGGTCTCTGTTGGGCCCCAGTCTCTGTGCCTGACCTTAGCCCAGCTGCTTAGGCCTTCCTGTCCTCTTGCCTGCAGCTGCCAGAGGCCCCTTCCCACGCAGAGCAGGGAGCCTGGGGGATGGGGGCAGCGCTGCCCTCCTTGGCTGTCTGTGCTGGGCGAGGCCACCCTGCCTAAGTTCACCAGCAGGGCCCATCCAGAAACCCATGCCATTTGCCTCAGGGATGAGACATGTGGGTTTTGTGACAGTGGCGCTCCTTCCTAATTAGGGATTTGCTGAGGCCTGTGCTGAAATCAGCTGGTGTTTCCTGAGCTCAACAAAGAACAGCTCATGTCGAGTCAGTGTGGTCAGGTCTGGAAGAACCTTCCCTGATGCTGATTCTTTTATACACTGTCCATCACCTCCCTGCCCACTGGGGCTCAGCGCAACAGGAAGTGGGGTCCAGGGAGGGTGAGTGGCTTGTCCCCACACACAGCTGCTAAGTGGCAGAGCGAGCACTTGATCTTAGTTTGCTGAGCCCGAGCTCCACGCTGTCCCCCTGAACTCTGTGATTCAGGCATGGTGCCTGGTTTGGGGGCCAAACTGTGGATGGGCTGTGGGAGCGAGGCTGGGGAGTGGACAGTGGGGTGCAACGACAGCTTTTTGCCTCCTCTTTGTGGAGACAGTGGTTGTGAACGTGAGGGATGCAGGGTGAGTCAGCCCACACAGTTTTTTAAAGCAACGAAGGCTTTTTTAATTTTTTACACTTGAAGGCCTACTCATTGTTTTACTGCCCTTCACTGGTATCAGAGCCCAGAAGCTCTGAGGAAAGTTAGTGCCCAGGGATCAAAACAAAGTCAGAAACAATTGACATGTAATTAGATGGGGGAGAATATAGTCACCCAAATTCCTCCTGAGGCAAAAGCTAAGATCTTTGTGGGCCTGAGTGTAAGAGGAATGACCGAACAAGAGGCAAAGGAAGGGCTTTGCGGGAGGGGGCGGGGAGGGAGAGAAAGGAAGGGAGAGGTGGGTGGTGGAACCAGGGCTCTGCAGTGTGGTTCGGATGATGTGGTTTGTGATGCGACCCCACCCCTTCCCACAGTGTCTCCAGCAAAGTTATTAGACTTACTAAATGTGTGTTGTGAATAAAACTACTGTGGAAACCAGGCTGGTCTGGAGATATTGCTAGGAGTTCAAAGAAATCAAGGGGGAGGAGATCTGTGGACTCTCACAGACCTTGGAGTTGGGGTTTGTCTTAGTCATCTAGTGCTGCTATAACAGAAACACCACAAGTGGATGCTTTTAACGAAGAGAAGTTTATTTCCTCACAGTCAAAGTAGGCTACAAGTCCAAATTCAGAGCGTCAGCTCCAGGGGAAGCCTTTTTCTCTCTGTTGGCCTTCTTTTCTTCGGTTTTCCCCAGACTAGGAGCTTCTCTGCAAAGGACGTGCTCTGCTCCCAGCACTGCTTTCTTGATGATATGAGGTCCCCCGGTCTCACTGCTCACTTCTGTCTTTTATATCTCAAGAGATTGCCTCAGGACACAATCCAGTCTTGTAGATCAGGTCCTGCCTTACTAACACAACTGCCACCCCTCCTCCCTCATTAACATCATAGAGGCAGGTTTACAACATACGGGAAAATCACACAGTACCAGGAATCATGGCCTAACCAAATTGATACATTTTTTGGGGGACATAATTCAATCCATGACAGGGTTCCAGTCAAGTTTGCCTAAATATTCAGGGCCAGAAGGTCTTAGCTGGGCTACAGAGACACAAAACATATGACCAGGATTCAGAGTTGGAGGCCATGAGGAATGTATAGGATAGTGAGTTAGGATCCAGGAGATCCTGTCAGGGTGAGGTAAAGCTATACCTGGTAGATTGAAGTTTAATTAACACAAGGAATTTTTGGTCAAGATAGCTGACTAGACCAATTTGAGAATTGTCCCTCCCTTTCTAGACACTTCTAAATGTTTGGTAAAAAAAGAAGAGATAGAGGAAGGGAAGGAGGAGGGAGAGTTGAAACCATATAACCAATGGAGTACCTAGAGCAGATGTTGCTTCAGGAGCTGGATGGGGACAGGGTTGAGAAGGTCTCAGGTCTTAGGACTGGTCTCTGGAGAGAGTCAGGAGCCAGGCGGGAATTGCATCATCCACAGATGTACGCCAGAATCTCTTCCTGTGGTTGATGGAATAATTGGCCGCTGGTTTTCACCCCTCCCCATCCACATACCTGCCATAGCCTCCTCATGGGCAGAGTATTATTTCATGTCCCTTAACTCTGGGCTCAGCTGTGTAACTTGCTTTGGCCAATGTACCAGGTGCCTGAGAAGAGATCCAGAAAGATCTAGAATGAGGTTACAGTGAATAGGATGAAGTTTCCCTGGGACTGGAGATTTCTGGTCAACGTGGCTGGCAAAGCTGACATGTGATGGAAAGGGACAGCAGGCCACCAGGGTCTGGCTTATCTGGTTTCTGCTTGCTCTCTTGAGTCTCTGCCAACATCTTGAAGAATGAATGCTCTGGCAGGCCTGCTGGTCTAAGAAGGATGTGAGACATGGGGTGCAGAGGTACCCAAGATGACCCACGGAGAGGATATCCAACCAGCCTACTTTTCCTGGGATGTAGGACTTTCAGTGCTAAAACCAGGAAAGTCCTGGGCAAACTAGGATGGGTTGGTCATCCTACCCACACACCTACAGTGAGAAGCGTTTCCAACCTAGCCCAACAGTCTGAGCCACCAAATCACCACAGCCTAGATTAGGCAGCACACAGGCAGAGCCGCCCCAGCAGACCTACAGCTGTGTGATCTGAACGTATGCTGATTGTTGTACTTCCTGAGATTTTGTGGTTGGTTGTTACACAGTGATGTTGTGGCAGTAGCTAACAGATGTATTCCCCAGGAGCCCAGAGCCACTGTAAGAAGTGAGCTACCCACACCATACTGCTCCTGAACTGACAAAGAAGCCCCGCTCCTTAGGAGATGTGTGAAACTGATGACTCTCCATCCTGCCTGAATGTTGGAACTCTCTGGGGAACATAGCAAGACAAAACCTGACACACACAACACTCCCCAGAGTGGGATGGAGTCTTGGCATCAAAATTTTTTAAAAAAATTCACCAGGTTTGAGAACTGGTGGATTAACTGAAGGAACAATGACGTTTAATTGAGCCAAATACAAATTTCTGCACAGAAGCCACACATGCCAACCACTTCCCACCCAGGAACACCTGCTGTGAAGGAGATTCAGGGGTCTGAGTGGACCCAAGATCCTTTACGTTATTGAGGTCCTGCAGCTATAAAGAAGGCTTAACCTCCCAGACTGAATGAAAAGAATTAAAGTTTTCAGCAAGAGAGGTGCATGTCCTGTCCTGCTCAACTGGGAATGATCTGGGTCCTGGGTCCCACACTCTAAGAAGTGTGTGGGCAGTGGGAGGTGTGTCCAGGCCAGAGCATCTCAGACTCTAAGTACCCAGGAAGTACCGGGCCATCTTGTTAAAATGCAGTTTCTGATTCAATATGTCTGGGCTGGGCCTGGTATTCTGCATTTCTACAAGCTCCCAGGTGGTGCCTGTGCAGCTGGAGCCCACTCTGAGTGGCAAGGGGCTAGAGGAGAGAGACCTGGTTGGTGAGGGGCTAGGACACCATGTTTCATGAAGATGGCTGATAGCCTAAGACTGTTCAGACAGAGAGAAGATTCACAAGTCTTCCAATTCCAGAAGGGCTGTCAAGGAGTAGAGAGGTTCATTGTGGCCCCAAAGGGCAGATCTGGAGCAGAGAGGGAAGATCTATTCAGATATTGAGACACAGTCTGCCTGATGTAGGTATCCAAGTTCCAGATGGCGTGACTGCCTCGGAGGGTAGTGAGCTGGCATCACAGTAGTGCTCTAGCCAGGGGCTTGATGGCCCCTCAGAAAGAGCACCATGAGAAGGACCAGCACACCCAGTGGTAGCTCTGTCCACCCCTTCCTGCCTCTGGAGTCTCTGACTTTTAGATTCTCTCATGTCTTCCTGGGGTCAGCCTAAGCGGAGACTGCTGGGGTGTGAGGGCAGGGGACCTGCCTCGAGCCCTCTCTCTTGGTATGGGGAAAGCCTGCTGGGTTCCCAGGCAGGCATGGCCTCTCCGGGTTCTCTCTTTGCTTGGAGGACCCTGTGGTCTTTTGAGAATGGACATCACATCCCTGGTCAACAGAAGCTACCTCCTTGGCCAAACTACTTAGCTGGGGCCAAGCAGACCTCAGATTTCAGAAAAATCGAATTTCAGTTTGAAATTTGCTAACATTTGTGCTCAGTGCTTATACTGGCCACAGGATTCTGGTTTCTCAGCTGTCACTGCCTCACCACATGACTGGGTAAGCCCCATCCTCCCTCTGGGCCTCAGTTTCCTACTCTGTACAATGGAGTTGGCATGGATATTCCTCCCAGCTCTGACTTCTACAAGCCTATGGAAAATTCTGCTCATTTTACCTTCCAGACCTCCATTCGAGGAGTGAAAATCTGGCTGATTCAGAGGAAACCGAGATGTTGGTGTGACCTTTCTCTGTATCTCCTTGGAGAGGAGTCTGGGGCTATGGTGCCAGGGATGAGGGGCTGGGGAGGGGAGCTGTAGCTAGGCAGGGCCTGGTGCCTCTGCTGCCGTGGACTCTGAGTCAGACCACAGTGCATCGGCCCGAAGGGCAGGCCCATGGGGGGCTCCACGTGGCTCTCCTTCCCTGGCTTCTCCCTGGTCCAGGCCCTGGTGTGGGGTGGGCCTCACCCTGGTCTGGGCCCAAGCCTGCTCCCACCTCAGCAGTGTGGGCCACAGGGAGGGAGAGAGGCCATGAGGGCTGCAGCTCCCTGGCCTCCTAGAAGCAGGAGGAAGGGGAAAGGGAAGCTGCAGACCTCCAAGTCCCATGTCCCCAATGCAGAATGAAGACAACAGGTCTCGACCGATTCGGGGGTAGGTGGATTGGGTGGTATGTTAGTCAGGATGCACTGGGTTACACTGAGGTAACCAAGTCTCAGAGCTTAACACAATTTAAGGGAATTTTTGGCTCACACACTGGCCCTGCAGTGGTGGGTGGGGGCTCTGCTTCACATACTCTCTCAGAAACCCAGGCTGGTGAAGGCCCCGTGATCTTATGATGCCGCCATCACAACAGGCGGCCTCAGGACTCACCCAGAAAAGGAACAAAGAATGTTATAAGCACGCCTGTTCTTACATGACCTGGACTGGAGGTGATACAGGTCACTCTGCTGGTTTCCCATTGGCCAATAGTCCTCCATGTGCCTAGGAAGGGGAAGAGAGCCAGACCTGAGGGCCACAAAGAGATGCCTGCAATGCTGCGTAAGGGCTCCAGACGCCAGGCTGTGTGCCGAGCCCTCCACATGGCACCCTCATCTAGTCCTCACAATAACCCTATGAGGCGGGAGACAAGAATTGTTATTACTATTGTTGTTATTATAATACCCACTTTCCAGATATGTAAACTAAGGTTCAGAGAAGTGAAGTGATTGCCTGAGGTCACACAGCTAGGATGGGATATAAACTCCATTCCTCCTTTCTCTGGAGCCTGTGCTCTCAACCATTCAACTCCCAGTCAGAGAGGGGAGGCGACGGGTTCCTGACAGCCATTTGTGATAGTCTCCACGCCTGCAACAGTGGATGTCAGAGTCAAAGCCACTCAAGTTAGGTTCAGGGGAGACCCCACCACCCAGAGGTATAGAATTCTGGGTGGTAAAACTGTGAAAGAAGCCACTTTGTAGGAGGGTGAGTCAGAATCCAAAGTCCCAAGCTTGCTTCTGCTAGGCTCTAGGGCTTGATGACAAGGCCCAGGGGGCCAGAGCTGTGGGCATACTTCCTGCCCTAGTCATGGTGGTCCAGGGCCAGAGGTGGAGGCTGCTGGGGTAATTATGGCTGGGAGGGGCTGGCAATAAGGAGGCAGGGGCTGACAGCTCCATACAGAAGGGGAAGATCCTGGATGGATCCAGAAGGTCTTCCAACGCCCCTTTCCTGGTGCATCACGTGCTGGGCACTGGGGTCACCGGGAGGACTATGCCTGGACCAGATAGTCTCTGAAATTTCCTAGCTGAGCCTGATAGAAAAGTAAGATGAGGCCAGTTTCTGCACTTAGAGCTTTCCCATCAAAATAAAAAGAGCTCGGGAAAAGCGAATACTATGGAAGCCCAGGCAGAGATGGAGAAAACAGTGCCTTTTATGGCTGAAGCTATTAAAAAAGTCCACTTAGAAACGCAATGGCTGCGGCAGCTTGCCTCCGCGCCAGGTTCCTCCCGGCCTCGCTCCGCCGTTGGCAGGGCACATTTACCATCATGACTTCAGCTTGCGCCTGTTATGCTTTTAAGGGGCTCCTGACAACTTTATGCTCGCAGTTTGGCCAGCACCCATCTGCATGGATCTCAGAGTACCCCTGGGGTCACTTCCAAGGACCAGGCATATTTCATGGTTTGCGAGGACTTTGCCATCTTGGAAACTGCCGGCTGTAGACGAACCGTTAAAAACAAATGTTCTGTGTTTTCCAGCTTCCTCACCTGCCAAGGGTTTCCTTGATGGCGCCAGTTCAGAAAACCGTTGCCGATGAAGATTAGATTAGAATAAATTGATTTAGAACTGACACGAGGCTCCTCAGGAGAAGCTTAAATATTTCATACATGTGTATGACATATATTTCAGCTGGGCCCTGCTGGAGGAGGGAGGGGACTAGAACTCTTACATCGTGGATCCGGAGTGGACCTGGAGAGGGCTGATAGACCCTCGGGCTGGGGCCCAGGAGGGCTTGGGCTGGCCTTGGTCCAGCAGCTGCCACGCAGTGACGATAAATCTCAGCTTCCTTAGCTGCAGAATGGGAACAAAATAGGTTTATTTTATTAGATGAGTGAGTACATGTGAGGGGGTGGTTCTTGGGGAAAAAAAATAGAGACACCAGACAAAAGTGAAGTTGTTTTCTCAAGGACATTTGGTGTTTAACAATTAATGCACTCAGCTGCTAACTGAAAGGTTGGAGGCTCCAATCCACCCAGAGGTGCCTTAGAAGAAAGGCCTGATGATCTACTTCCAAACAACCAGCCATTGAAAACCCTAAGGAGCACAGTTCTACTCTGACACACATAGGGTCATCGTGAGTTCGAATTAACTGGATGGCAACTGGTTTTTTGTTTTGTTTTGTTTGTTTGTTTTACTATTAACACCTGTAGACTTATATCTGGGACTCTCTGCAGCACTGTCCAGTAGAACTTTCTGTAATGACAGAAATGTGCTATGTCTGTGCTGTCCAATATGGGAGTTGCTATCCATTTGTGGCTAGTGTGACTGAAGAACTGAATGTTTTATTTTATTTTCATTAATTTAAATGCAAACAGCCACATGTGTCTAGTGGCTACCATATGGGACAGAGCAACTCTAACCAAGGAAGTTGGTGAAAAATTCAGATTACCAAGCCTGGAGATGCTGATCAGAAGGCCAGGAGTGGGGCAAAGACAGTGCATTCTCGAGAAGCTCCCAGGTGATTCTGCTGTGCTTGAGGGTCTTCCACACTTTGAGAGCCACTGCTCCGGTAGTCCCCAGTGGGGTCTGGGTACTGAGTGGCACCCCCAGAGGTGCTTCATGGTTCCAGAGGACACAGTGCTTGGTTTATTGAAGCATCTTCCAAACTGTATTCCATGGATATTATTTCTATGAGATATTAGTAGGTGTCCTGGGGGAAGAAGGGTTCAGTGATCAAACACATTTGAGAAGCTCAAGGTTAAGAAAAGTTAAATGAGTTTCTTTACCGTAGGACTTGTCAGAGCCTTTAATATCTCACACAGACAGGACATCCCAAGGAGGGCAACAGAGTACATAGCATTCCCTAAATGTATTTGATCAGAGATCCCCTTTTCAGAGCATATCTCACGGAACTTGTGTTCTAAGGGATGTGTGATAAGGAAAGTGCACTCGGCTGTGAGGAAACAGGCACATCATTTCTTCAGCCCTAACTCATAGGATGACCTCAGGAAAATTACTGCACTTTCTGGGATCCCAAGTGCCTCTATAAAATGGATGAGGTTGAGGAGGAATGGGGAAGCAAAGGATCAAGGTCTGAATGACCTATGTGGGATTCATATACCAAATTCTCTGAGATCCAAATTCTCCAAAGCCCAAACATCACCAAGACAAAGTGGTGGCCCCTTCCCCACACCCACCTTCTCCACATCCTCCTAGGACAGCCACCTGGGCTCTCTGCTGATGCTGCTCTGGCTCTTCTCCAAATGCTGATATTCCTGGGCACAAAGGTTGGGAGATTTCTGCAGGGTCTGAACTCTCAAGCCTGTCACTGGTCCAGCAATTTCTCAACAAAGCCACAAATCTTGGAAGACCAGAGTGATTTGCATATTGAGCTTGGAAATCATCAGTAGCCTGGGGCTATGACTTGGCCTCAATTTGCATTGGTGGCCCCCATGGAAGGTAATGTAAAGAGGAATTAGGGGTTTTCTCTGGTCCCTAGAATAACTGGGTGGAATCTGTTCTGGGAGAGTGGGAGAGGTTCCACCCTGCACCCATATGAATGTCCTCCTGGGGCCAGTGAGAGTTACCCCCTGCTTCACTCCCTGCTTTTCACTGAGGCAGTGAAGAGCAGAGAGGGGTCACTCAGGTTAGGGAGCAAGGAAGGCTTCTTGGAAACAAAAGTAATTTGAGGACAAGAAGTCAGGCCTTAGTTGGATCTATGGAATGGATTCCCAGAGAAAAATAAGGACACAGTTTTTTATTGCTTTAGAGAAAACCCATCTCCATGAGAAGTCTCTTTGTGTGTGTGAGATCTCTCTGGGAAGTTTTCTCCTTCAGGACAAACCATTGCAATACGGTTTTTGAATGTTTGGCAAACGAGTGAATCACAAGAGATGGAGAATAATCTTTTGGACAACTTGTGAGGCCGTAGAACTCTCTGGACCTTTCAGCGGTTACCCTGATCCTGCTTACAGATTGTCCTCAGCATGTCCTCTTTACTGCTGCAGTCTTCCTCCCTCACCAGCCCTTCATTCCAACCTCCCAACCAGGCAGAGCATGAAAATTCTCCTCCACATACAGGTTAGATGAGGGCCACCCTGGGAGGTGAAGGGATTTGCAGGATCTGCATTTGTTCATTGTTTGAAAATGCAAAAATATGCATGGGTAGTTACAGCCCAGCATAAGTGCGAATGGATAGTGGGATATTGGAAAGAAACCAATTGTTCATTTTTTTCAACAACTGTTGAAGACTTAACAATGGGCCAGATGGTTTTGGGCACTGAGGATGAACAAGATGGAGCTTTTGTTTTAGAGACAGGTTAAAAAAAAAACCCAAAAAACCAAACCCCGTTGCTACTGAGTTGATTCCAAATCATAGCGACTCTACAGGACAGAGCAGAACTGCCCCCATAGAGTTTCCAAGGCTGTAATCTTTATTGAAGCAGACTGTCACATTTTTCTCCCATGGAGGGCTGGTGGGTTCTAACTGCCAACCTTTCTGTTAGTAGCCGAGTGCTTAACCACTCTTCCACCAGGGCTCCTTGGGATGGGGAAAAGGAGAAGTAAGACAATAACAACAACAAATAAACAAACAAATGAAGGTTATTTCAGGCATTGTAAGTGCAGCAAGGAAGTAAAATAGCTTGGTGAGATAGCACATGAGTGGATGAGAGCAGCCTTTATTGGGTGGCCAAACGTATTCTTAGGGAAGGTAAAGTGAGGAACAGAAGAAGGACCAAAGAAGATGCAGAAAAAGCAGTGAGGAGGTTGTTATCACTGTCCAGGGGAAAATGGCAGTGGTCCAGATCAGGAAGGTAGCGTGGAGATGGGGAGATGTGTACAGATATGAGACATACAGATAGTCCCTGATTTACAATGTATTCCAGTTATGATGAACAGCACTTACGACCGTCCGTGTATCTGGAACACTGCATCTTCCTGGGAGGAAGTTATGGGAAAATGGATGCAGGGGATATGGAAAAAATTACTGAATTATGTGAATAAGCTCCAAGCATTTGATCAGGATATTACAGTGGAAGAGATCAGTGGAAAAATTGTCCATATGGCAAAAACATTGAATTTAAAACTTGATTATCGCCAATGTGGAAGAGCTCATAGATGACAAAGGAAGGGAATTGGCAAATCAGGACTTAGTGGATTTTGAAGAGGAAAGAAATGCTGAAGGAGAAAGAAATAATGAGGAAGAGCAAGGAGAGAAGTTGTCGAAAAATTTTACAGTGAAAGGATTAGCTGGAGTTTTTTCTAAACTTTATCAGGAGTTTCAGTTGCTTGAAAACATGGACCTAAATGCTGATCACTTTGCTAAAGTCGGTAAGCAGATTCAGGAAGCAGTGAGATGTTACCGCAAAATATATGACCAAAAAAAGAAAAAGACCATACCGACAACTCTCATTAATTTTCTGACTAGAAAAGCCATCCCCATTCCTAGGGATAATCCAGCTGATCCAGAACCTTCCACAAGTGGAGTTATTGTCACAACTGACAAAATGGCAACATCATCCAACTCTTCTTCATTGTTGGAGTAAATTTTTTTGATTTGTGTGTTTTTGTATGTATGTATGTATTAAAATATATCTGTAAGTTTATATGCAATGTTTCCAACTCCTAAAGACAAAAAGATCAGGTTTATAAAGATACTGATAATAAAAGGCAATAATAATGAAAACTTAAAAAAAAAATGAGGTATTTGACTTACGTCAGAACCAATTTATGACGGAGTCTTAAAACGGAGCAACAAATTGGGCACTACCTGTATTTTGGAAGTAGAACTGACTGACGTTATTGATAGATTGGATACGGTGGCTATGGGGAAAGGAGAAGAGAAAAGTGAAGTCAGAAAAAAGTTTCACTGAGAATAATTACAGTATTTATTTATTCTCTCTCTTTTCTACCAATGATTTGTGTTTTTTTACAGAAGAATACAAACAATAAAAGTGAATATTTTGTTTCAAGAATTAGAATCAAGGGAAAAAAAGCACACAGATATCCAGACAGGGACCAACAGAGTTATCATAGTTGAGTGCCAGATTTGATTCTGAGTTTCTTAGCAGGCAGGGAAAAAAGGAAATAATACATGGTCAGATAGTATTTGTGATTTTTTTAAAGGAAAAAAAAACAAAGTATACCATTTTCTCAAAGGAATGCAAAAATTCTCTTAGCCCTGGAGTCTAAACAATTTTTCCCAGTGGTGCTTTTTCACAAAGGACTCCGCTTGCAGTATAAGATGAGATCTTAAACATGCCGTGGCACCTGCATCAAGAAAGTTTCCCTGACTTTCCTATAGAGACATTGGTTGAAAACTAGGACCATACCAATAAAATGCGATGGAGTGGAAAAAGGCATTATGGGAGCCTGCTCATGGTTCATGGGAGATGGGATGTTAAACTTCACTTAGAAACCAGGGGTTTCTCTATAAAACAAACAAAACAAAAAAACTAAGGTTTTTATATAAAAAACAGGGAAGAGATAAAAATGTGTCAAGACCAGGGAGCAAAAAATGCACTCTTTGGACAACTTGAAAAGTCTTGTGCATTTTTCTTACATTTGCTTTTAACATTCTACATGCAAAGTTAAGTTATTTTTCTGATTAATAAAATTAATGTATACACATCAGAGACAGAATTGAAAAATATTGAAAAGAATAAACTAAAATTCTCTCTCAGAGATAATAATCATTATTAATGTTTAATGTATTTCTTGCCTGTCATATATCTATATATATACATGTTATTCATAATTTGTTATATTCCACACATGGTACATAGACCAAGAGGCAGTTGTTCCAACAGAACAAGGGGATACTGCGTGGTTTAAAGCCAGGAAAGATGTATGTCAGGGTTGTATTCTTTTACCATACTTATTCAATCTGTATGCTGAGCAAATAATTCAAGAAACTGGACTGTATGAAGAAGAATGGGGCATTAGGATTGGAGGAAGACTCATTAACAACCTGCGTTATGCAGATGACACAACCTTGCTTGCTGAAAGTGAAGAGGACTTGAAGCATTTGCTGATGAAGATCAAGGACTACAGCCTTCAGTGTGGATTACACCTCAACATACAGAAAACAAAAATCCTCACAAACGGACCAATAAGTGACATTATAATAAATGGAGAAAAGATTGAAGTCGTCAAGGATTTCATTTTACTTGGATCCATAATCAACACCCATGGAAGTGGCAGTCAAGAAATTAAACGACATATTGCATCGGACAAATCTGCTGCAAAAGACCTTTGAAGTATTAAAAAGCGAAGATGTCACTTTAAGGACTAAGGTACTCCTGACCCAAGCCTCGGTGTTTTCAATTGCCTCATATGCATGTGAAAGCTGGACAATGAATAAGGAAGACTGAAGAAGAATTGATGTCTTTGAATTATGGTGTTGGTGAAGAATATTGAATATACCATGGACTGCCAAAAGAAAGAACAAATCTGTCTTGCAAGAAGTACAGCCAGAATGCTCCTTAGAGGCAAGAATGACGAGGCTTCGTCTCACATACTTTGGACATGTTATCAGGGGGGACCAGTCCCTAGAGAGGGACATCATGCTTGATAAAGTAGAGGTTCAGCGAAAGAGAGGCAGACCCTCAAGGAGACGAACTGACACAGTGGCTGCAACAATGGGCTCGAGCATAACAAAGATCATGAGGACGGCGCAGGACTTGGCAGTGTTTCTTTCTGTTGTACATGAGTCAGAACCGACTTGATGGCACCTAACAACAACAATACATGTGCACATATATATTTATCAAACCAAACCCATTGCTGTAGAGTCAATTCTGACTCATAACGAACCTATAGGACAGAGTAGAACTGCCTCATAGGATTTCCAAGGCTGTAAATCTTTACGGAAGTAGACTGCCACATCTTTTTCCTGCAGAGCAGCTGCTCGATTTGAACGGCAATCTTTTGGTTAGCAGCCGAGCACTTAACCACTGCTCCACCAAGGGCTCACACACACACACACACAACCACACAATCATATATAAAACATTTGTGTCATAAATTTATGCCATATTTCCTTTCTGCTTAGGTGTACATTTTTCATCTTTTAATGTTTCTGAAATCAGGATGTTTTTTAGAGTTGTTTTAATGCTTCCTTTTTTCCTGACATGTTATTGTTAAGCCAGCGGCTCATCCTAAAATCAAGGCCAGTAGAATGGAAGCCACATGGTAGGTAGATACAATATTAGGGTTCATTATGTGTATATAATTTGCTCTTCTACTTTCATTTAGCATTCCATCATAAAGCTAGTCACATGCCTTGAAATATTCTCTGAGAATATAATTTTTACTGTCTGCATGGTATTCCATCATCAAGATGTCCCCAAATTGGCTTAACCGTTTGCTTACTGAAGAATGTAATTTCTTAGCCACATGCCAATGACAGAAGTTACTCAAGTAACTTGTAGTAAAACTATACAGTTTCATGTTACCGCTGAAACACTGTGTTTCTATGTGTCAGTGTGGCATTTGACACTGCAGTGGACAATGGCTCATGAGTCTAGGTTCTGGTCACTCCCACTGCTCAAACTGTGACCCAGGTGTGCCAGTTAATCTCACGGGACACTGGTTTCCTCCTATTTAAGACAATGAGGCTTGCTGAAGTCCTTTCAATTGTAAGTATGCTGATAGCTAAACCTTGAGGTTTGAGTGATGTCATTGTGAGGAATTAAATGGACCTGTATTATTCTCACAAGTCCTGGGGGATGCTGTCTTCCCAGGCTGAACCCTTGAAAGACCTATCTCCACCCTGGCACTTGAATCTCAGGAACTCAAACCAAACCAACCAGTTGCCTTTGAGTCAGTTCCGACTCATACCGACCCCATGTGTGTCAGAGTAGAACTATGCTCCAAAGCATTTTCAGTGTCTGATTTTTCTGAAGTAGATTGACAGGTCTTTCTACCAAGGTACCTCTGGTGGATTTGAACTGCTAACCTGCTGGTTAGTAGTTAAGTGCTTAACTGTTTGCACCACTTAGAGATGCCATTCAAAAGTGTGAAGCGCTCCATTCTACTAGGTGTGAAGCAGCTACTTGAGCAGAGTTGCCAAGGCTGCACCCTCCTTCCTATGCGTGGTTCGGCAATTCAGGCTAGACAGAGTTTTCTAGTCAGAGTATCATCCTCTAAAAATCGGAGCTTTACAAGGGACAGAGCCATCCTTGGCTGCCGGGATGTCTACTTTGTCACTGGTTGGAGCTACACACAGGTTACCAACCCCAGCAAGATTGTCATCTCAGAGAAGCAGGACTGTTGGAGAGGGAAAGGGATTTGGAAGGCAGAAATTTTGTACTCCTTCATTTCTGCTTTGTATAAAATAAGAACTCTTCAAATATTTGTTGATTGATGAGTGAAAACGAAGAATGTGGTTGCCAAGATAAATACTTGTGGAAATCAAAAGACTTTGATGCTGGGGAGGAATGCGAGCGGTACAGGTCTGTTTGTCGCGAACATTCTGTGATTCTACAAATTGAGTACAGGAGTCAGGAGGGAGGAGGCAGTTTATCTCCAGCCCCTGGCACTTAGTACCGGTTGATCTTGGGAAAGTCAGTTGATCCCTCAGGGCCACCTTCTTTCATTTACTCAACAAATTCATTGACTCACTAAGTTCATCCTTGAGTGCTACTATGAGCCAGGCACAGTTCTAGGCTCTTGGTTGGGGGGTGGGGGGGTGGTCACCAGAGAACAGCAGGTAAAGATCTCTGCCCTGGGATGTAAGAGAAAGAGAAGAGTCCGGGATGACCCCAAGGTTCCTCAGCTGTAAAAGAACTCTGGACTCAAATAGGCAAATTTAAGATGGAGGCAGTTCACTAGAAATGTAGGCAGGGCACAGGACTTTCCTTCTCTAACTAACCAACCACCAGTTGCTGTTGAGTCGATGCTGACTCATGGTGTCTCCATTAGTGTCAGAGTAGAACTGTGCTCCATAGGGTTGAAATGACTGGCTTTTCAGAAGCAGATCACCAGGCTTTTCTTCTGAGACACCGCTGGGTAGACTCCAACCTTCACCCCTTCGGTTAGCAGCCGAGCATGTTAACAATTTGCACCAGCCTAGGACTCCTTCCCTTCCCTACCACCCGTCAAAATTTTAGCCCAGCCATGACAAGCCACTTGAGTGAATATTAATGAGATGCAGGTGGAGGCTTCAAGGATGGTTTTGTTCCCTTGGATTTTATTTGGATATTAAAAAAAATTATCATTTTAGTAGCTTCTGGTTTCATCTCCCTGAACCTCCCTGGGGCTCCCTTACATATGTGCTGTGTGAAGGCAGATGGAAAGGAAGAGCAGCCCACAGTGCTCTCAGAGACCTGGGAGCAGCTTCCATCTACTTCTGGTGTGACCTCTGACAAGTCCCTTCCCCATTTGGGACTCAGGGTTTCTCATCTATAAGGAGTGGCAGCTAAGCTGACTTTCCAGGTGGCCTCATCCAAGGACTATGGACTCTTGGTAGCAGTTATTTCTCTGATGTTATACCCCTTTGTGTATGAAGCCTACAGGAAAGTTTCGGGCTACTGCACCATTTAAATTTTTTATTTTATTGGGGTAAAGTATATATAACATTAAATTTACCATTGTAACCATTTTTGAGTGTGCTATTCAATGGCATTAATTACCTTTGCAATGTTGTGCAACCATCACCACCATCTATTTCCAAAAGTTTTCATCACTCCAAACAGAAAATCTGTACCCATTAGGCAATAAGCCCCCTTTCTCCCTGCCTTCCCTCCCCTCCCCCAGTCCCTGTAGCCTCTAATCTACTTCCTGTCTCTATGCATTTGTCTATTCGAGATATTTCATATAAGTGAGATCATACAATTTTGTCCTTTTGTGATTGACTTATTTCACTCAGCATAAAGTTCTCAAGATTCATCTATGTTGTAGCATGTATGAGAACTTCATTTCTTTTTATGGCTGAATAATATTCCAGTGTATGGATATACCACGTTTTATCTATTTATTTGTTGATGGACACTGAGATTATTTTCACCTTTTGGTTACTGGGAATAATGCTGTGATTAACACTGGTGTACAAGTATCTGTTTGAGTTACTGCTTTCAATTCTTTGGATATATACCCAGGAGTGGAATTGTTGGGTCATATCATAGTTCTATGTTCAACTTTTTGAGGAAATGCCAAACTATTTTCCATAGAGGCTGTACCGTTTTACAGTCCCACAAGCAATGCACAAGGGTTCCAACTTCTCCATATCCTTACCTACACTTGTTATTTTTCATTTTCTTTTCTTTTCTTTTTTTTTTATGATTGCCATCCTTGTGGGTATGAAATGTGCACCATTGGTTTTGATATCTTCAGTCCTCACACTTTTAGCGAACACTCTAGAAAGATGTTGCTCTTTTCCTACACCAAATAACATTCATTAGTAGTAGGAGAAACTACTAAACTAAATTAGTTTCTACTTGTACAGTCCTTTAATTTACCAGGGATGTTCCCACCTGTCATGGATTGAATTGTGTCCCCCCAAAATATCTGTCAACTAGGCTGGGTCATGATTCCCAGTATTATACGATTGTGTACCATTTTGTAATCTGATGTGATTTCCTTATGTGTTGTAAACTCTATCCCTATGACATAATAAGACGGATTAGCGGCAGTTATACTGATGAGGTCTACAAGATTAGATAGTGTCTTAAGCCAATCTCTTTCAGATATAAAAGAAAGAAGTAAGCAGAGACGCATGGGAGAAAGCAGCACTGGGAGCACAGCGTGTCCTTTGGACCTGAGGTTCCTGTGCTGAGATACTCCCAGACCAAGGAAAGACTGATGACAAGGACCTTTCTCTGGAGCCAAGAGGGAGAGAAGGCCTTCTTCTGGAGCTGATGCCCTGAATTTAGACTTGTAGCCTACTAGTCTGTAAGAGAATAAATTTCTCTTTGTTAAAGCCATCCACTTGTGGTATTTCTGTTGTAGCAGCACTAGATGACTAAGACACCACCCACTGTCTTATTTGAGCTATTCAAGCACCCTTGGGGGTGGGGAGAACAGAGCATATGATTTCCATCTTACAGATGAGAAATTTTGGGATCAGAAAAGGTTAGTTTAAGTGACATGTCTGAGGTCATGTGAGTAGAAAATGATAAAGCAAAGTCTCTAATCCCTGATTCTGGACACCAAGTCCGGATCCCTTTTGACTAACCCCACAGTCAGGGTTAGTTAACACATGAGGAAAATTAGCCCAAAGGGAGCCAGGAGCAAGGTCCTGGAGGAAGGGCCTGGAGTTGTGAGTTGGAGAGAGAGGAAGTGTAAGTTTGGGCAGGCGAGGACCTGGGGAAGTGATGGTTGGAGTGCTAGGCAAAGCCAGGGAAATTTCCCTCAAGGAAGCACTGCCTCTTCCTCCTCTTCATAATTGTCCTTCTGCTGGACTTCTGCAAGCTTGGACATCACCTTCATCATTGCTGAGTGGACAAGACAGAGGAATGTGGGTCAAATCATAGTCAAAGAAAGCAGGTTTGTGACAGGTGGAACAATTTCCAATACCATTCAGTGGATCAGCAACAACCGGAAAGGAGGTGTCTGATGGCCTGCACTGGGCTCAGTCTTCATCTGTGTCCTGTTATGCCGCCTCCTGCGGATGTGGGTGATGGCACGGCATGTGCCCATGTCTAATGTCATTCACAGATGACATTAAGCTGGGAGGAACTGGGGCTGTGTTAAATGACAGGTGCAGGATCCAAATGATTGAGTGATAGGCTGATTCAACCAAGAATAAATGCCAGGTTCTGCTTGGGGAAATCCCAGAAACCTATACATGAAGAAGAAGGAAGTTACGAATATAAGAATTTGAAGCATCATTTGAGGGGGAGCAAGGGAGGCATTTGAGTTGTTGTTTGTAGTACACAGTAAAATGAGTTGTGCAACTGTCAAAAAAAGCTAATAGCAGCCTGGGTTCTATTAATTGAGGTAGAAGTCCCATCAAAGGGAGGTGGTGATCTCAATTTATTCTGCACATATTCATAGACGTGGGATTACTGAGTTAGAGAGTAAGAATATTTCTATATATTTATTATACATATTATATATATTTATATGTACATATAAAGACATAATTTTTACATATTTTATTCTTGATATGTACTACCAAATCGATTTCTAGTTGGTGTGTAACAGTTTACATGCCCACCAGCAATATATGAAGAGTGTTCCTCTCACTGCATTCATGCCAACATTATTTATTATTCTTTTAAAACATGAGTAAAAAGGTATCCTATTTTAACATGCATTTGTTTATTAACAGTAAAGACAATTTTCATTTTAAGTGTAATGGCCTTTTCAGGTCTTTTTCCACTTTTCTTTCACGTTTTCACCTTTTTCTTAAGGACTCTTTCATTACAGATACTAACTCTTCCCTGGCCTATTTGTTGTATCTATTTCCAAGGAAAATACTCTCCGCAGTTTCTTTTTTTCTCTCTCTGGACCCATGTACCTGAGTGGCTCGGTCTCATCTTGCAGGAAATGTCCCGTGAAATTCCTGGGGAATTCTAGGCCATATGGTTGCAGCTCTGGTGCTTGCCCGCCAGAATTGATGTGGCTCATTCGCCCCTGCCTTTGCCACCACGTTTGTGTGCCTCCCATCTGACAGGCAGATTGACAGCTACGGAGAGGATGGGCCCATGGCTGACAGAGGGCTGCCTGGCAAATCTTGACACCCTAGAAGGAAGGAGATGGCA
This sequence comes from Trichechus manatus latirostris, assembly GCF_000243295.1. Classification (NCBI taxonomy): domain Eukaryota; kingdom Metazoa; phylum Chordata; class Mammalia; order Sirenia; family Trichechidae; genus Trichechus; species Trichechus manatus. The sequence continues at coordinate 1,420,952 of NW_004444042.1, read as the reverse complement.
ATGGAGACTCACTTTCTAAGAATGCATCCATTTGTTTTGAAAGGAAGTTACGGACTTGGGGTTTTCTGCCTTGAAGCCCAAGAAATTGGGACATTTAAATGTACCTCGAAATCTATCTGCAATCCTATTCCCCCATGGGAGTGTGGAGCAAGACAAAAGTGTTCTTGTCCTAGAGCCACACTGTCATGTGGAGGATAGCTCCTGTTCAAGTGCCAACTCTTACTCTCTGTGTCACTGTGGACAAGCCATCTAACTTGCCTTTCTTCACTTCACCTCATTATCTGGCCTCTACCCCTAGATGCCAGTGCTGTGGGGGCTGAGACCCTGCTCACTCTGCTCACATATTACCCTGTCAGGGGGTGTTCAGTGACTTTATCTACTCCTGTGCTCCTCTGATGCCTGGAAGGATAGGCTCAGTGTACCCATGTGGAGTAGCCAGATTTTTGGCCAGACTTTCCTCACCTATTTGCCAGGGTGCGGTGTGATGGATCGTTTTTGTGTGGCTTTTCTCATCATGGTCTGGTAACTCCCACCCAAGTGATTGGGTAAGACTGTGCAAATAAGGTAATAGTGGCCCACGAAGGGGATTGATCACTTTTGCCATCCTGCTAGTCTTAAAATGAGCCATCCCAGAGGCAGGAAGAAAGGAATCTTACCACCACCAGGGAGGAAGAGCCAAGAGCAGAGCATGTCCTTTGGAGCCGGGATTCCCGTGCTGAGAAGCTCCTGAAACCAGGAGACTGAGAAAGAGAGCTGTAACACTGAAGACGGTGAGAAGCAGTGGCAGAGAAATGGTGACAGGAGAGACTGGCAGGAGACAGCGTGCTGGGCTTCCCAGCTCGCAGAGAGAGAAAGCTGAGTGTCTTTGGGCAGGAGGCTTGCTGGAGGAGTAGGGTGACTCCATGCACTTGGTGGAGCTAGGTTTGCCAACCCACAGAGCTAGAGCTGAGAGCATTCAGGCTGAAGCTTACTGGTGGAGTAGGGCACATCTGGGCACTTATGAAAACCAAAAAACCAAACCCCTTGCCATAGAGTTGATTCTGACTCATAGTGACCCTATAGGACAGAGTAGAACTTCCCTGTAGGGTTTCCAAGCAGCGGCTGGTGAATTCAAACTGCTGACCTTTTAGCAGCCAAACACTTAACCACTGCAAAGAGTTTCGTAACACTTGCTGGAGCAGGCCAGAGGGTCAGAGAAAGGCGTACCTGTAGGCAAGGCTGAAGAGAGTCTGTCCTGATAGAAGAATTGTATTCTGAGCATTCCTGAACCTGGATTGTGACCTGTTACTTCCCTAATAAACCCCATAATCGTGAGTATTCTGACTTCCTGAACTATAAGAAAATAAATTTGTGTTGTCTTAAGCCACTAAGTTTGTGGTAATTTGTTACAGCAGCAACAAAAATCTAATACACTCCCTAAAATAGTTTGAAAATTTTATTCTTCTGTGAAGTCCCTAAATCAAGAACCACTAAATATCCTATCTTGGATGATCCTCTGGAAGCTTTCCATGAAAACTTATCCTTTTCTTTTCATCATTCATAATCATATATTTTTTGTCAGCAACCTCATCATTCATTCATTCATTCATTTATTTACTTATTAAAATAATGCAGTCTTCAGACTGTGTTAGATCAGAGGATCTCAAACTTTCTCATCTTAAGACCCTTTACACTCCTAAAAATTATTGAGGAGCTGAAAGAGCTTTTGCTTATGTAGGTTATATCTACTGATGTGAAAATTTAATACAGAGAAATGTTTAAAATATTTATTTAATAACTCATTTAAAATTAGTGCTAAGGAGGAGGGTCAAGATGGTGGAGTAGTCAGATGCTTCCGGTGCACCCTCTTACAACAGAGACCTGAGAAAACAAGTGATTTGATTATATATGACAATCTGGGACCCTTGAACATCAAAGGCAGAGTTGAGGAACTGGACTGAGTGGCAGGGGGAGGGAGAGATGGTTCAGAAGCAACGAGGAGTTGCCAGACCTGACCCAGTGAGAGCCTGAGCCCTTCAGGCCTGAGCAGCTTGTGGGTGAGCGGTAAGGCAGACAAGCGACGGTGCTTGGGAGGCGCGTTTTCTGCACTGGGAGAGACCCAGCGCCAGAGAGTCTACACAGCCACCCAGAACCAGTGAGAAGCAGCCCTCATCGGCGAAAGACAAGTACTTGCGTATGGCTTACCACACAGATCAAAAACACCTCACTTAGGGAAAAACCTCTCTCCTATTTACCTCCCTGCTCCCTGCTCCCTGCTCTGCACTGGGTCCCAGACCAGTTTCAGCAATTGCCAATTCCCTTGGGCTGCAAGTAAAATCCATCACACACCTGGTGGCAGTCTCTCTGCCTTGGAGAGTGAACAAATTAACAAATAGGGGAAAAAAATAAACTGCCAGCTCCTCTAAGCCAGGAACCCAGGGTAGGCACAGCTCCTTTGCCTAGGCTCAGGCATAAGGGATCCACGGACTTTGAGTGCCTTTTCCCCTGCATAGACTTGTGTGGGCCCATTTCAACAGCATGGGCCCTCATCACCACAGTACAACAGGGTATATACTGGAAGTCTAACTTCAACTGTTTCATCTGTGAAGTGGCAGGTTCTTGACATTTGACACTGCTCTGCCCGTTAAGTCGGGCCTTCCACTACCCACATCAGGGGCCTGAGAACTGGTGGCTCCAACCATGCCACCTAGCCACACGCAATAGGGGCCCATGAATAAGAGATGCCCCTCCGCCCCCCCCACCTCCAGTCCTTACAACCAACAGCATTAGGTGCTCATAGTCTGGCTACATAACCCACCCACCTACCAGCTCTAGGGAACAGGGACACACCTTTCTCCTGGATACTCAGGGGGTGGCTGTCAGCCCCCTGCCTTGCTCAGAGTGTGTTCCCCCGCTGCAGTTAGATGCCTGTGCCTACACCAATCACCCATGCCTGTCTAGGCCTGTAAGTGAGAGCCTACACCACACACTTGGTGGCTATCTACCTGAGCACCTGAGCTGAATTCATACAGGAGGAGTGGGCAGACTCCTGAGCTCACATACCTAGTAACAGATCTAACCACCTGGTGACAAGATATTAGAGCTTCAAAGCTGCCAATAATCAAACTAGCTCATACGAGCAGCCTAATTGGGCATATCGAAACAAAACAAGAAGCTAGGACACAGTAAGCAAACACAAAATAAATAAATATAATAACTTATCGATGGCTCGGAGACACCAGTCAATCAAATCACCTAAAGAGGCAATCCATAATAGCTTCAGCAAGCTCCCAAAATAAAAAATCTAGAAATTTTCCAGAGGAGGAAACTTTCTTGGAATTACCAGAGGCAGAATATAAAAGATTAACATACAGAACTCTTCAAGCGATTAGGAAGGAAATTAAGCAAAACACAGAACATGCAATAGAGGGAATTAAAAAGATTAGAGAAGAGCATAATGACAAATTTAACATGTTGCAAGAATACATAGACAGCAATCAGAAATCCAGAAGATTAACAATAAAATTTCAGAATTAGACAACTCAATAGAAAGTCATAGGAGCAGAATTGAGGCAGTAGAAGTCAGAATTAGTGAGATCAAAGATAAACCACTTGAAACTAACTTATTTGGGGAAGAATCAGACAAACGGATTTAAAAAAATGAAGAAAGCCTAAGAATTATGTGGGATTCTATCAAGAGGAATAACCTACAAGTGACTGGAGTACAAGAACAGGGGAGAATAACAGAAAAGACAGAGAGAATTGCTAAAGATTTGTTGGCAAGAAACTTCCTGATATCTAGAAAGGTGAGAAGATAGCTATCCAAGATGCTCATCAAACCCCACATAAAGTAGATCCCAAAAGAAAGTCACTGAGACGTATTATAATCAAACTTGCCAAAAACAAAGATAAAGACAGAATTTTAAGAGTGGCTAGGGATAAACGAAAAGCCATCTACAAAGGAGAGTCAATAAGAATAATCTCGGACTACTCAGCAGAAACCATGCAGGCAAGAAGGCAATGGGGTGACATATCTAAAGCCTTGAAGGAAAAAAGACTACCAGCCAGGAATTATATATCCAGCAAAACTGTCTCTCAAATATGATGGCAAAATTAGGGTATTTCCAGATAAACAGAAGTTTAGGGAATTTGCAAAAACCGAACCAAAATTACAAGAAATATTAAAGGGAGTCCTCCAGTTAGAAAATCAGTAACATCAGATAACAACCCAAGACTAGAACACAGGACAGAGCAAACAGATATCAACCCAGATAGGGAAATCACAAAAGTAAATCAAAGCTAAAACACTGCAAATAGGGAAACAGATGTCAATATGTAAAAGATGACAACATTAAAACAAAAACAGAGGGACAAAAAAATGTAGACATAGATTTTTCCTATGGAGAGGAAGTCAAGGTGATATAAAGAATAAAAGACTGGTATAAACTTAGAAAAATAAGGGTAAATATTAAGGTAAGCACAAAGGAAAGTAACAATCCTACAAGTCAAAATAAAAAACTAGAAAAATATAAGGACTCAGCAAACACAAAATCAACAATAATGAAAAAGATGAAAAGAAAATACATAAAGAAAAACAGCTCAGCACAGAAAATTAAGTGGAACAAAGAAACTGTGAACAACACACAAAAAAAGACATCAAAATGACAGCACTAAACTCATCCCTATCAATAATTACACTGAATGTAAATGGACTAAATGCAACGATAAAAAGAGAGTGGTAGATTAGATAAAAAAAAAACATAATCCGTCTATACACTGCCTACAGAGACACACCTTAGACTTAAAGACACAAACTAAAACTCGAAGGATGGAAAAAAATATATCAAGCAAACAGCACTCAAAAAAGAGAAGGAGTGGTAATATTAATCTCTGACAAACTAGACTTTAAAGTAAAATCCACCACAAAAGATAAAGAAGGACACTATATAATGATTAAAGGGTCAGTACACCAGCAGGACATAGTATAATAAATATTTGCACACTCAATGACAGGGCTCCAAAATACATAAAACAAACTCTAACAGCACTGAAAAGAGAGATAGGGAGCTCCACAATAGTAGTAGGAGACTTCAACACACCACTTTCAGTGAAGGACAGAATATCCAGAAAGAAGCTCAACAAAGACAAGGAAGAGCTAAATGCCACAATCAACCAACTTGATCTCATAGATACATACTGAGCTCTCCACCCAATGCACGTGGAACATTCTACAGAACAGACGACATAAAAGTAGAAATCAACAACAGAAAAAGCAAGGGAAAAAAATCAAACACATTGAAACTGAACAACACCTTGCTCAAAAACTACTGGATTATAGAGGAAATTAAGGATGGAATAAAGAAATTCATAGAATCAAATGAGAATGAAAACACATCCTACCAGAACCTTTGGGACACAGCAAAAGCAG
>NW_004444042.1:1319174-1414344 GCF_000243295.1 Trichechus manatus latirostris | reverse complement strand
TACAGATACAATGCAGTCCCCATCCAAATTCCACCAGCATTTTTTAATGAGATGGAGAAACAAATCACCAACTTCATATGGAAAGGGAAGAGGCCCTGAATAAGTAAAGCATTACTCAAGAAGAAGAACAATGTGGGAGGCCTCACACTACCTGATTTTAGAACCTATTTTACAGCCATGGTAGTCAAAGCAGCCTAGTACTTGTACCACAACAGATACATAGACCAATGGAACAGAATTGAGAATCCAGACATAAATTCATCTACCTATGAGCAGTTGATATTTGACAAAGGCCCAAAGTCTGTTAACTGGGGAAAAGACAGTCTCTTTAACAAATGGTGCTGGCGTAACTGGATATTTATCTGCAAAAAACTGAAACAAGACCCATACCTCACACCATGCACAAAAACTAACTCAAAATGAATCAAAGACTTAAATATAAAATCAAAAACAATAAAGATCATGGAAGAAAAAATAGGGACAATGCTAGGAGCCCTAATACAAGGCATAAACACAATACGAACCATAAGTAACAACGCACAAGTGCCAGAAGAGAGACTAGATAAATGGGAGCTCCTAAAAATCAAAACTTATGCTCATCAAAGGACTTCACCAAAAGAGTAAAAAGACAACCTACAGACTGGGAAAAAAATTTTGGCTATGATAAATCTGATCAGCGTCTAATCTCTAAAATCTACAAGATACTGTAAAACCTCAACAACAAAAAGACAAATAACCCAGTTTTAAAATGGGTAAAGGATATGAACAGGCACTTCGCCAAAGAAGATATTCAGGCAGCTAACAGACACATGAAGAAATGCTCACATTCATTAGCCATTAGAGAATGCAGATCAAAACTACAATGAGATACCATCTCACCCCAATAAGGCTAGCGTTAATCCATAAAACACAAAATAATAAACATTGGAGAGGTTGTGGAGAGACTGGAACACTTATACACTGTTAGTGGGAATGTAAAATGGTACAACCACTTTGGAAATTGATTTGGCATGTCCTTAAAAAGCTAGGAATAGAAGTACCATACAATCCAGCTATCCCACTCCTTGGAATATATCTGAGAGAAATAAGAGCCATCATACGAATAGATACATGCACACCCATGTTCACTGCAGACTGTTCACAATAGCAAAAAGATGGAAACAACCTAGGTGCCCATCAACAGTCTAATGGATAAACAAATTATGGCATATCCACACGATGGAATGCTATGCAACGATAAAGAACAATGATGAAGCCGTGAAACATCTTATAACATGGAGAAAGCTGGAGGTCATATGCTGAGTGAATTTAGTCAGTCACAGAAGGACAAATATTGTATAAGGCCACTATTATAAGAACTCAAAAAAAAGGTTTAAACACAGAAGAAAACATTCTTTGATGGTTACCAGGGTGAGGAGGGAGGGTGAGGGTTATTTACTAACTAGATAGTAGATAAGAATTATCTTAGGTGAAGGGAAGGACAGCACTCACTACAGGCGAAGTCAGCTCAACTGGACTAAACCAAACCTAAGAAGTCTCCTGAATACAATCAAACACTTTGAGGGACAAAGTAACAGGGGAAGGGGTCTGGAGACCATGCTTTCAAGGGACATCTAGGTCAATTGGCATAACAAAGCTTATTAAGAAAATGTTCTGCGTCCTACTTTGGTGAGTGGTGTCTGGGGTCTTAAAAGCTTGCAAGTGGTCATCTAAGATGCATCAATCGGTCCCAACCACCTGGAGTAAAGGAGAATGAAGAACACCAAAGGCACAAGGAAAGTGTTAGCTCAAGAGACATAATGGGCCACATAAAACAGACGCTTCATCAGCCTGAGACCAGAAGAACTAAATGGTGCCTGGCTACCACCAATGACTGCCCTGACAGGTAACATAACAGAGAGTCCCGGATGGAGCAGGAGAAAGGTAGGGTGCAGAATTCAAATTCTAGTACGAGAACCAGCCTTAATGGTCTGAGATTGGAGGAACCCCAGAAAGCATGGCCCCTGGATTCTTTATTAGCCCAGAACTAAAAATTTCCAAGGCCAACTCTTCAGACAGGGATTGAACTGGACTGTGGGACATAAAGTGATACTCATGAGGAGTGTGCCTCTTAGCTCAAGTAGATACAAGAGACTAAATGGGCAGCTTCTGTCCAAAGGTGAGATGGGAAGGCAGAGAGGGTTAGGAGCTGGTTGAATGGACATGGGGAATCAAGGATGGAAAGGAGGAGTGTGCTATCACAGTATGGGGAAAGCAGTTAGAGTCACATAACAATGTATGTATAAATTTTTGTATGGGAAGCTACCATTACTGAACATTTTGATCAAAGATTCCATAGAAGAATCCTAATAAAAAGGAGGAAAATGGAGAACAGAATTTGAAATTCTCATGGACTCTAGACTTTCTGGAGCCATGGAGGGTGGATGAACCCCTGAAACTATTGCCCTGAGATAATCTTTAAACCTTAAACCAAACATACCCCCTGAAGTCATCTTTAAAACCAAACAATAGTTTAGCTTAACTAGTAAAAAATGCCTACTTTGAGTATTACACGCTTTTAAGAACTATCTGTATGACATCAAATTGACAATAGTAACTTAAAAGATTAGACAGGAACCTTAGAGGGCAGTGAGTTTATGTTAATGAGGGAAGAACAACTCAGAAAAGGAAGGTGAGAATGGTTGCATAACTCAGAGAAGGCAGTCAATGTCACTAAACGGTACATGTAGAAATTGTTTAATTGGTGTAAATTTTGCTGTGTATATTCTCAAAGTAAATAAAATTAGGAAAATAAAAACATTAAACCAAAAATATTCTCTGAAGTCTTCTTAAAACCAAACAACAGTTTAGCTTCGCTAGTAGAAAATGTCTGCCTTGAGCATTATGCTCTTTTAAGAACTATTTATATGGGATCAAAGTGACAACAGCAACTCGAAAGATTAGATAGGAACCAAGGGGCAGTGAATTTATGCTAATGGAAGAGGAACAACTCAGAAAAGGAGGGTGAGAATGGTTGCATAACTCTGAGAATGTAATCAATGTCACTGAATTGTACATGTAGAAATGGTTAAATTGGTGTATGTTTTGCTGTGTATATTCTCAACAACAATGATAAAATAAAATATAATAAAAATATTGATTCACCGAGTCATACATTCCAAATGTTGACACATTTAATTATACAACATCAAAAATTCCCATTAATTTATATCATACTGATCTCATCAGAAAATTCTTCAAGTATGGGAAACTCTCAAGCTCACGGTGGTGGATACAAGCTTTTGAAAATTCTAATTTGAATTCTAACTTGAATTCTAAGCTTGAATTTTAGCGTCAGCATCCCATACTGTCAATTTTTTTCCTTGAAGTGACAGACTAACTTCATTCGTTGCTGAGAAAATGTCTGCCAAATACCCACATGTGAATAAACTTCATTTGTCTTTCAGTCGTTCTTTTAAGTAAAAATGGTGTGGTGTCCACAGAAAAAAACAGCTATTAGCGCTGGACACTCAACTGCTTTGCCTTGAGGGCTTGAGTCAATCATTGTACTTCAGAATGCAGCAAAAGCGTTTCATGCATACTTCCCGTTTTGTCACATAAAATATTAAAACAAGGGTTGAGATTTAATTAAAATAATTTTTATTGCTTTGTCAAGGACATTCTTAAATACAGCAATTTTTTTTTTTTTTTTTTTAACTGCGAATGTGTGGTGGTGAAGATTGTAATGACCACCAGCCCAGTTTGGTGACACTACCTTGATTTGTGCTAAGGCTCCAGCAGTTTGACCCGCCATTGCTTTTGCACCATCAGTGAAAGGTCAAGTCACATCTTAGTAATAGTATGAAAATGGCTTTGATTTTGTGGGCATCCTGAAAGGGTCCTGGGGACCTCCAGGGATCCACAGCATACACTGAGACGAATGTGCTAGATGCAGTGAGGGAATTCATAGGTAAAATCCTTGTCATTAAATTCCTCACCATCTAGCCATGGAGGTTGATTCCCTGACAACTAAAATCCAGGTTGGAATGTGACAAATGGCTGATTTTTCAGAAGCAGATCGCCAGGCATTTCTTCCGAAGCTCCTCTGGGTGGACTTGAACCTCCAACCCTTCTGTTAGCATCCAAGTGCATTAACCATTTGCACCACCCAGGGAATCCACTCTCAGCCTACGTGGATCCAGATTAGTCAAGAAGATCAGCATTATCTTTCTAAACTACACTGTGTTTTTCTTGTTGTTCAGTCTGCATACTCTCTACCCCAGAGCTGATGTTCAGCAAACAACTGTTCTCTGTTCATTTCATTTCAACAACTCTTCATGGATCACGCGTTATTTACTCATCAAACAGATCTGCGGTTTCTAACATAGTCCTTGAGCTGGCTGCACGTCTGCCTGTTAAATCTGTATTTGCACACGTTGGAGTTGGCAGTTCAGCTCGATAAAGACAAAAAGGTCTGTGTTTTGGACATAAGTATCTCTGGAGCGTTTCCGAAGCCCAGGGATTTCGCTAGGCTAGCTGAGCGCCCCCTTACCTACCCAAGTCTTCCTAACCCTTATTTATAAATCATTTAGATATTTTATTATGAGATTTACCATTTCACAAAGCATTTTAGCTGTTGTGCTGCAGAGCCCAATAAATCAAGTGCTAAATAAGAAATGGTTAAATTGGACCTTCAATGAGGGAAGTCATGAGATATGAAACCTACAGGAAAATAAATTGTATTGCTTTCTGTCCTTCTTGTATTTCTTACCAAGCCTTCATGAAAGGGGCTTGCAGCTGGCACCCACCTTTTGTTTTGAGACAGCCCTTGACACATTGGTCTGACCCATCAACTTCAATGTCTCTCAGTGGCACTTCCTGCTCTACACGCCTGCCCATCCAGTAGGGAAAGCCCCTTCTGTTTTCACAGTGGACAACACGCTCTTGAGACCTCCACATAACGGTGAAAGTGAAATGTCTGCCTAGCGCTTCACTGTTTATCATGACATTATCACAACAGACCTGCTGTTCTAAGATGCACTACGTGTAACGTGCTCAGCGCAGTGCCAGGCATCGAGAAGGAATTTGCTGAGTGGGCAGTTGTTGTCATTAGCTGCCTTTAAGTTGACTCCAACTCATGGAGACTCATGTACAAAAGAATAAAATACTGCCTGGTCCTGCACCATCCTCATGATTGCCAGCATGCTTCAGTCCATTGTTACCTTCCAACCTAGGGGGCTCATCTTCCAACACTATCTTGGACAATATTCTGTTGTTATCCCTAAGTTTTTTTTTTGTTTTTTTTTCCCCATAGGATTAATTTTTGGAAGTAGATCGCCAGGCCTTTCTTCTTAGTGTATCTTAGTCTGGAAGCTTCCCTGAAACCTGTCCACTGTGGGTGACCCTGCTGGTATTTCAGATACTGATGGCATAGCTTCCAGCATCATAGCAAAATACAAATCACCACAGTACAACACAAAGTGACAGATGTGTGATTGGGGCAGTTGTTAGGGAGGCATTATCACCCCCATTTACAGATGGGCCTCAGAGAGGCTCAGAGAGGTTAGGCCAATTAACCGAAACCACACAGCTTGTAAAGAGTCTCTTCCTAAAGTGTAAATTTATCTCTTTTCACTGTGAGCAATATTTACATAATCATGCCTTCCCTAGGACCTGCCTAGATACCAAAATAATCTGATGTATGAACTGTTCTTCTGCTCTGGTTTTAAGAGGAACCTAAACACCAATAAGACTTCAAGGGAGGAAGAGAGAGAGGGAGAAGGCTGGGAAGCAAAAATGAATTAAGTATTTTTTCGGTGTCAGGTGATTCACACACATTATGAAATTTATTGCTTAGAAGTATCTGTGGGTGAATATTATCTAACAGCTTTACAAAGAAAATGAGGCTTAGAGAGGTTAGAAAACTTGCTCAATATCACAGAACTAGTAGGAGAAGGAGCTGGGATCCTAACCAGACCTGCATGATTTCAAAACTCAGGTCCTGCGTGCTGTAGCTTGAAGCTACTGATGGACTCAGGCTACTCAGCAAAGTATGACCCAAGGAAGCGGAGACTCTTTAAGGACTGTCTGGTTCTTACCTTGGAATTCATAGCTTCAAAGGACTCCATAGGAGTTCCTGGGTGGTGCAAATGGCTTGGCTGCCAACTGAAAGGTTCAAATCCACCTAGAGGTGCCTCAAAAGAGTCCTGTCAGTTTATTTCCAAAAGATTAACCATTGAAAACCCCATTGAACACAGTTCTACTCTGACACACATGGAGTTGCCATGAGTCGGGATTGACTCAACAGCAACTAGTGGTTAAGGGCTCCATGAACCTTCATATGGGTTATGAAATTTTGTGTCTGTGTGAGCGTGCCCAAGCGAATATTCTTGAAGAGCGGGTTCAGATGAACAAAGAGAAACTGAAAAAAGTTTAAGACTCACCAATTTATTTAGACTCAACACCACTTTATAGATAGGGAAGCTGAAGCCCAAGGAGAGGAAAAGATGTTCCCAAGTGTCATGGATTGAATTGTGTCCCCCAAAAATGTCTGTCAACTTGGCTAGGTCATGATTCCCAGTATTGTACTATTGTCTACCATTTTGTCATCTGATGTGATTTCCCTATGTGTTGTAAATCCTATCACTACTATGTAATGAGACGGATTAGTGGCAGTTATATTGATGAGATCTATAAGATTAGACAGTGTCTTAAGCCAATATCTTTTGAGATATAAAAGAGAGAAGCCAGCAGGGAGACTTGGGGACCTCATACCACCAAGAAAGCAGTGCTGGGAGCAGAGCGTGTCCTTTGGATCCAGGGCTCCTATGTGGAGAACTCCTACTCCAGGGAAAGATTGATGACAAGGACCTTCCTCCAGAGCTGACAGGAAAAGCCTTCCCCTGGAGCAGATGCCCGGAATTTGGACTTCTAGGCTACTAGACTGTGAAAGAATAAATTTCTCTTTGTTAAAGCCATCCATTTGTGGTATTTCTGTTATAGCAGCACTAGATGACTAAGACATCAAGCTTTGACTGTTAGTGGTGGAGCTGGGACTTGATTCCCACTGTCTTGACCACCAGTCCAGTGCTCTTCATGACCCCACACTGTGCCTCCCCTTTAGCCTGAGCTGGTTCCTGAGACTTGGTAAAGCATGGAAGGCAAAGGACAGGGTTTTATGAGTTCCCCACTTGGACCTGGACAACAAGGTTGTCCTTGGTGGACCTATGCTGAAGTGGTCTCAGAAAGCACCAGCGTGAGCAAAGCTTTCTTGAGAAGGGGAGAACAAAACGTCAATTGGTGTTTTAGACAAAGCTCAAGGAGGTTTCAATTTGAAGTGTGAGAAAGGGTTGGAGCTTTGCTTTGTCTGAAAGGGCAGCTCTGAGCCTTCATATCTCAGAGGTTTATAATTTCACCTTGTTTCGCATCCCACCCCTGCCATGCTGGTCATTAAAGCAGAAAGAGCACTTGATGGAAGAAAGACAGGCTTGTCTCTGCAAGAACAATTTCTCTGTTGTCTGTAGAATGCCACCCAATATGATAAGTGAAATGTCGATACTGCAGACAGCCTCCGCTGGTCTGGATCCTTATTCACTTTCCTTTGTTATCATCAAATTCACCTAGCTGGCCAAGAAGCAGGTTTTAACTTCTCTGACAAGTAAAGACTGACTGTGAGGTGGTAACAGATCTTCCAATGTCATCTTTGTTCAGCCCTTTGGACTTCTCCAGGCTTGTTCCCACTACCGTCCTGGTTTGGTCCTGAGAGGAAGGCAGTGCACGGTAGGGGGCTCAGAGAGCTTCTGACAAGGTGGAGGGAAGGACAAGATAAAATCCCAGACCCTCTACTTATGACTCAATACTTAACTAACGTATGATGTAGACTCAACCAGCAACTTGGCTTATGGCAGTGGTTATATCTCCTGGGGACAATTTTGCTCCCCAGGAGTTGTTTGGCTCTGTCTGGAGACATTTTGATTGTCACTACTAGGGGCTGCAGCTGGCATCTAGTAGGTAGAGGCCAGGGATGCTGATAACCATACTACACAGGACAGCCCACAACAGAGAATTATCTGGCCCAAAACATCAACAGTGCCCGGTTTAAAAACCCAGGTGTAGTGACTTAGTCTGCTTCAAAGCATCAGGAAGACCCACTATTCACTAATCACTGGTTACCAGTGAGATATCTGCAGCAAAGAATGATCCAGTCCAAAATGTCAATGGTGCCTCAGAAATCCTACTTTAGGATGTTTGGGTTCTAAGTAACAGAAACCTACTTCAGTTAACTTAAATATGAAATGGAACTTATTGGAAGGAGTTGGGCTAGTAGAGAGACTAGACTAGCAAGTGCCGATGCACCAGATCTCAGAAAGGGCAGGAACCTGGGAAGATCCAGTGTGTAGCAGGGAGAGCAGACATGTCACTGCAGGGTAGGTTCATTTCCGTGTTTCCTTGTCATTGGCAAGGGGATTGACATTCCCAGGAGAGAGACGATGTGGTGGACTGGCTTGGGTCCTGGGCCGCCTCTTTGGCCAGGAGAGGTCAGAGCATTTTTAGACCTGCATGCGAGGGTACGGGACTAGTCTGAGAGAGGAAAGTCGAGGCTCTCGAGCAGAAGGACTGGGTGCTGGGTGGGCAAACCAACAGCTGTTCCCCCACGGCCATCTCGAGCTATTAGTGGCAGTGTGAGACATGCCCAAAGCCTTTTCCCATGGCCGAAATGGTCACAAAACAGGGAATTGGAGCAGAGACATCCAAAGCTGCAAAGACCACATGCAGTCTTGAGAAGAGTATACAGCTATCTCGTAGGGTGGCTTTTTGTTGTTGTTAGTTACTGTCGAGTTGGCTCCAACTCACGGTGATCTTATATATAACAGAACAAAATGTTACCTAGTCTTGTGCCATCTTCATGACTGTTGATATATTTCAGTCCATTGTTGTGGCTATTGTGTCAATCCATCTCACTGAGGGTTTCCTCATTTTTTATGATCTTCTGCTTTACCAGAAATGATGTCCTCTTCTAGGGATTGGTCTTTCCTGATGATATGTCCAAAGTAAGTGAGCTGAAGTCTTGCCAACCTCACTTCTAAGGAATATTCTAGTTGTATTTCTTTTAAGACTCATTTGTTCACTCTCCTGGCAGTCCACTGTATGTTTAATATTCTTCCCCCACAGGACAGTTTGAATGCATCAATTCTTCTTCTGTCTTCTTTTTTCACTGTCCAACTTTTACGTGCATAGAAGGCAGTTGAAAAGACCATGGCTTGAGTCAGGCACACCTCAGTCATCAAAGTGACATCTTTGCTTTTTTTAAAACTTTAATGAAGTCTCCTATTTTCAAGGAACACAATGTTTTCCATTTTATATATTAATTTTACAGCCACTTACTGGGTAGCTCCTGTGTTGAGGTGCTGTGCCAGCATACCAGGTATAACCAGCCTGGGCCTTGCTTAAGAAAAGCTTACAGTCTACTAAGGGCAAGTCAAGATACAGGAGCAGAAAAAAGGAGAGGAAGGAGAAATGGGCAGAGATAGAAGATATCATCAGCAGTAGTGCCAGCCAGGAGGAAATAGTACTAGCAGGAAAAGAGAATTTAAGAGGAGGGTTGCCCTGTCGTGGAATATTGTGAGTTCCACTTGGGACATGTGACTCTTCTGTGGACATTCTCCATCACCCAATCAGCAACCAGTAAGGAGGCCAGGCCAGGAGAACCCAGGAAGAAGGTGTCACCATGGGCCAAAGATGTTCTGGTGTCCAGAGCAGCCTCGGGGCAGTGTTGTCCCGCGGCCCTCCTTGTGGCCTCACTGTCCCCGTGTGTATTCATTAGTTTGGAGGTGATGCACCCTGTGACCCTCTCCTCCAGCCCTGACGAGGGACCATGGCAGGGCCACTCCAGTACTGGCAAGAAAGTCCCCACATCTGTTCCTTTTATTTGTTCTGTTAAAGAGAAAGGCTCATTGAGGGTACATGGGGGACCCAATCTACCGGTCACAGGGCAATTATTTATTATGAGTCTTGAATACTTTCCTGATTGTATAAAGTTTTATTGTGTTTTTACATGGGGGACAGACTTAGGGAGTCATTTTGGCAACTGAGAAGGGTAGGGGAAAAGAGCTTTCAGGGATCATTCTGGGAAGCTAAAAGTTCACCTCTCAACAGAGTTTCAAGGATTTAGTGCAATTCTAGGGACTGGACCAGAAACCTCTTGAACTCCCATTAGTGCTTAAGCCCCTGTGGAAAATAATGAAGAGAAGTATTTTCCCCATTCTCCCAACAATAATGTGATTTGCCCTCAAAATAGCTCAACTGTTGGACTTCAGGAGACCTGAGGGAAAAGGGGAATCTGTTTGCAAAACACCAGGTTGTTCCTCCAGCCTCAAGGCTGCTCACAGACCCCCTCTGGGGTCCTAGGGATCTAGCGGAATGTGAGGGGGTGCTGTGGACCGGCTTGGGGTAACAGTGCCACTCTGAGCTGCCCTCTTCACCACAGCATCTGGGGTGTCTCATTGTGTCTCGACATACTCTGTGAACTTGGACGAGTCTGAATCTCATTCCCTCTCAGAAAAGTGGGAATCTGACTAGTGCCTGAGTCCTTTCAGGCCTGATACACAATGATTCCTTGGCTTCATGATTCCATTGCCACTACCTTCCTGGAAATATTGCTGGGTGTGACAGCAGTGCTTCATTCTTGGGTTATATTTGAACAGTGGAATCCCAGGGTGGTGCAAATGGTTAACACACTCAGCTGCTAACCGAAGGTCAGAAGTTCAAAGTCCACCCAGAGGCTCCTGGCAATTTACTTCTGAAAAATCAGCACTTGAAAGCTCTATGGAGCACAGTTCTATTCGGACACACACGAGGTCGCCATGAGTTGGAATCGACTCAATGGACACTTTTTTTTCTTTTTTTTAAATTTGAGCAACATCAAGGACCCAGCCTCAGAGCAGATCCTTTCTTTCTTGATACATATACACATATACATATAGAAGTGGACTTGAATTCTACCCATTCTGCAAGGATCAGGTCTTCCCTCTCTCATGAAGCTTATTTACATCACTATTACCACAACCACCATCTCCATCATCATCATCATCATATCAGCATTATTTATCAAGTGAAAACAATGTGGCGGGCAATGGACTAAGTATTAAGCAATTGGGTAAGGATTAAGATATTATCTCAAATAATCTCCACAAAAAGCTTATTATTATCTGCACTTTATTGAGGGAAATTCTTGGGCTCAGAGAGGTTTTGCAACTTGTCCAAGGTTACACGGCTATCAAGTGATAGAACCAGGCCCTAAATCCAGGTAAAAGTGACACAAATGCTGCCCCTTAACCTCCAAGCAGAGGACATTGGTGGTTCAGCGGTAGAACCGTTGCCTTCCATCTGGGAGACCAGGTTCGATCCTCAGCCAAGGCACCTCATGTGCAGCCACCTCCTGTCTGTCAGTGGAGGCTATGATACTGAATATGGTTTCCGGGGAGCTTCCAGACTAAAATCGACTAGGAAGAAAGACCTGGCAATCTACTTCCAAAAATCAGCCAATGAAAACCCTATGGATCACAACAATCCAATCTGCAAACGATCATGGGGATGGCGCAGGATCAGGCAGCGTTTCCTTTCATTTCCTTGTGCAGGGTTACCTTGAGTGGGGTGGGGGGGACTTGGTAGCTAATGACAGCAACAAACCTCCATTCTACATTGGCTGTGACCTGGCCCCCTCTGGTCCCCAGGCCCTGGAACTGTCTCTGGACTCAGCACATATTGCCTGGTGCTGCTAGTGACTGAGGTGTCTTTTGGGCAGGCTGCTTGGCCTCAGTGGGAAGCGCATGGGGATCCCAGCTTCTTCGTCTCAGCTCTAGGGTTATCTTGATGTGTGACTTTGACAAAATTACCCTCTGCTTAAGCTCTCTGGCCTGGGAAATGGAAATAAAAGTACTTACCTTGCAGAGTTGCTGTGATGCTCAACGACTTGCTACATTAGGAAGTTCTTGATAAGCCAGAGATATAAAATATTGTTAGTTTTACTATGTCCTGTCTCTGAGGCTTCGAAGTAGGGTCACAAGCTCCTTGGGGGCAGGACTTGTGCATATACCTCATTTATCCCATAGAGTTCCTAGCTAGTGCTGAATATATACATGGCACTCAAAACAAATGTTTGGCCTAATAAAAGAAACTTGTTTATGAATATGCTTTTTCTGTGCTGTTATCTGTTGTACAGCTGACCCCCGACTCATGGTGACCCCACGCACAACAGAATGAAAACAGTGCCTGGTCCTGCGCCATCCTCATGATTGGTTGCAGATTGGACTGGTATGATCCATAGGGTTTTCACTGACTGATGTTCCAGAGTAGTCTCCAAGCCTTTCCTCCTAGTCCATCTTAGTCTGGAAGCTCTGCTGAAACCTGTTTATCATCATAGCAACACCTAAGCCTCCACTGACAGATGGGTGGTGGCTGTGCACGAAGTGCATTGGTTGGGAATGGAACTCGAGTTTCCCGCATGGGTGGCAAGAATTCTACCACTGAACCACCACTGCTCCCCACTTTCTCTATAATATCCCCCAACGGCCCTCTACAGGGCCTGAGCCACGCTCCACCTCCAGCAACAATGAAAGTGCATGACTGTTTCCCTACGCTGTCACCAGCACAGTGGTGGAAATTCAGCATTTGGAGTTTTGCCAATCTGATAGGTGAAAATTAGGATCTCAGCATAACTTAAATTTGCATTTAGCTTATTATGAATTAGGTTAGGTGAGGTTTCATATGTTTAACAGGCACTTGTATATCATTTTATATAAATGACTGTAGATGGTACTGAGCTGTTGGTCTTTTTTCCTCATTGATTTGTAGGATATATATTCGGACAATCAAACCAATATAATTTCCAAGTATTTTTCCCAGTTTGTCTTTTTTTTTAACTTTACTGATGGTATAACGCATTTTACAAACAAAAGCAAAGAGGAGACGGGTCGTAAGGCCTAGCCTAAATTTAGAGGAGTCTGTGTGAACTGTGGAGTCCGTTGGTGGTGCAAATGTTTAACACGCTTGGCTGCTAACTGAAAGGTTGGAGGTTCGGGTCCACCCAAAGGCACCTCAGAAGAAAGGCCTGGTGATCTGCTTCAGAAAAACCAGCCACTAAAACCTCTATGGAGCACAGTTCTACACCGACACATATGGGGTGGCCATGAGTCGGAGTCAACGTGATGGCAACTGGTGGTGGTTTTTGGTGTGAGCTGGAATGGTGCTTCCCCCACGTGGATCCTGGAGGATGCATGTTTGTGCGCCAAGAGGAATACGAGATGTGGGATAAACAAAGCAGACACTTTTTTTTTCCCCTGATATTAATTCACGCCATTATTTTAGAGTAAGACCAACATGGATATTGCATGGTGTAGAATTCAGCATTTGCATGAATTTTTAAAGAAAAGCATTAAAATGGCGAAGAAATGCCACAATTGCATGTGGCTGCTTTGGGTGATACCCCCAGGCACCCTGTTAGAGACTCCTCAATGGAAACGTCTGGAAAACACCGCTCAGGTGGGAACCAGGAGGCCCAAGCCCTGGTCTCAGTCCTGCTACTGAGTAACTGTGTAACTTGGATAAATTCCAGAAGCAGTTATGAACTTCAGCTCCACCAGAATATAAGCCCTCCGAGGGCAGGGTTATGGATGGCTGCCGAATCCTTAGTCCATAGCGATGATGAGGACGATGAGGATAGCTGCTGCAGCGTCGACTCTAACTCATGGCGACTTACGTACATCAGAACAAAATGTTGCCCAGTCCTGTGTCGTCTTCACAATCACCGGCGTGTTCAAGTCCATCATTGCGGCTATTGTGCCAAGCCATCTTGCCGAGGGTCTCCCGTACCCTCTCTGGCCCTTTACTTCCCATGATGTCCTTCTCCAGGCATTTATCCCTTCTGGTGATGTGCCTAAAGCAAGACAGTCAGACAATGTTCTGTTGTGATCCATAAGGTTTTCATTGACTAATTTTCAGGAGTAGATCACCAGGCCTTTCTCCCTAGTCTGTCTTAGTCTGGAAGCTCTGCTGAAACCTGTCTGCCATGGGTGACCCTGCTGGTATTTGAAATACTGTTGGCATAGCTTCCAGCATCATAGCAACATGCAAGCCACCACAGTACAACAGGCTGACAGACAGGTGGTGGTTGGTACACAGTAGAGGCTCAATAAATAAACGTTGAACACAAATAGAGCAGTGTGCTCAGAATTCTTTTTATCCATAACTCTCCCTATAGACAGAGTTTTCAGTTCTGTTAGCACCTGAGGACTTGCTGACTCCACGTAGGACTCTGGGATACAAGGACTAATGAGGCAGGGCCTGCCGTTCCCTCTGTCCAGCAGGAAGTAGACACATACACCCTGGCACGATGCTGCTGCAAGAACATTTCTTTCTGGCTACATCTCCTCCCCTCTCCATTCTTGCCTGGAGCATAGGACAGTAAGGCCAAGAATAGAAACTCTGCCAGGATGTCCAGAGTTCATCTTACTACCCCTCTGCTACCTCAGGGAACTATCCCCATTCCTTAGGGGACCTTAGGGGTGGTCCAGGCCCCATGAGACTATTACCAAAGGCTGTCCTTCCACACCTGGTGGTCTCAGGCCCCTCTAACACAGCCTGCCCTAAGAAACCTGATCTGGGGCTGTTTATGGTGTGTGGGCCCTGAGATGTGGGTGGCGGCTCCTAAACCGTGGGCAGGTAGTAAAGTCTGAAACCGGGGCCTGGCTTCCAGCAACAGCTGCCACATCAAAAGCCCTAACTCCCTACAAACTTTGCCTTAATTAAAAAGTTACAGTAAGCCTCAGGATGGAGGCAGGTTGGACAGCCCTGGAGACAAAAGTTCTCTCTGTGGCTGCAGACGAGGCATTCTCACCCACCCAAGGGGTATTAAAAGCAGGGCATGTCTGTGGGCATCCCAGGCTCCAGTGATAGCAGAACCGAAATGCCCCTGGGCTCTCAGCACTCAGGATTTGCTCTGGAGCGATCCAGGGCCAAATGTTTGGAAAGGGCCTTGGCTTCTTGGACAGATTTCTCTTTCTCACATGTCCTTCACACTCCTATATTGGTAGAGGCCTTTCCAGCTGGGCGTTCAAACACCCAAAGACCATGGAGGCACAGATTACAGAACCACTGGCTGTGCAACGTCAGAGCCCTAGTCTCTGTCTTTGGCCAGTGTGGTAATTAACATTTCCATTTTGCTGATGGGCCAGTGTGTTAGGGACAGGGCCTAGGCCAGCACTAGGGCCCATGGACAGCATTCCACCTGCTGCTGACAGTGATGCTCCTGAGACCATCAGGCCCACAGAGCAGCAGGGTCAGTAAATGCAACGGAAGTGAAGTGTGTCACTTTCTTGCTCTGCGGTGGAAGGCCTGCGTGGGATTTGCCAGTCTCTCTCTCCCACTGCCGCGACTGACAACAGTGTTCCAGGGAGCGAAGTCTTCACGGGTTGGGGTCCCTGCATAAGGGGCCCCTCCCTACCACACACATAATGAACGCAATTGCAGTGTGAGAGAGAAATTCATTTTTGTTGTGTTAAGATTTTTTTTTTCTGCAGCATAATTAAACCTAATCCAACCTAGTCTAACTAATACATTAAATTAGCCCAATGAGCCCATGACATAATGACACATACTGACTTGTTTGTCCTTTAGGATCCCAAAGAGCCTACAGACCATGAGGGAGAAGTTACACGTGCCAAATTTCAGCTGAAACATAACACAATACTTTTAAAAAGTTTTTATTGTTGCGAAATATATATAACAAAGTTTTCCATTATAACCATTTTTAAGTGTACAGTTCAGTGACATTAATTACAATCACCTAGTTGTGCCAACCTTCTCCACTATCCATTTCCAAAAGTTTTCCGTCACCCCCCCAAAAAAACCCAGTGCGCTTTCAGCAATAATTCCCCATTCTCCCCTCCTGTCAGCCCCTGGTAACCACTAACAAACTTTGGTCTCTATGCATTTGCCTAGTCTAGATATTTTACATAAGTAGGATCATGCATGATTTGTCCTTTAGTTCCTGACCTAATTTGCTCAGCATAATGCTTTCAAGGTTCATCCTTGTCCTATGTGTATCAGGACTTCATTTCTCTTTATGGCTGAAAAATAGTTATGACAATGGTTTTTAACAGAGACATTTAAAGATGGGCTGGGCTGGGCTGGGCTGATGGAAATTTGGCAAAGGATATTGGTGATTCTTGCACAACATGATTAATGCAATTGAGGTCACTAAATTGTACAAGGGGAAAATGTGCAATTGGCAAATGTGTTACATATATCTTTACAACAACAGCAAAGATGGCTGGGCTGCTTCAGGACGTGGTGCAGTCTTTGCCCTTGCACTAATTCGTAGGTGAGGCTGGATGGCTTTTGGCAGAAAGATGGCAGAGTAGAATACAAAGCCATGGAGTGAAGATTTGCCTCTCTGCCCTCTGGGACCCCCTCTCCCAGCATTGTACCTTCCTGCGAATTACACAATGGCTCCCTGGGGTGTATGAATGCATGGGATGATCCATTATCCAAAAAGACTTCCTCCAGAGTCTATGCCCGAGGTCATACCATGTGCAAAGCAAGACTTGGGTTAAGTAAGGGTGCTGGACTACTAGGCCGAGGCAGCCTGGCTCCGCACTCTCACCTAGAAAAGTGACATTTCCTCAGGTGTGAGAAACAGGGACTTGCCTTACTGGGAATACTCAAGGTAGTGTCAAATCAAAATATACCATTTTATCTGCAAAAACATTCACCAGGGCTGAAGAGGGCTGCAATGAAATATTTGCATCTGGAACCAACCAGCATTTTCCCATTTCACTCTCCATCTCCGTCTGAGGCCCTGAATATCAAGCACAACATACTTAATTTTCTCAAATATCATCAGTTAGGGAAAAAGCAAAAGAACAGCAGACAGAGTAATTTCCTTTCTCATCTCCTGCCTCAGGTGATTGGATAACAGGCCTGAATGGAGGGAGAACTGATTCCGTTTCTTGGATAATGGAATTAAGTGAGTGGCTCCCAATTATTCGTAAAAACACAGAGAATCAGCGCTTATGTTCCTGAAACATGAAATCGGTCGGAACACAACTGAGTGAAGAAAGGAACATTAAAAAGAAAATCACCAATCATTTGATTGTACAACAACTTGTGAACACTCACATACTTGATTGGACTCTGCAAGTGTGTAGAAAGAATGATCATCTTAAAAAAAAAAGGTTGCTGGTTTCAGCAAGTTTTTTGTAAGAATGGGCGGTGGCAGCTGAGAGGGAAAGTGTGAACGTTGTGGCAGGGCTTCTCTTCTGGAGCAATGGACGTCCCTCACGTTTGTGCAAGGACTTCAGAGTTTACAGAGCACTTTCATATGTGCTGTCTTTGTCCTTTATGTTCTGGCTCGTTCCAGGGTCTCCAGCTCGCTATCAGCCCCCTGCCACACGCTTTATGTCCTGGGAATGGCATGTTGCTAATTGTTGCATCCCCTAGCCCTGCTGTGCACACCAGCAATGAATACACGCACACATACACACCCTGCTGTTTCTCATCCCTATGTCTACATTGGAGTTGCTGGGTGGTGCAAATGGTTAACGCGCCCGTCTGCTAACCAAAAGGTTGGAGGTTTGAGTTTACCCAGAGGCACCTTGGAAGAAAGTCCTGGCGATCTACTTCCAGAAAATCAGTCATTAAAAACCCTATGGAGCACAGCTCTGCTCTGATGCATGAGTTGCTGTAAGTCTGTGTTGACTCGATGGCACCCCTTCCTTGGCTTTCTCTTCCTCAGTCTGGAAGACTCTTCCTCAGCTGTGGTGCCACCTCCTCCAGAAACCGCCCCTAGTGCTCCCAGCCGGGGCCCTCCTATTCTGTGAATTTCCCAGCTGAGGCCATTGCCATTTGTGTGCATAGAATCTGGTGGCAGCCCTTGCTGCCCTACAGGCGGAGCGATCCTGGGGAGCAGGGCAGTGTTTTCCCCTCTGGACTCAGGGTCTGTGCTCAAGAGATACTGGGTGGACAGATCTCATGGGAGTAGTGTTATTGTCCCTGTTATACAGATGAAATACTGAGGGTCACAAAGGCACACCACAGGATGTAAATTAGAGATGCTGCCAGACTAAAGCCCACGTTGTACAACTCCTGGCGATCCCCCTGGAGCACAGAGTGGCCCCTTTAGGAACAGGAGGCTGAGGTGTGTGGCCATACCTCTCAGTGCTCAGTCCCCTCTCCCAGAAGCAGAATTGTCTTGGAGTTTGGAAGCTGTGTGATTTCAGCCATGTGATGTGGTGGCACCCTGGGCAGTGTTCTCTCCTGGTCCGCAGGTGTGGGGAGTGGCACAAGGGTTTTGGAGTGGGAGTCTCCACCTTATCTGACCCCTACTGGCTTTAGAGTGAAGGGATTGATCAGGGCCAGGATGAGACCCCAAACTGAAGGATGGAAGGTATGTCAATTTCTTTACTCAGTGCATAGTTACAGGGTCTTAGTTATACAGACACTTTGTTTGCTATTTATAAGACAAGGTTGAAACGGGAGATGAAATTATGAAAAGAGATAAAAGCAAAAAGAAAATAACATTGAAAAAGGAACTGAATAAAATGTTAAGAGCTGCCTGGGGTGGTGAAAGGAAACACTACCCGAATGAGCATTTGGCTGACTCTGGCCACCAGGGACTGTGAGGGTCAGCGGCACGGCTGGCCCCTCCCTGCCAGATGTCATATGTAAGGCCAAGAGCGCCATTCCTGTAATGCAGTGTACCTGAATCCCTACTACGCACATGCCCCTGGGAATGCAAAGCCTCTTACAGCCCCAGAAAAATGACAATAAAACATAATAAACGCACTGTGGGAGGCCAGAAGAGGAGTGATGATGTCAGCCCAAGAGCACCGGGAGAGGAAGCAGAGCAAAGGAGACACCCGAGTCTGCCCTGATGGACGAGCTGGAGGGTGAAGAGATGGTGAAAGGCATTTTGGAAGTTGCAGCTGCAGGGAGAAGTGAGCACATCCCAGAGCTGGAATAATGAGTGAGTGGCAAATTTGCAGATTTGCAAATGGTTCCCTGTGGCTGGAAGGAGGAGCTGAAGAAGAGGTGTTGATGTTCAGTCCTGTCTATCGAGCACTCAGTATGTACTTGGCACGGGGCTAATTACACCACACACATTAACTGATACAATCATCGTAGTGACATTTTCCAGTAGGCATGTTATTACCCCATTTTAGGGATGAGAAGATGGAGTCTTGAGGCTATGTAACCTGCCCAAGATCACAAGGTTGGTGTGGACTCAGATCCAGGTCTAACCAGTTGCCATCAAGTTGACTCCAACTCATGGCAACCCCTTGAGTGGCAGAGTAGAACTGTGCTCCATAGCATTTTCAGGGGCTGATTTTTCAGAAGTAGATAGCCAGGCCTTTCTTCTGAGGTACCTCTGGGTAGACTCAAACCTCCAATGTTTTGGTCAGCAGCTCAGTGTGTTAACAATTTGCACCACCCAGGGACTCCCTGCCTCAGGAGTCTCTTGCTCTAAACCTATGTTCTAGGTATTAAAATGTCTTCCATGGTGTGTAACACGTTATCCCAAAACTAGGCAGCTGAAAACAACAAACATTTATTATCTCACACAGTTTCTGAGGGCCAGGGAGCCTGGGAGTGGCTGTACTGCATAGTTCTGGATCAAAGCTCTCTCATGAAGTTGTAGTCAAGATGTTGGCCGAGGCTTCAATCATTCGAAAGTTCGACTGGTTTGGAGGATCCGCCTCCAACCTCACGCACGTGGCTATTGTCAGAAGACTTCTGTTCCTTATCATGCGGCCCTGTCCACTGAGCTGCTCATGGCATGGTGGCTGCTTCCCCCAGAGCAAATGACCCGAGAGAGAGAAAGAGAGAATGACCCAGACGTGATTACTAAAAAATTAAACCAAACTCATTGCCACTGAGTTGCTTCCACTCATGGCCACCCCGTGTGTTCAGAGGAGAACTGCTCCATAGTGTTTTCTTGGCTGTAATCTTTATGGAAGCAGACCAACAGAACTTTCTTCCAAGGTGCTGCTGGCTGGGTTTGAACTGACACCCTTCAGGTTAGTATTTGAATACAAAATGTTTGTGCTACCCAGGGACCTTTAAGACATGAGTCGCAGTGTCTTTTATAACTTAACCTTAGAAGCAGCGCACCAGCACTTTGGCTAGATGCGATTGGTCACACAGGCCAACCTGGTACAAGATGGGAGGGGACTGTACATGGGTGTGAAGACCAGGGGGTACGGATCGTAGGGTGCGATCGTAGAGGCTGCCTACCACAAATGGCATCCTAAATTATTTGGACTTTTTTTTTTCTTTTTCCAGCAAGCAATGGGTAAGGGGCATGGGAATCTGAGGTTTGGGTTCCAGGAGTGGAATTTATTATAAAATCCAGTCTGGCCCCCAGCAAGAGACTCAGCTGGTCTTCCTTTCCAACCAGCACCCCTCTCCTTCTGCAGCAATGGCGTCCAAAGACCTCCTTGCACACAGTAGGTGCTCTCTAAGGTACTGGCTGCAACTCCAGCCCAGAGACCCTGCCTATGCAGTCCTATTCAGAACTCCATGAGCCTGGATGCCGGCTCAGACTCTGTCCCCCTTTGAACTGTCACTGAAACATCCATCCGGCTGCCCTCCTGAGCAGGGACTTCCTGCAGACACACAGGATTCCGTGCCAGCAGGAATGGGCCGCCCTGAAGTCTGGGCTTCCCTTCCTGAGGGTTTTATCAGCCTACAAAAATAAACAGAGCTTGCTGGGCCCTTGATGTCTCAGGGTTGCCTTTTTAATTGCTACTGCTTTCCAAGAAGACAGGCCTGCCCTGTTCCTGGTAGACACCACACTCACACAAGCGGAGCAGACTCGGGGGTCTTGGGGCCAGAGCATCCCAGACGGTGCCTGACAGGTTTGCAATTAGCACTTCATTAGAGGGACACCCTTTCTGCACAGAACTGAGATTCAGGTCCCTGAGCCCCTAGAGGAAACTCCACAGACGGGAATTAACATCTCCACCTGCCCAGAGAGTGATCTTTCCAGAACTCTCCTCTGACCACATCACTCCCTGCTTAAAACTCTTCTTCTACCTCTCCCCTTTCAGGATCAAGTTCAGACTTCTCAGCACGGCTAAGGAGGACGGCCACAATGCGGTCTCTGCCTGCTTTCAGCCTCACACCACCTTCCCCCACTCCCCTCCAGCCCAGCTTCCTTCATTTTATGCTGCAGCCAGATTCACCCATTTGTAGTCAGTAAGTGATCTGTGCTGTCTTTCACTTCATCTCTGCCTTGAATGCCCTTCCCTTACTAAATAATATCTATTGCTGCTTTGAAATTCATCTTAACCCTCCCATCACCTGGGACGCTTTCCATTAACCACCACAAGCTGAATTATAGCCTCCTTTTCCTGTCTGTCAGCACTGTGATGGTGATCCTGGGCCTTGGCCCCTGGCTGCTTTCTTGGTGTGCCAGGCAGTGTCCCCACCCCCACCGAGACCCCTCACCCATGCTCAGTGAACTGTCACCATGGGAGGGAGGAGAGAGTTGCCCAGCACGAGTCTCTGCAGCTCAGGGAAGCCCAGCGTAGCCCTCCTGTCCTGCATCGCCAGGGCCCCCAAGGCTGTGTAAAGCACATGGCGTGAGCTCCTGCAGTCCTTGCTAAAGTACAGCCATGGTCTGGCCAACACAGCCAGGATGCCTTGATGTCCAGGAGATGCTGCCCTGATTTCGGTACGGGGCACCTGGGTCTGGCTGACACTTGGCCCCTCTTTCCTGCTCGTGACTTGGTGGTCTTCATTCACGCATCCAGGCAGCCTGAGGAGAGCATGGAGGGCAGAGCAAGGGCTCTGGCGTGGACTCGGTTTCAAGTCTCGACATCACAGCTAGTGATGTGGCCTTGCCGGTGCTCCAATTGGTCCAGCAGAGGCGGCATTCCCTGTGGGCTCTTGGGAGGGAAAAAATGAAGGACAGAGTGTAGCTGTCCTTCTCCCGCCCTTCTCCCCTCCCTTCCTCCCTGCCTCCTTCCTCCATTCAAAATGTACTGCACTCCAGCTGTATGCTGAGCACCAGGCAAGAGAAAGCGTGACTTAAGCACAGCCCTGCTCACAGTCCAGCGTAAGAGGAGAGATGCAGGTGTTAGCTGCCCTTCAGTCGCCCTGACTTATGGTGACCCCATGCACAATGGGATTGGACTGTTGTGGTGGCTGCACTTAAGGTATATTGGCCAGGAATCAACCAGGGTCTCCCACATGTACTACGGCTGAATCACCACTGTCCCCCAAGAAGTAAGACAGGGCCGGTCAAATGGGATATAAAGGGGCAACTGACCAGTCCTGAGGAGAGGGCCTGCCCACAGCTTGGAGAGATTTTTCTGGGGGTAGGGATCAGAGGAGCTTCAAGTCCAAGGTGACATAGGACTTGGGTTCCGAAGGCACAGTGTGGGAGTGGAACACAATACCATGATCCGCCCCCTTGCCATGAGCCAGAGACTGCTCACTGGAGACAAAGCTCAGCTGCCGGGCGGGGGCGGGAGGGCAGAACAGCTAGCCACTCCTGGTGACGACTGCGTTCTCTGAGCCTTTTTTGCCAGGATCTGAGGAGTCCTGTTTACATGGGTACCCCCTGTGGTCTCTGCTGCTTAATATGTCTTTTGAAAATCATGCTCAGTGGGATGTGTGCACATTTGTAATTACAAAGACCGCGCTGGTTTTTTGCAATCTGTGCCTGCTAATTTCTCAGTCGAGGGAAGGGAAATAGCCGGAAAGTCCAAAATACTTCTTAAGTGGGTTCCCTGACAGCACTTGGGTAGTGCTTCCTATTTACAAAGCACTGTGAATCTTTCCCATGACGAAGGCAGACCCACTACTATTAGCCCCAGAGAAGAGAAATGACTTGTCCAAGGTCACACAGCAAGTAAGAAGGGTAGCCAGGGCTGCCCCCATCTCTCCTGACTGCATATTGAGTGCTCCTTCTTATCAACCTCTGACAATGGAGAGAAGGAGCAATGAACCTGGAAATTCCCAGAACTAGGCCTGTTTCCCCTAAGAGGTGGGCGTTCTGCCACAAGAAATGGTTCATTGGGAGCCTCTGGGTGAAAACCCGCAGAGGAAGGCTTCCCAGTAACTGAGATCCAGCCTGAGGCTTCCAGGAGCAGAGCCTCAGATGGAATGAGGGCAGGCTACGATTTCAGCCAAGCCTTTGAAACTGAGCCTGTGGGTGAAGTCAGGTCAACACATTCACAGGCGGCCCGGGCCCTATCGACGTCTGCGGTGGGAAACCCACCTGAAAGCTGTTGAAATGCAGGGCCCAGCACTGGTTTTGCAGAACAGTGGCTCTTTGAGTGAAAGGTGTTCGAGAATTAAGTTTCCGCAGTGTTCCCAGGGCTCAGACTTAGAGCCAAGGGGGCCCGGGCCCCCCGTGCCTGATGGAGCCACTGATAGGTCCCTGCTGGCTACAAGTGATGACATTGACAAGAAACTGATCTTTCTAGGGAGCAGAAACTCAAGAGCACTCAAGTCAGAACACAAGGCAAGTTGTGTTACCTGCCACAAAGCCCCGGCATTCATGCCTAGGGGAGGGGGGCAGAGAGGGACCACTGGGTATCAGGTATTGGGAGTCCAGACCAGACCTAGAAGGAGCAAACTGATGGAGCGAGACCTTGTCTTGTTCCCTCCTTCATACTGAGTCAGAGCATGTTCAGGCTGCAGGCAGAGACCGTGTCATCCACCTCCTCCCTCTGTTTCATAGAAGGAACATTGAGACCCAGCAGTATTATGAGATGTGCCCCTGGGCAACAGAGAGAGTCAAAATAGGACTCAGAACTAGCCCTCCAGATGCAGGTCCATGACTCCTCTGGGCAGAGAAAGCAACACAAGTCAAAGCCTCTAACCCTTTGTCACCATGCAATAGGCCACAATCACAGCATGCCTGCTTCTGGCCTCCTTCACACTCCTTTGTGAGCCCACTGAGTGCCATTCCCTGCTGTAGGCTGATGCTTGCACACACATCTGGCCAAAGCAGGTTTCAGTATTTGGGTGAGATTTGTTTAAAGGCTAAATTGGGTTGTGAGAAGTAGACCTTGCCTAGCATGGCCCCCTTAGTGAGGTCTGCCACCCATTGCCCTTGCTAGCCAAAGCCTGGTTGAATGCTGAACCCAGGGAAATCTAACGTGAGTGGCCCATGCATGCAGCCTGAGAGAATTCTGGAGGACTGCTGCTGACCAGGGCTCCAGCATCTGGGTCTTAAATTCAGGTCAGGTGCAGCAAGAGTGGTGTAGATATATGAAGTGACAATCCTGAAGTATGGTGGGCCATGGGTAGGCTCTTGAGTTAACTGAGGGTGGGCATGAAGCTGCTAAAATTGCAGGGAACATTTTACACATATTTGTGCATGTATGTAATATTTGTGGCAAAAAAAGGAGTCCCTAGCTTTCTAATCAGTTCTGATCACTTGGAAGTTTAAAAAGTCATAAAGTAGTTGTCTCAGAGGATCTTCCTGGTCCTGTCTGCACCTTCTTCAAGCTGTCCCTTGGTGTCCTGGTCCCACATAACCTACTCTGAACTGGAATGTCCTTTTCTGGCTTCAAAAACTTAAGTGCTGACAGTCTTGGTCATGGCCAGGTGACTCTGACTACTGAAAACTTTGTCATTTTTTCTAATGACTGTGTTCTTTCTGCAGGACAGTCACTCTCCTTTGTGCTGTGGCAATGTGGATAAGGGACTGAAGCTGAAATATGCAGGTAGTGGATTTCAGAGAGGAAGTTTAAACTCTCTTTGGTACAAAGAGGCCTTTCTTCTTGAAGTGTAACTTGAAAAAAGATCCCCCATTGGGGAGTGCCATGACACTTCCTGTGTTACATACACAAATATCCCCTGGCAGCCATGGCCTAGGGGGATCCCAAAATGGTATTCACAGATGTGCCTGGTCTTGCACAGGAAGCAGTGGGAGTAGCAACATCTTGTCCTGTCTCTAAGCCTCTTTCAGTTAATAAAGGGCTTAGAATTTAAAAATAAAATAATAATAAGCTTGGAATCATTGAATACCAAATCTAAAAGAATTTTAGTTGTCTCAGCTGTAAAATGAGATGTGGATGAGATGGCCTCCATAGCCTAGAGAGGTGATGGGACTAACCCACAGAAGTGCAGTAGGAACCCACCTCTTTTGACCTTCCGTCAAATATTCTTTTAGAAAGCCCCACGGCTTCCTCTTGAGAATTGTATTTCCTCATACTGTTGTTGGGATGGGCAAACTTGGGAATGGTATCATGGAATCAAACACATAAAGGAAATATGGAAGTCTTCCATTTTCTTGGATACGTTTTGCTTTTACTTCATCAGTTGCTGAGAAGAGCTCCAAATGCAACTCTTCTGATAAATGCCTTCCTCAGCAACCAGGGTAAAGTCATTTTCCTAAAGCACTCAGTTGCAAAGAACCTTTGAGTCATAGGGATTCAAAACTTGGAAGGACCTTAAATATCACCTAGTCAAGTCTTTCCATTTTGTTGCAGGGGTTTCTGAGGACCAGAGAAGAGAAGAGGCTCAGACAGATGAGCTGTGCCCATTGGATTCCCCCTCTCAAAAAGTTTAATTAAGGGCAAAGAGAGAAGTTTCTAGCTATGATGGGCACTGGAGCTTGAAGGCCACACAGCCTTGGAGCCTTGGGTGGCAGGTGTTTGTTTGGCTTTGTTTTGTTTGGACTGGGATAACGAAACTGATGAGAAATCAGTCTTCAGAGTGGAGTGGAGCAAGTTTGCAGAGATCATATTTCCTGCCCTGGCTTCCCTGAGATCCCGACATTTAAAGCCCACCTATACTGGAGTAGAACTGACCAGATCAAAGGGATTCAGGAACGCTAAAGGGTGGACTGTATGACTTCCAAGATCCCTTTACCTGGAAAAACTAGTTGCCGTTGAGTTGATTCCTACTCATGGCAACCCATGTGTGTCAGAGCAGAACTGTGTTCCACAGGACTTTCAATAGCTGGTCCTTTAGAAATAGACAGCCAGGTCTTTCTTCTGAGGCACCTCAAACTTCCAGTCTTTCAGTTAGCAGCCAAATGTGTTAACCATTTGCACCATCTAGGGACTCCAAAACCAGTTATTGTGGAGTGGATTCTGACTCATGGTGATTTCAGGTGTGACAGAGTAGAAATATGCTCCATAGGGTTTTTAATGGCTGAGTTTCAGAAGTAGATCACCAGGCCTTTCTTCTGAAGTGACTCTGAGTGGACTTGAACCTCCAAACTTTTTTTTCTTTCTTTTTTTGATAGAGCAAACTAGCTTCTCGTTTAAACAATTAATATACATATTATTTTGTGACATTGGTTGTCAACCCCACGGAATGTCAACACTCTCCCCTTCTCAACCTTAGGTTCCCCATTACCAGCTTTCCTGTCCCCTCCTGCCTTCTCATCCTTGCCCCTGGTGTGGTGTGTCCATTTAGTCTCATTTTTTTTTTGTGGGCCTGTCTAATCTTTGGCTGAAGGGTGAACCTCAGGAGTGACTTCATTATTGAGCTAAAAGGGTGTCTGGAGGCCATACTCTTGGGGTTTCTCTAGTCTCTGTCAGACCAGTAAGTCTGGTCTTATTTTTTTGTGAGTTAGAATTGTGAATTATTTTTGTGAGTTCTACATTTTTCTCCAGCTCTGTCCAGGACCCTTTATTGTGATCCCTGTCAGAGCAGTTGGTGGTGGTAGCCAGGCACCATCCAGTTGTGCCGGTCTCAGTCTGGTGGAGGCTGTGGTACTTGTGGTCCATTAGTCCTTTGGACTAATCTCTCCCTTCATCTTTTTTTTTCTTCACTCTCTCTTGCTCTAGACAGGATGAGACTAGTGGAGTATCTTAGATAGCTGCTCACAAGCTTTTAAGACCCCAGACGCTACTCACCAAAGTGGAATGTAGAACATTTTCTTTATAAACTGTTATGCCAGTTGAGCTAGAAGTTCCCTGAGACCATGGTCTCTACAGCCCTTAGCCCAGTAATTTGGTCCCTCATGGACTTTGGATGTGTCTGTGGAGCTCTCATGACCTTGCCTTGGACAAGTTGTGCTGGCTTCCCCAGTACTGTGTACTGCCTTACCCTTCACCAATGTTACCACTTATCTATTGTCTATTTAGTGTTTTTCCCTCCTCATCTGTCCCCTCCCTCATAACCATCAAAGATTGTTTCTTTTTGTGTGCAAATCTTTTCATAAGTTTCATATAGTAGTGGTCTCATACACTATTTGTCCTTTTGTGATTGACTTATTTCACTCAGCATAACGCCCTCCAGATTCATTCATGTTATGAGATGTTTCAAAGATTCATCATTGTTCTTTACTGTTGCATAGTACTCCATTGTGAGTTTATACCATAGTTTATCCATTCATCTGTTGATGGGCATCTAGGTTGTCTCCATCTTTTTGCTCTTGTGAAGAATGCTGCCATGAACCTGGGTGTACATATATCTGTTAGTGTGATGGCTCTTATTTCTCTAAGATATATTTCTAGGGGTGGGATTGCTGAATCATATGGTATTTCTATTACTAGCTTTTAAAGGAAGCACCCTATTGTTTTTCAAAACGGTTGTACCATTTTGCATTCCCACCAGCAGTGCATAAGAGTTCCAATCTCCCCATAGTCTCTCCAACATTTGTTATTTTCTGCTTTTTTGATTTCTGCCAGTAATGTCAGAGTGAGATGGTATCTCTTCGGGGTTTCGAACCTCCAGGCTTTTGGTTAGCAGCTGACTGCATTAACCATCAGGGACTCCCTTTACCTAGAGGGCCTCTGCTTTCATGAATCTAAGATTTCCCCAGATCATCTGAGCTAGTGAGCCACAGGCTAAGACATCTCGTGCCAGGTCCTCTGAAGTTGAAGAAGGTCTCTATAAAAGGGTCTTTGAGTTCCTTGCTGCTCAAAGAGTGGTCCCGGATCAATCACATCATCATCTTCAAGGAGCTCATTAGGGAGTTAGGGATGCAGATTCTCAGGTCCTATCCCAGACCCCCAGAACCAGATTCTGCATTTTCACAAGCTCCCCAGTGATTCCTGTGTACTTCGAGTTTGAGAAGCACCAGTCTAGGGAATAGTCTTTTTTTCAGTGGAGAAAGTCCGTGAGAGGAGCCAGGAGGATCAGACATGAATCCCACCTCCCGCACAAACTCGTGAGTGGCCTTGGGAAAACCACATCCCTGATCTGAACGGCTGCTCTCTCATCTGCAAACGAGAGGGTTGGACTGGATGATCTTTCTTCTCTACCCTCACAGGCATCTCTGGTAGGAGACGGGAGGGGTAAGCCCCACTTGGCTGAAGATCAGAGAGCTTCTTGCTGTGTAAAACACTCCCTAATCAGCCTTATGTCAAGTCCCCCGCCCCCTGACTAACCACAGTGACAAGTCCCAGGAGTGCACCTTGTCAGGCTGTGAACAAAGTTCAGGCAGCTTGGTTAATTACCCTGACACTGACTAGAGTTAGCTACCCAGCAGCTCAGGAACTCGCCTTAATGATGATAGGAACACACACGCCGCAGCTTAGGGCATAATCAGCGCCTTCGTGGCCTACACCTGCTTTCAGAGCCTCAAATTCAAGCAGAAAGTTCTCAGGGACATCAGGTGGCCAGGGAGGGGTCAGGAGGCTCCCCTTGCCCATTACAACATGAGTGTGAGGTCGTTTTCTGATTATGCCATTGGGAAGCTTGGTACCCATAAGAAACAACTCATTTTCTGTTTAGAATGTCTCTGTTTGGAATCTTCCCACAGTGCTCCATGGCCATTAAGAAAAAACTACACAGGACGTACCCCTCCTAAATCTCCAGCCACCTCGCCATTAACCCCTGCCTTGGCTTCCTGTGTGAGCTGTGCATATTCTTTCTTTTTTTCTTCTATTTGTTCTTTCTTCTATTCTTCCTAGAATGCTCTTCTCTGCTCTTGACCACAATCCTTGCTCATCCTTCTGATTTTGGTGTTTATACCATTTCCCCAGAAAGGTTTTATGACCTCCGTGTCCAGGTTGGGTGCCCGTGTTTCTGTTGAGCCCTGTCATACTTACATCCATCATACTAGGTATCACATTTGATTTTAAGACCACTTCCTCCACAAAACAGTGAGTTCAGGGCTGCTAGGGCCCATGCCTGATTTACTTAACATATAAGCTCAATGTGGTGCAAATGGCCAAAGCATTCAGTTGCTAAGCAAAAGGTTAGAGGTTCAAGTCCACCTAGAGGTTCTTGGGAAGAAAGCCCTGGCCTTCTACTTCTGAGAAATCAGCCACTGAAAACCTTATGGAGAACAGTTTTACTCTGACATACATGGAGTTGCCATGAGTTGGAGGCATCTCAACAGCAATTAATTTAGTTTATAAGCTCAGTGAGGGCAGGGATTGTTAAACTGTATTGTTGACAGTAGTATCCATAGTGCCTAGTACATTCCCTGGCACGTAGTAGATGCTCAATAAATGTTTGCTGAATGAATGAATGAAGAGATTACTCTCCCATGTTTAGCACAGTGCCTGGTGCAGGATGGGCAATACACAGTTGGTTCTGGGTGAATGGATGAATGAATGGAGGCCTTTGTGTTTCAACATAAAGTCTGGATAGGTGTCCAAAATGTGTCCAGAAACCCTGCCAGCTCTGAAAAGGTCTGACACCAGGTAAGGAAGTAAGGCTTATCCTGTGACTGTGGGACCTGGGGTGAGAGGTACAGAGAGGAGATTTCAGTCAGAGGATT
Organism: Trichechus manatus latirostris; assembly: GCF_000243295.1. NCBI lineage: Eukaryota > Metazoa > Chordata > Mammalia > Sirenia > Trichechidae > Trichechus > Trichechus manatus. Next base: position 1,384,664 of record NW_004444042.1, on the reverse strand, counting down.
TCTTTAAACGGATGACCCACCGGGAAGTGTGAGGGTCCACTTTTGCAGCCCAGAGTACACATCCCTTCTCTCCTGTGGGCCATCTGAAGGTCTAGATGGCTAGCCCAGGCCCAGCCTCTCAGGTGGACAGAGAAGCAGAGAAGAATGGGTTTCCCCAGGCAGGACCTTCAGACAGGGAGAATGTTCTCTGGCCATAAAAGTTGGAGCTGAGATTGTAAGCCACTCTGTGTGGGCCTTAAGCCCAGAGCTCTTTCTATGCTTCATGCTTTGAAAAAAAAGCTTGGGACTTTTATGTTTTTTAAACAAAACCCATTTTGAGATATCTATTTCTTTACATGTGGTGGCAGCAGTGGGATAAAAGTCTAGAGTAAATAGTAAAAATCAAGGGAAAAGAAATTGGAGCTTCTCTGGAAGAGTCTCCTTTTTTCTAAGCCACTTTGGTTCAGGTTGCTTAGCTTCTCCCTTGGATTCAGAGTTGGAGAGGCAATTTTCCTCCCTCCTTCCCTACCTCCCTTCCTCTTTTCTAACAACACATCAGCATTACCAAGCAACTGCCCATGGGGCTATGTGAGAAGGTTTCATCTCAAGTGACCAGCTGCACAGAGCAGAGGAGGCAGGACAGGATGATGGTTAAGTGTCTAGATCTGGAAGTCAGCCACATCTGGATGAAACAGCTTTGCCATTTGTGAGACTTTGCCGAGTGACTTCATTTCTCTGAGTTTCCATTTTCTCATCTGTAAATTGGGGATATTAATAGTATTAACCACTCGGGAATTTTATGAGCTAGTGAGATAAATACAAGCAAGGTATTTATCATAAACCCATATTGACAAGTCCAGAAATAGAAAGTTCTGAAAACTGAAAGCCTTTTTTAATAACTCATTTGGCAGTAAAATTAAATTCCACCTGAATTCACTTGGCAACAAAATCTGACCTGAACTGATGTAAGGTTACTTAGTGTCATTATTGTGACCATTTATATGTTTTGCTGCGTAAATATTGATGTGTTCGATTAAAAGTTGTTTTTTTTTTTTTTATCTGCTGGGTGACTGACCCTCAGGCCAAAGATTCCACTTTACCTAGCCACAGTCTGTGTATCTGTGAATATGGGGTTGGGTTGGGCAACCTCCAGGTTCTCTTTTCAGCACAGAATTTATCCCAAGTCCCAGATGATTTGCTATGATAGCCCCAATGCCTCCGTTTATGGATTCATTCATTCAATGATTGCTTCATTCATTTCATTCATTGAACAAATAGCTACTCTAGGTAGACTCTTTGTACTGGATTCTCAGAGAAGTAAATGTTTAAAATACCCACTTAATAACTTAAAAGCTGATTTTACCAATTTCATTTCACAGCAAGACATCCCAAGGATTAATGTGCTATTATGTCCCTGCATACCTGCACACAAGCCCACACCTCTCCTCCCTTAGTTTGAAGGGAGATCAAGAAGCTTATCACCTATCACACTAGCGCTTTTTGATTCAGGTGGACTGACATTCAATGGGTATCTGCCCTGGGGCAGATCCTTCCACCTTCAGTCCTACTTTGATCCTCTAGCCCAAGGGCTCTCATTTCACAGTTAAAGTAACAAAGGTTAAAACATATGATAGCCTATTTCTAGAGAGGGCGGTAAGAGGCCACATCACAGACCCGTCCAGTATTTTAGCAGCAGATTTTTGCCAACAAAGTGTAGAGGCTCAATATTTATCATACAAAGCCTGGGGAGGGGGGTGCCCCTCACTCCTCCAAGCAGTCCCTGGGGCAGTTCCACTAACTCTTGAGCCCCCGCAGGACCATGGAGCTCCAGCACTCTCACCTACCAGGTAGGGAAGCTAAGGCTGAGAGAAACAAGCAAACAAAACAAACCCATCACACGATTCTAACTCATGTGACCCCATATGTTACAAAGTACAACTGCTCTATAGGGTTTTCTTGTATGTAATATCTATGGGAAGGAGCCCTAGTGGCTCAGTGGTTAAGCGTTCAGCTGATAACCAAAAGTTTGACAGTTCGAACCCACCAGCTGCTCCGGGGAAGAAAGATGTGGCAGTCGACCTTTTGGTTAGCAGCTGAGTGCTTAACCACTGTGCCACCAGGGCTCCTTTTGCGCCACCCAGGGACCTTGAAGGCTGAGAGAGGGGAGTCTTTTGTCCAGGCTCACAGGTGTCCGTGGGCAAGAGAGTAGACAGCAAAGGAAAACAAAATAAAACACAACAAAACAGAATATAGTGCTGTGTTGAACATGGCAGCAGCCCTCTGAAGAGCTCCTTGTACTTCAGGGGCCTGCTGCAGCCTGGCCTTACTGATTTTCCCCAAAGGAGAATTCTCCCCAACAAGGTCCCTGTCCACTGGGCCATGCATTTCCTTTCTCCTCCTCTCCCTGGCCATTCCATCCACTTCCTCAGCAATTCTCTTCTTTTTCTGAATTGCCAAATCCAGCAGCCCCAGCTTCACCCTGGTCCTCTGACAGTGTGTTGGGGAGCTGGGGCTCCCTAGAAGGATGCCTTTGAGTTTTTACCAGAGGAAGAGGAGTCAGCAGTACCCCCTTGCAAAGCCAAGCCTGGCCCTGGTGGCTCTCTTCCAGGGTCAGGCCTTCTGGAGATTGCTTCACGTGTGTCTCAGCTTCCAGACCAAGGTCTGCTGTTCTTGGCTTGGGGAGATGTTTTCAGCACAGATCGCTTGGTGCAGACATCTCCGCAGGGGTGGGGAGTGGGATGGGGCGGAGGGGTGGGTAGGGAAGACAGGGAGAGCAGACCTCTCAGCTCATCAGGATTCAGACTGGGACTTCTCCACTCTGTCCCCTCGGTGACTTTACATGTTCTCAGGACAGCTTTCAGAATGCCTCCTGTCTTGCCATTTGCACTTGTGCTGTGGCGGGTGCAGGGACTATATGTGGATTTTGTTGAGATTAGGCAGAAGGAAGCGAAGACACCCTCTTCTGACTCATGACATGTGAGAACGTTCTTTTGACAGAAGCAGCTCCCAGTAATAGTAACAGCTCCGGGCCTTCAACAGGCCCAGCCCATCACCTTCAGCACCCTGCCAAGCGCGGCAACATCCATCCTGCAGGAGGGGGCAGGGGCCAGAGATGGGGCTGCCTGGGATGCAGGTTCAAGACAGACACACAGAACAGAGGCAGACACATGGAGGGGCAGAGTTAGACAGCTGCCGAGAGAGCAGAGGTGGGGCAGGAGGCTGAGAGACAAAGAGAAGCTAAGGCAGAGAGAGACACAGGCAGGGAGCAGAAACCCGGGGTATCAGAAGGAAGGCAGAAGAAGCAACGCTGAAGGTGGAGGCAGGAGGAGATGGATGCAGTTTGATTACCCACATAGACAAGTTTTGCCCCTGCCTGACCCCCATCCCCCATCTCTCCACTCCACTCCCCCATCCTCACCCACCCCTCCACTCTTGCCCACCCCTACCCCTACTGATCCCCCCTACCCCCAACCTCTTAAGCTGCCCTGGCTGGAGAGGAGGGAGAGAAGTTGCCTGTTATGGACTGAATTGTATCCCCCAAGTATGTGTTAGAATCCTAACCCCTATTCCTGTGAATGCAATCCTATTTGGAAATAGGGTTTTCTTTGGTATGTTAATGAGGCCATATTAGTATAGGGTATGTCCTATACCTAATCACTTCTGAGTTATGAAAGGAGAGATTGGACACAGAAGCAGGCACATATGGGGAAGATAGGTGCCACGTGAGGATGTGCAAGGAGCCGCGCGCCATGCTGGAGCTCTGGAAGCTGAGACAAGGATCTTCCCACAGGGCCTACAGAGAGAGGGCCTTCCCCTAGAGCTGGTGTCCTAAGTTCTGACTTTTAACCCCTGAACCGTGAGAAAATACATTTCTTCACAGCCACCCACTTGTAGTATTTCTGTTGCAGTAGCACTAAGAAACTGAGACAGTGCCACATACCCCCTGTCACCATAAATTTCAGGACCTCTGGAATCAACAGAGGTGCCCAGATGGCGCAAATGGTTTGCACTCGGCTACTACCTAAAGGTTGGCAGTTTGAACCCACCCAGCAGCGCTGCAAAAGAAAGGCCTGCTGATCTGCTTCTGAAGGGTCACAGCCTTGAAAACCTTACAGAGCACAGTTCTACTCTGTAACACCTGGGGTCGCTGTAAGTCAGAATTGACTCCATGGCAACTGGTTTTTTGGAGCTGACAGTGGTGTCAGGACCCGGGACCCTTCAGTCTACAGATCTGGGAAGTTATCTTCTCCTTTATGTCAAGATCTGGGGGCTCCTGGTGGTGCTAATTATTTCAAAAACAGTATCTTTTAAAAATATAATGCTGTTTTTTGCCTTTTAAAAATAACATTTTCCCACCTCCACTACCTCATTACAAAAAACAATACAAGCTCATCATAGAGAACTTGGGAAATGTGAAAAGATACAGGAAAAAAATAAAACATGATTTGTAATCACATCAGCTAATGATAAGCACCGCTAGCCATTTGATGGGGTTTCTTTCAGTCTTTTGTCTCTGCATATAGCTACGTAATTAGCAATAACAGACCACAAACATTTTATCAGATATTATTTGACATGATCATTTTATTATTATATATATTCTAATATATGGATGAAGCATCCTTTACTGAGGCAGTCTAGGGTTTAATGTAGTCCCTGGCTTAACACATGGGGTCACCATGAGTTGGAAACAACTCACTGGCAACTGGTTAACTGGTTATAGTTGAATACTTAGGGAGCATCTAACTTTGCTACTATAAATAACACTTTAATAAATATATTTCTGCATACATCTTCAGCTGAGTTTCTGATTATTTCTTCAGGATATGTTTAAAGGAGACTTACTGTGTCAAAGGTTATGCACATTTTTAAGACTCTCGATAGATAGATAGACTGATTGATTGATCTATATATATATATGTAGATATGGCCAACTTGCCTCCTGTTTTAGGCTGGGTTCTCTAGAGAAGCAAAACCAGTGAAGTATATATATATATAAAGATAAAGTGATAGAGATTTATCTCAAGGAAATGGCTCACATAGTTGTAGAGGCTAGCAAGTCCCAAGTCCATGGGTCAGGTGTCAGGCTAGAGGCTTCTCTTGACTCACATAGCATACAGCTTGGCTGATGAACCCAAGATCAGCAGGTCAGCCAGCAGGCTGCTGGCTCACAGGCTGTGAAGACTGATGAATCCCAAGATCAGCAGGCAATACAGCAGGTCACTGGCTCAAGTCCCAAGAACTGGATGTCAGATGATGATGAGCTGGATGCAGGATCCAGAGTGAGCAAAAGCCAGCAAGCTTTGCCAGAACGTCTATATATATTGGATACAGACCACACACCCAAGGAAATTCCCCTTACAACTGATTGACTGATCACATCAGATCACATCATGGAGGTGATTACATTATATCACCAAATGGAGGATTACTACATCGTTATATAACTACCCAACTACATCATTACATAACTGCCAAACCACTGAGGATCATGGCCCAGGAAAGTTGACACACAACCTTAACCTGATGGGTTAGAAAAATTGTAATAGAAGCAATGAGTTTGTATCTTGAGCCTATATTACTTAAAATCTGACCTTATGATACTCATATGCTAGTATGTCACATTCATACAAACATCCACCACTGCTTCCACTGCTGAGATATAGGATAAAGGGCAATACAGGATGAATTTTATGGTAACTGTTGGGTGTCCAAAAGAGGTTTACAAGTGGAACTATCTCCTATTTGAGCATTCAATCCCAGCAAGTCACAGCAGGAAAATTTATAGAGAATATTCATCAAACTTTCTAATGCTAAGGTTGATGGACGTGAAATCAGCAACTCTCTGTTCCTTTCCTGTGCATTGATTTCTGGGATTTTTTTTTTTTTTTTTTAACAACAGTGAGCATTCAGTTTGAGTAGTTAGAATTCTTTTTAGTTAGAATTCTTTCTTGGTTGCCTGTTCATTTTTCACACTAATGCAGCAGTGGGGCAAGAGATAGTTGAAAAAAGTACTGACAAAAATAGTGACAGAATTTCAGGTTCCCAAATGTGCCATAGAGACTTCCTCTACATTTTTTCTATTTTCCTTCATCTTTACCTTTACTCAAAGTCTTCCTATCACATAAAAAATGTTTAATCTCTTTCTGTTTATTTTTTAAACCCAATTGGAGAGTCTCTATTTTTTAATAGGAAAAATTAGTCCATTTATTGTTAGTGTAGCAAAATTTTTTACATAGTGTTATTCCTTCCAGTTGACATTATGCTATTTTATTTTGTTTCCTTTTTTCCCTTTCCTTATTTTTTGCAACTTTTATTGTTATTTTTCATTTTTCTTTCCCTTTGTATTTATAATTTTTACTTTCTTTTTCTATTTCACTAATGATTCCCTTCTGTTTTCTTACTCTCATAATTAAACACATTCTTCTTTATCATATGAAAACAATATGTCTCTGTTACTTACTTCCTTACTCCAGTATTGTATGGCCTTTAAAGTCCTTTTAATTTTCTTTTTAATTTAAGATGAAATTTTAAGAACCCTTTCACTTGTATTATCTCTCCCCTTACTCTTCCAAATCCTAGTTTTTCCCAAGATAGTTTTACTATTATTAGTTCTACACTGTTATTTGGTTTTCCTTGAATACTATGTTGTTTCTATTTCAAGATATTTATTTACATGTTAATTGCACATTAAAAAAACTTGATAATTATTCATTTAAATTTAACTATATATAGGCTAATTACTCTCTGCTATTCTCTCTCTTTTTGCAATCTCCTACACTCTCTGTTTTATTTTTTAAGTCATATTTGTTTCTTTATTATTGTCCTTAGATGGTGTGGTTTTAAAATGTGTGCAAAAATTTCTTGATACTCCTCCCTTCATGAGATGGAGTGTAATCCTCTTCCTCTTGAGTGTGGGCTATATCTACTTTTAATGAAAAAAAGGTGCAGGAAGTGATAGTGTATGACTTCTGAGACTCAGTTATAAAAAGCGTTGCTGAGTCCCTGTGTGGTGCAAATGGTTATAGTGCCTGGCTGCTAAGTGAAAGGTTAGAGGTTTGAGTCCACTCAGAGTTGCCTGGAAAGAAAAGGCTGGCGAGCTACTTAAAAAAAAAAAAAAAATCAGCCATTGAAAATATGGAGCACACTTCTACTCTGACACACATGGAGTTGCCACGGAGTAGAAATGCTCATTAGACACTTGTTAAATAGAGCTCATCTTTTTCCCCTGGTGACTTGAGTAAAATAATGTTCTTCTCTTTTCATAAATAATGGTGACAGTGTGCCTAAGGTCCTGAAGACATGGAATAATTGGAAGCTGGGATGTGTTTCCCCTCAACATTTCTAGTATCTTGCCTGGATTCTTCTGTAATGAGACTTTGTGTTTCAGGTACTTACTGAAGGTGTGAGGTGTGATCCACTGGGCTGGAGAAGAGGGTAGAGTCTTTGTCTTGTGCAATTCATATTGGTTCTAACCCACTTCTAGGAGTCTATCCTGAAGGTTGTCTTAGTAAGCCTGTCAGCTTGGACTCTAGGCCTCCCATGGAAGGAGTTTCTCTACTGCGAACGGTGGGCATCAACCTATGCCAGTGTTTCTCCAAGGGTTTTCTGCGGAGAATTGTTCCCATGAGCTACTCTGTGAAAAAAGGGTACAGAGTTCAACTATGTTGAGAAAACTTGCCAGTCTACATCATAAAACACATTTGGATATTAAAACAAACAAACAAACAAAAAAAACACAAAAGCAGAAAACCAATAAAGACATATGTTTAAGTTTATTGAGCCCAAATATCTCAAACATATTTGACTACAGAACTCTCCTTTTTAACATATACTGCCTATTAGCACCTGTGGGAGTATTTTCTGTGGATAATACCTTGGGGAAATGCTGGGGAACCAGAGCCCCAAGGGACCTTTGGGCTAGAATGTTTACACTGTGTCTGGATTCCCTTTAACTCTGAGGCAATATGGGCTCAAGCAGTGATTCTCAAAGTGAGGTCCCCAGACCAGCAGCTTCGCATCACCTGAGAACTTGTTAGAATTGCAGATTTTCAGGTTCCACCTCAGACATGCTGAATCAGAAGCTCCAGGGGTGGGGCCAGCAGTCTGCATTTTAACCAGCAACCAGGTGATTCTGATACGTGCTTAAGTTTGAGCACCTCTGGCCTGATAGTTAAGAAGCAAACTCAAGCCACGTTATTGTTAGCTGCTGTTGAGTTGGCTCCCGAGTTGTGGTGACCCTTTGCACAACAGGATCAGAATGTTATGATTCATAGGGTTTTCACTGGCTGAGTTTTCAAGTGATCATCAGGCCTTTCGTCCTAGTCTGTCTTAGTCTGGAAGCTCCACTGAAACCTGTTCAGCAACATAGCAACGTGTAAGCTGCTACTGACAGACAGGTGGTAGCTGTCCTTGAGGAATAGAACCTGGGTCTCCCTCATGGAAAGTGAGAAATCTACCACTGAATCACCACTGCCTCCTCAAGCCACATTCCTTGGGTTTAAATTCTACCTCCCTCTGTGTCTTTGTGAACTCAGGTAAGTTTCTTAACCTCTCTCTGAAATAATACCCAGTGAATTAGGTGGTTGTAAGGATTGAGTGAAGTAAAATATGTAAAGAGCAGGGAAAGTTACCTGCAACGTGTTAATTGCCTTTAAGTGTTTGCTACTATTCTCATTACTAAGTCATTCCTCTGAATTTCCACTGAAAGGGAACAGTAAGACAATCATTACTGAAACCTACTGTATGACAGGTGCTGAACTTAAGTTTGGCACCGGTGGGCGTGGGAGTTGGTATCATCAAATTCGCACGTTTGATCACTGATCTTCCACAACACAAGACATATCTGTGTGAGCAGACGTATTACATTGTGACATTCCAGGAACCATCTTTTTATTATTGTTCCTGTGATTAATTGTGAACTACTGGTCTTGCAAAGGAGGAGCCCTGGTGGTGCAGTGATTAAAGCTCTCAACTGCTAACTGAAAGGTCAGTGAGCAGTTGGAACCCAGTAGCCATTGCGCAGGAGAAAGATGTGGCAGTCTGCTTCTGTAAAGATTTACAGCCTTGGAAACTTTATGGGGCAATTCTACTCTGTCCTACAGGGTTATTTTGAGTCAGAATCGACTCTACAGCAGTGGGTTTGGTTTACTCTTGTTAAATTCAGAGCTCAGAGGAAGTAAGACCACTTGCAGTTGGATTTTCTGCATTGACTTCAGGTAGTGACTGGAATCCCAGATTCAGCTTCAGTAAATCTCCTTCAGCTCCACAGATGAGGCCCTCTGGACACGCACAGGGACAATCTCATTTATATTTTCGTATGACAAACCTGATGACAGAGTAGCCTCAGCAAGTTGACAAAGTGGTTTTGTGGCAGAGTCAGGATTCGAACCCAAGGCTTCAGACTCCCTGCCTAGTGCTCCTACTACGTCATGATAGTATGTTACATGTGGAGCGGCCCTTGTTGCTGTGTGCTGTTGAGTTAATTCCGACTTACTGCAACCCTATATGACAGAGTAGAACTGCCCCATAGGGTTTGCTAGCCTGAAATCTTTACAGGAGCAGATCGCCAGGTCTTTTCTCCCGTGAAGCTGCTGGTGGCTTCGAACCGCCAACCTTTCAGTTAGCAGCTGAGCACTTAACCATTGCACCACCAGGGCTCCTTGGAAGGGCCCTGAGGAAGCATCAAGTCCAATCAGCTCAATTTACAGAAAGAGAGAGAAGGCTGAGGTCCAAAGGGAGACTGTGGCTTGCTTAAGGCTGTCCAGCACTGGAGCAGCTGAGCTGCAGCTAGGATGTGGGTCTCCTGCTCTGTATTCAGTGTTCTTTACTTCAAGATGTGGGTAAGTCCCAGTATGACTCTTTCTGATATTAGATGTAGTGCATGGGTTGATTTTTGAGGGTCTTCTTTTCCAAGTACCATGCCCTGGGCGATGGAAACCAGCCTTCTGGGTGGGGTGGGTGTGAGTGATTCTGCGGTCAGTGGCCCTGCCCCACCCAGCAGTCCTGTCAGGGGCATACGTGGCTGACAATCCCTGAGAAGCCCTGCGAAAGCCAAACAGAAGGTAACTCAAATGTGCCACAGGGCCTGTTAGCTTCCCGGAGCCCCGCGGAGCAGTCCCAGGAGGAATCATCGCTGGGGGGAGTGTGTGATCAGCCACAGGTACCATCGCAGGCAGCTGCTGGCATATTAATATTCCAGACAAATGGCTTTTGGCTTTGGCAAAAGATGCTTCGTAAGAGCAGGTTTTTCTTTGAAGGTCCTAAGAGGGGCAGCTTGCAGAAAAAGATGAGGAGAAAAAAAGCCAGCTTTGCAAAATGATTCTACTTGAAACCCTTTGCTCCGATCTGGCTGTTTATTTTGCTCCTCTTCCTCTCCTGATTCACCGCAGACTCACAAGAAAGGAGGAGAGTGGGAGCTGGGCTGCACACATCCTCAGGGAAGGAGACTGTCGACAATTAGCTGGGACACTAAGCAGTGCTTGCTGCAGGCCTTATGCGCAGCCCACTGGCTTGGGAGCCTCACAGCCCTTGTTTGAATCCCAGCTCTGCTTCTTCCCCTCTGTGTGACCTCGGAGGAGTTACCAAACCTTGCTGAGCCTCGGTTTTCTCAGCTGTAAAATGGGGAGGATGATACCTTTCCCGTGGGGTGGTGGTGAGGATGAAATGCAGCCATGTATGCAAACTGCTTAGCACAGTGCCTAGTAGGTAGCTGGAAATAGATGCCATTATTACAAAGGTGGAGTCTCCGAGCAAATGGAGCCATCAAAGGGCACTGGGCAGGGCTGGTGACATTAATTCATCCCCAGTGACCCTGCTCACTGGCTGCTGAGTTCCCTCCTTCTTGTGTTGGACTCATGGGGAGTATGTTCAGATATTCCAAGCTTAGGGAAACTTTAGCCTAAAGCCCTTCAAACCTTAATTTTAGAGGTGCGGAAACTGAGGCTCATAAAGGAGAAGTAACTTGCTCAGGTTCAGACAACAATTACATATTGCAATGGAACAAAACCTCGTTTTTTTCATCTTCCTGCGCACAGAAGATGTGCTTTCAGAAGCACACAAAACGCTCTGTTAATGGCTCAAGCTTTTCCCTCTCACCAGCCCCTGCATCTGAAAAGGGGGCATGTTCAGCATGGCAGGTATGTCCCCAGTGGACCAGGCCAGGCTAGACTGGGAGAGGATGCATATGATGTAGAAGTTCCCATACCTCGGCCACATTGGGACTGCCAGGGGATGTGCCCGGAAATTGGGCTCGGTCCCACACTCAGAGCAAGCGACCTTGTGGACGAATCTGCACTGGGGTCCAGGCATCTGAGTATCTACAGTGCTCTCCAACTAGTTCCGCAGAAGACCAGCTAGAGGCCGGCTGGTCTGGGGAATCTCACTCCCACGCCAGAGACGGGCCTTGGTTACTGAGCCAATAAGCATTGGTAGGTGCTCTAAGTTCCTTCTCCGAGGCTCAGTTTCAGCACCTGCAGAATGGAGGGCCTCTCTCCTCTTCTCAGGAGCTCTGTGGGGGACTGAGGGGAGAGCACATGGCAGTCTGCCTTGGCCAGTGTCCAGTTCCTAAAGTGAGCTCAGGGGGATCCAGGGATACTAAGCAGGGCCACTGGACCAGGAGGGCCGGGTGAAAGTCTCACCCTGGAGGGACAGGGCCGCATCACCCCACCCTCCTGCTGTGCTGTCCAGGAAGTTAGGGGCCAGAGCCCTGACAGCAGATCCTGCTTGGCCTGGGCCACCTAGCCGAGCTGGCCAAGGAGAGTGCTTCTAACCACTGGGCCTCAGGATGAGGATGTAGGGCATGATAAACACACACAACCACAGCAACAACCATAACAGGGCGTTTTGTGTGTGTACCAGGAGCCAAGCATTAAGCCAGGCCCATGCTGGCCTGTCACTCTCCTCCACCTGGGATCTAGCAAGTAGTCTTGGTTTCCAGTGGCAGGCAGCTGCAGGCCAGGGCCAGGTCCTTCTAGCCTTTACCGCTCCCTCCTCCAGTTGGGAAGGCAGGCTGCCCAGGCAGTGAGAGGAGGCTTCAAGGTGGCAGCAGGTTTCCAGGCTCCAAATCAGGGGTGTGCTCAAGGCTTGACACTAGGCCGGCTTCGATAGGCAAGTATCACCTGCGGAGCTGTGGCTTCCTTCTTGCCCAGAGGAGCAGGCTCCCCACGCTGACCGCTTCACAGGGTCACTGGGAGGACCCCAGGAGAAGCTGTACTTGACAGCCTTTGGGGGATGCTAAAGCCATTTTCAGTAGTGAGGATGATGATGTCATAGGAAGAGGCAAAAGAGAGAACCACATAGCCCCAATGTCCAAAAAAATGGTAATTATGGAAGCCTGACCCCAGACTCCTCCATCAGCCCTGCACATCCAGGGCTGGTGACAGGGTCCATTTCCTAAGACATCCCTCACACATATTCTCACAGTGCCATCTCTGCTCTTCTCTCTGGGGACAGTCCAGTGCTTCAGGCACCAGGGCACTGGCTGCTCCCAGGCTGGCAGAGGCAGAGGCCACCACGGTACATTCTGAGAATCTCTCACTGTGACTGGGTGGAACTCCAGACGCATGTCCTGGCTCCTGGGGGCAGAAGGCCACGAGCCTGAGGGGCAATGTCCCCCTTCCCAAGGACCTTCAAGAAAGGCACGAATCATAGTCTAAGCCTCATGAAATTGTAGGGTGGAAGGAGCCTCCGGAGGACCAAAGTGAGGCCAGACAAGAGCACTGCCACCTCTTACACTATGTGGCTCTCTTCAGTTTAATCTACGAGGTCATATTACTATTCCCACTGAGTCTGATTAGATATCGTTCAATTCTGAGAGTCTGTGATGCTCAGGGAGGCCCTAGGTGCGCCAAGAGTGAACGTGCTCAGCTGCTAACTGAAAGGTCGGAGTCCACCCAGAGGTACCTTGAAAGAAAGGCCTGGCAATCTACCTCTGAAAAACAAGCCACTGAAAACCCTGTGGAGCACAGTTCTACTCGGACACACATGGGGTCACCATCAGTTGGAACTGACTTGACAGCAACTGGTAAGCTGATGTTCAGGCATTCAGTCCCAACATCCATCTGATGCTTCACGACATTGAGAACATCCTTGGGAAGGGGACACCCAGGCCCTGCTTGCTCACCTCTTGTGAGGGGGAATCGTTAGCTCCCTTGTCAGCCCATGCCACCTCCCTGGAGATCTGGCCTTGTTAGAAAGTTTTTCCTCATGTTGAGCTGAAGTCTCTGCCTCCCTGGGGACACACCCACTCTCCCTGCCCCAGGACCACCCTTAGAGATCCTGGAGATGGAGGCTTCTGCCCTCTATGAGCCCTCATGAGACACGAGATGACATGAGGTGTGAGATGGCACCATCCTTGTCACATTCCTAGGGAGCGTCCGGGAAATTACTTGTTACTCTTTCCACAAAGCTTTCCCATCACTTAGCAAATGAAGACAGGTCTGATGCCATTATCCCCATCTTAGTGATGAAAACAATGAAACACACAGAGGGTGAGTGATCCGTGATAGGGCCACACAGCTGATTAGTTGCAGAAGCTGAACTGAGATTCAGGTAATTGTGTCACATCTGAAGCTCTCTGGTGCATAGTGGGTGGGTCTTGGGGTCTGATCTGCAAGGAGTTTATGGGATGACCCACACCCTTTGGGGAAACTGGCCCCATCCCACTTTTTCTGACCAACATTCTGCCTCTTGCCCTATATGACCTTTGGAGGAGGGGATAGTTCATTCTTCACAGTGAGGCTAGACAGCCCAGGCTGCTGGCTTTCTTCCAGCAATTCTTCGGGCTGCTTTAAGTAGAAATGTCTGGAAACTTGTGGAGATCATGAGCAAATGGCTTCATGGAAGTGCCAGTTAAAATTTCCTTGCCAGAGACTGAAGTAGACAGAGCCAAAGGCAATGGGGCCCCCAGCTCCTCCCAAGTCCTCCTGGGCCTCATTCTCTCTCCACTTCAGCCCAGCCCTGGAAAACCCATACCCTTGTCTAAACACCAGCACCAAGCAGGCCAAAGCAGAGACCATATGTGTTTGATTATGGGTTGTTTAAAATATTTGCTGGTCTTTTCCATGGAAGCTTATTCCTCCTACCCCATTAGGCTTGGCCATTCGATTTGCTTTAGCCAATGGAATGTGAGCAGAAGTGACGTGTGCCACTTCTGAACAGAAGCTTCCAGAGCCATTGAGTTCTACTCTGTTTCACCTCAGACACGAGACTAGCAATGTTCCACATAAAGGCTGCTCAGTCAGCCTGATACTGGAACGAAGACAGCCTAGAACCCAGCTACAGCTGACCTGAAGGGATATACAATGTGAGTGAGAAATAAGCCCTTGTTGCTGTAGGTCACTGAGAGCTGGGGGTTATTTTTTACTGCAGCATAAGTTAGACTACACGGACTGATATACAAGCCATGGCAGGAGGTGGTTTATTGCTAAGACAGATGATCCCCAAGGCCCCTCCAGATCAAATATTCCGTGACATACGGGAAGAGAGAGGAAATATCCACGGGTCAACCAGAGATAGGGGATCTTTGGTTCCCCCAATCCCCTCAACAGCCTTCACTAATTTAAAATGGGGAAGGCAGATTTAGCATTTGCCTCAATTTCTCCATAATTCTGCCAGTCATAAAACCTGTTTTGGGCTTCTGATTGGGAATTTTGACTCAAATATTGATTTCTATCCTCAGGAGAAAATAGTTTGTGCTTTTTAAATAAGAAAGGAAAACAGCTCTGGAATTGATTCCTAAGTAATTTCATCACCTTTTGTCCAGATCGTTCAGAGCTGGGTGGAGGGGTATCTACATATAGACTCACATACTGAATTTCCAGCAATATCCAAAGAGAGATGAGACGTGGGAAGCTTCATTACCACTCCTTCCATGTCCCTATCTCTCCTGGGAAAAGTATGAGGACATTGGGCGTTGGGAGAACCACTGAGACCAATCCATCCACCTGAATAGACAGGGAAAACCGATGCTCAGAAAAGACACACGCCTAAAATACCGTTGAAGAGTTTGAGTACTTCATGCTTGGGAGAGTGTGTTCCTGTTTCTCATTTTAACTGATTCCCTCACCTTAATAAGAAAAAAACTCACTTGACTGGAGGTCAGGAGGCTGGGGTCTGAGTCCTGCTTTTACCACTGACAGTGAGACCTTGGGCAAGTCATGTCAAGGATTTGAGCCTCAATTTTATTGATGGAAGACTCGTTCTCTCCTTCATTCACTCATTCAGTCAATTAGTAACCACTTACTAGACACCTATTATGTACGTGGAACTGTATTTGGATGAACAAAGCTAATGAAAAGAAAAGAAGTTGTTGCAGATTGGAAAAATGACCACAAATTTTTTCTGTCCTTGAAAGGTCTCCTTTTTGCAATGTAACTTTGCAAACCCTTCCATCTAGAGTTGGAATGTATCTAGGCTTGGTCATGTGACTTTGTTCAGCCAATGGGACAGTAGGGAATGTCGTACAAGCAGAGACTTGTAATGTACTTGCATATTAGCGCTTGCCCGCTCTTGCTGTGCTTTGCAACCCTGAGGCCACTACGTGAACAAGCCCAGTCTAGCCTGTTTGAAAGGAGCCTTGGGGTGCAGTGATTAAGTGTTCAGCTGCTAACCAAATGGTTGGTGGTTTGAACCTACCGTCTGCTCTGTGGGAGAGAGATGTGGCAGTCTGCTTCTGTAAAGATTACAGCCTTAGAAACTCTATGGGACAGTTCTACTCTGTCCTATAGGCAGCGGGTTTTGTTTTTGTTTTTGTTTTTGGAGCCTGTTGGAGGATGAGATTCCTGTGGCCCAATTACCCCTATCTCCCATGCTGATAGGCTGCCAACCCCCAGCATGTATGTGAGACATCCCTAGACTACCCAGCTACCAGTCAACCCACCTGCTGACCACAGATGCATGAGAGAGGCCAGCAGAGATCAGCTAAACCAGCCTAGATCAGAAAAAATAAACACCAGCTGACTCGCATAATAGCAAGCTAAATAAAATGATTGCTATTTTAAGCCACTAATTTTTGAGGGTGATTTGTTACACAGTAAAAGCTAACCAATACAGGAGGGAAGACATTCATTGAGAATCTCTGTCACTTTACACAGATTTATTTATTATATTATTATTATAATCCCATGAGGTAGATAATGGCGAACCGAGGTCTGGAGCTGCCAACAAAGGCATGAATCACACACAGGCAGTGGGTGGAACAACGCTTTACTCACACAGAGAAGAGGCAGAGCAAGGTCAGCTTCAATGGTGGGTGCCAGTCCCCGTGACCAGGCAGTCACTCCCAGTAACCGATGCAGTGCTGGGGTCTGCACACATCCCTTTTGTGTTGCAGGTGAGGGACCCTGTTCCCTCTCTGCCAGGAACAGCTATAGTAGTGAGATTGGCCAGGTGCCATATGACGCTTACACACAAGCATAACAAAGAGGTACTCATTACACCCAAAACAGGGAACCCAAACCAAAACCAAAACCAAACCCATTGCCATCGAGTCGATTCCAACTCATAGTGACCCTATAGGACAGAGTAGAACTGCCCCCATAGAGTTTCCAAGGAGCACCTGGTGGTTTCGAACTACTGTAGCTGTTAACCACTATGCCACCAGGGTTGCCAAAACAGGGTTGGAGTCTCCCTAATAAGGAAGAAGAAAAAAATGGGGAAGAGGGAAGCTCATTTCCCAGCCTCCATTATCAGGGAATGTTCCAGGCCTTAGGCTTCTGATTAGGCAGCCTGGGTGAGAGGCACAGGGGCCATGGAAAACCATCCTCTCAACAATAGCACTTTATCGGGAAAACGAGGCTCAGAGAAGTTAATCCACTGGCCAGGACAGGGAAATGGTGGAGCCAGAAGTAGAACCTGAAGCTAAGATGCACTTACCCTACCAAGGAGGTGCCTGCCAAGAGAAGGGTTTGTGTAGCAGGCTCTGAGTGGAATATGTCCCTTGGAGGCTCAGAGTTCTTAGTCTGCAACCTGCACAACCCACCTTGATCTTCCCTCCTGGAGCCCTGGAGAGCTGCGTACTGCATGGGGAAGGAGGATGCTGAGTCCAGAAATCCTTTCAGAAGATGGGGTCATGAAGAAAGGTATGAGGAGAAGGGGTCAAGGCAGTGCTTTAAAACCGAAATGCCTCATAAGACCAGCTTATGGGAACTTGCTTCTAAATGATCAATGCCAATCTCATTATGACTTCAGCTGCCATTAACTCAGGAGCTAATTGCGATCAGCTTATAGAAACTCAAGAGGGTTTAGCTGTAAAAATACCGCGACACAGAGCCATCGCACTGCTTAAATGGCCACATTCCTGTTACTAATTCCATTTGACTATTAGCTTATTACTGTTAAGTTATTATAACTTTGTATGAAGTCCTTGAATTGGATGCATGTCCTCCATGCACATTTCATTACGGGGAGCAGAGTGCACCCAGAGGTTCAATATTTTTGTTTTAATTTTTCTTTAAGGTATAGGTTTATTAAAAAGCATCAGGAACGTTCTCGATTTGGAAGACAGCTCCGTAAGCAAAGGCCCTAACAAAAACCAGACTTTGCTCAGCATTCTGATGCAATTAAGCTCTTGGCAAGTGGAGGGTGAGTCCCCACAGCAAAAAAGCTTACCACTGGAAGGGCCCTTAGAGACTCTAGTCCATTCTTGTGTTACGGTTTGAGAAACGGAGGACTAGAGAGCAGGCAGGACTCAGGTAAGACAAGATGCCAAGTTAGCATCAAGCAGATGACTTTATCTGAAACAGTTAGTTCTCTGTTTTAGGTAAATTAGAATCTGCTGAAGATGCCAAGTATGCAAGATTACCAACATGAGACAATTAAAGCGGGGACCCCAGTCTTCCCTGTGAAAAATACCTACGTGCTAAGAAATGGGCCAAGATGCGATCATTTTCTCCTTTTCAGTGGAGAGCCAGCTGGATGGAGTGCTACATGACAGTGTGTGAAATTAGACATATTTAACAGGTGATGGCAAGTTTCTCTCTGTCTGCGTTCAGAAGCCTCCCTTAACGAGATCCAGTTGGTTTGTTAACAAAATAAGAGCATGTGCAATTACCAAGTTCACTGTTTGTTTTTGTTCAACTTTGTAGCTTCTTCCCGGGATGCCTGGGGGCATGTCTGGAAAAATGTCAGCACTTGCTGCTAAGCAGAATCTGGTCCTGGGGGGTGGCCCCTTAATGATATCTTGGGTCCCTCTGTGGCCAAGTCTAAGGGGCAGCTCATGGGGAGGGATTTGGAGGGTAAGCCAAGCACTGATACCAGCTCTGTCTCTAACTGGCTACATGGCCTTGACTTTCACGCTTCCTCTTGGAATCTCAGGTTTCTGGTCTATACGACTGAGGAAGAGGAGGTGGAATGTGTTCGGTCCTTTCCACTTCCATATGTCTCTTCTAAGTCTCTTTTATTGGATTTTTGCTCTTAAAGGCATGAGGAGGGAGATGGTAAGACAGGATAAAGGAAATGGGCAACTAAAGTGTAGGCTTTCTCCTGGATCAGGGTTTTTGAAAGGATCCTAATGAAAGCCAAGGAAGCCCTTTGTAGTGAAGATCTTCACAGAGTTGCCTGTTGACCTTGAGAGGTGAGAAAGAAAGGAAAAGAGAGGGGCAAGGAGTAAGAGAAGTCAGAAAAATAAGAAGGTGTCACAAAGAAAAATGGAGAGGGAGGGAAGAAAATAAGGGAGGTGGGTGGTGAAGGGGAGAAGACACACAGACCTAGGTGACGGAAGAGATTTAAAGACAAAAACAAATTGGGGAATATCAAAAAGGAGAGCAAAAGAGAATCAAGGGAAAGGAGAGACACAAATGAAGGTGAAGATGGGGTAACAGAAATGGATGCACCTATCAGTTAATTTCTGTTGTTGTTGTTAGTTGCTGACTCTGACTCATGGTGACCTCATATATAACGGAACAAAGTGTTGCCCAGTCCTGAGCCGTCTTCATGATCATTGATATGTCTGAGCCCATTGTTTCAGCCATTGTATCAACCACCTCATTCAGAGTTTCCCTTGTATTCACTGACCCTCAGCTTTACCGAACATGATGTCCTTTTCTAGCAATCGGTCTTTCCTGGTGACAAGTCCAAAGTAAGCAGCAGAAGTCTTGCCATCCTCTCTTCTAAGGAACATTCTAGTTGTATTTTTTCCAAGATTAATTTGTTTGTTTTTCTGGCAGTCCATGGTGTATTCAATATTCTTTGCAAGCAGCCCAGTTCACAGTATAGAGGTGAGGTGAAATGGGAGAACGTATGTGAAAACATGTAGTACTTTCTGTGCTGCAGAAAAGACACCTGAGCAAGGTTTCGACAATTGCTTACTTGCTTATTTGTGCATGTGTGTGCACATTTGCACACACGTGTGTGTGTAGCAGGCAATTTTTCTCCAGGCTTTGTGAGACATGCCTCAGAATGTACTGACTATGGTCAGCATGCCTTCCAAATTGAGATATGTCAGCTATTGTGCCCGTTTCTACCCTTGGATAGTAACTAACATCACAAGTCAATAACTTTATGGAATCCCTGAAAATCCCTTCCCCTTCCTGCCATCCTGGAGAGGAACAGTTGTGTTTCACCATAAATAAAATAGCTGCATCCCCAGGGTAGACATGAGAGGAGAGGGCCTTGAGATCATCTCCTGCAGAGCCCATTTTCCTGGTGACTTGCCTCACAGCTGGTGGGTGGTTTGTGGCTTCTGTGGTTTTGGTGGCTTGAGGTTCCCCTTCCTCAGATGGCATGAGGGCAGGAGCTCTGGAAAGCTGAGTGGGGAAGCTTTGCTCAGTGGCTATATACCTGCTGGTTCTCTTGCTTCTGGGTCAAGTGATTTGGCCTCAAGAACCACACAAAGGTGAACTATTTTATTCTCTCACTGCTCGGTGTCTGCTTCCCCCAGGTTTCAGGCATCTCTGCATTGTGAGAAAAAAACCAAGCCCATCTCAGGGCTGCTGAGGCCCTTTCTCCCCCTCGGTGGGCCTTGATTTTGTCAGTTCCACCCAGAGGACAGGACCAGACACTATGGGCCAAGCTGGGAAGAGAATGTGTAGTCTGTTGAAGAGAAAAGGCTGAAGCTGAGATAAAAATTGGGGTCGATAAAGTTCTGTAGGGGTTCAGAAAGAGACCCCCAGCCTGTCTGTAAGTTCCTGTGTTGTGCTGTGAGTCCACTTTTCATTGTTACACCTGAACTATCCAGTAGTGTGGGTACACTGGAACCCCAAGCAAAAAGTTCTGATTTGTAGCAGTTTGCCAATTTTCATGGTGTAAATACTCCCACTATGGCCAATTCTGAGCTGATAATAGCTATGTCACTGAAGGACGAGTTGGGAAGAGATGAGCATTTTCACCTCTTACAGTTCCAGTAGTAACTGGTTCCTACAACCACTGATTGTAAATATTTCCTAACAGGCTTCCTTTACCCCATACAGGACGCAACTTGCTGCCAGAGAGTTCTTCTGAATCATGCGGGGTGATTATGGTGCTTCCCTGGTTATGAACCACCAATGGCTCCCCATCATCTATAGAATAAAATTCAAAGTCCTTAGCCTTGCATTCAAACCTAGCATTCAAGGCCTTTTTAATTTGGTCCTACTCTATTTTTTCCAGTCAGATACCCATGTAATATACATATATTTGAGCTCTGAGAGTCGCCCTCTCCTATTCTTCCCCCAGTGGGTAGTACGTTCCTTGTGGACAGTCTATGTCTCTTATCTTTGCATTCTTAGTGCCTGGCACATCATATGAGCTCCATAAATGTTGAAGGAAGGAAGAAGGGAGGGAAGGAATTGATTAATACTGGACCTCTTGCTTTTTCCAAATAAGCCGTGCTCACCAATTTCTCTGTGGCTTGCTTTTGCCCTCCCTCTCTGCCCAGTATGTACCTCCTAACACTTTCTCCACCTGTCAAAATCTAGACCCATTTCCCCTAGAACAAGAGTAGATTGTGTATGGGATTTTTTTTTTCCACTGCATTTATCCATTCATGCAACAGTAAATATTATTTGAGCTCCT
Organism: Trichechus manatus latirostris; assembly: GCF_000243295.1. NCBI lineage: Eukaryota > Metazoa > Chordata > Mammalia > Sirenia > Trichechidae > Trichechus > Trichechus manatus. The sequence goes on along the minus strand of NW_004444042.1, from coordinate 1,363,694 downwards.
ACTATGTGCGAGGGACTATTCCATGTGCTGGGGGTATAGTCAAGAACAAGACAGACGCTATTTCTGTCCCCCTGGGGCTGACATGCTTGTGGGAATCAATAATCAAGTGAACATGGAATGGAATGCCATAGAACAAAGGTGACAGGAGGAAATGAGAGCAGGTAAGGAGCGACAGGGGCTCCAGTGTGGTGAGAGCGGTCGAACAGGCATCTCTGGGGAGGAGCTTTCTGAAGGGAGAGACCATTACTTTTCCTCCCCCCTGGAGTCTGGCCCCCGTGTCTCTTCCTATCTTGCCTCCATTGATTATTTCTTATCTATCTTACATAGTCAATACATCTCTTATGTAGGCTTTTCCCCCCTTAACCCAATGAACATGGCCATACGTCCATCTGGTCTGTCCTATCCTGAGAAAAACAGCCCCTCTTGCAAAGCCTCTCTCTCTCTTCTCCCCTCAGCAGTGAACATGAGCTTGCACTGTGAGTCTCCACTGTCCCTCTTCCCATCACTGCTGTCTCCTCACTGACATCCACTCCTGTCTCCACAAAATCCATTCTCAACCTAGTCTAGTGACTCCCAAAAGACGAAATCCAGTGGACATGCTCAGTCCTCACCTTGCTGGGCCTCTGCAGAATTTGATCTGTTGACCATTATCTCCTTCCCAACTCTGCCTCCTCATCTTTCCTGACTAGTCTAGCCTCTTCCTGGGTTACAATTCCCTGGTCTTCCTCTTAAAAGCTCTTACTCCTCCAGGCTCTTTCTTTTGGTTTCTTTGGTGCTCTACAATGCTTCTAAGTCTTCATCCTCCATCTACAAGCTGATGAACCCCAGTTCATACCTAAAGCCAACTCCTTTCTCCTCCTGGACACCTCCAACCTTGGGCGGTCCATAGGCCTCCAGCACTAATGGGTCCAGGACTCATCCTCTCACTGCCCATACCAGCAACTCTTCTTGAGCCCCTGGTTCAGTGAACGGTTCCACTCCTCTCCCAGGACCCCCAGAGATGAACTCAGCCATCATCCTAGACTGCTGTCTCTGTCACACTTCCCTCATCTAACCCAGCAATTGCTGCCATTTTTACCCCGTAAATAATTTCCAAGTTTCCTCCATTTCCATGATTGCTCCCATACTTCCCATTCAGGCTCTCACCTCTCACCTTCTAACAAGTCTCCCTGATGCAGGCTGGCCCCAATGCACACCAAACTGCTAGAATAATCCTTCAGAAATATAAACCTGACTACACCCCCTCCCTGCTTATAACCTGTCCTCTGCTCTCTCTCACCCACAGCACATGGCCCAAGCTCCCGGCAGGCCCTACAGCCCTCCGTGGCCTGACACCTGCCTGTCTGTCCACCCTCATTATCCGCACTCTGCCTGGCTGTAAAAATGGTGTGGCAGAGGCTCTGACCTCCTCTAACTTCACAGGGGGGAAGGAGAATCAAGATTAACAGCACAAGGCTGATTCCTATGAGGCAGAAGTTAGACTTGCCTCCACTTTGCGATCTTTTTACTAATTCTGACACCATCTATCCCCCCTCCACCCCACCCTCCTACTTCTCTTCTGGGTTTGATAATTCGTTGCAATGACCACACAGAACTCCGAGAGCCTAGTCACTGTTATGGGGTTTATTAGGGAAGTAACAGGTTACAGTTCAGACTCAGAAACACTCAGGATACAGTTTTTTGACCAGGACAGCCTCTTCTCAGCCGTGCCACAGGCATGCCTCTCTCTGGCCCTTGGCCCCTTGGCTGCTTGGGCCCCTTGGGCCAGCCCAGCCTCTGCCCTGCTAGAGCAAGTGTTACAAAGCTCTCTTAGCTCTGCCAATAAGTGCCTGGGGGCACCCTACTCTGCCAGTAAGCCTCAGCCCCAAAGGTGCTCAGCTTTCTCACTTAGTGGGCTGGAAATCTTACCGTGCTGCCTCCTGCCAGTCTCCTGCTTCTGCTGCCGATGCTTCTCTGCTGCTGCTTCTCATCGTCTCTCGCTGTCTCCAGTATTACGGAGCTCTCTCTCTGTCTCCTGTGTCTAGGAGGTTCTCAGTGCAGGGATCCCAGTTCAAAAGGATGTGCTGCACTTCCAGTTCTTTTTTGGTGGTCATGAGGTCCCCTCTCTGCTCTGGGATTTTAAGCCTAGTGGGATGGCAAAACTGATTAATACCCTAGTTAGAGCTCTGTAACCTTATTTGCATGGTCTCACCCCCTCAGGGTTCCATGTACCTTATTTGCATTAGCAGCAAGCTGTCCAATCCCCTTAGTAGGCACAAGCACCTTATTTGCATAGTCTCACCCAATCATTGTGTGGGAGTCAGACTATGGCTAGAGGGGCCATATTAAGCAATTCACTGCACCACACTGGCCCTTGATATTCCAGGCACACCTTGCTCCTGGTGATTCTGCATACTCAGCAGGCTGTTTAATGGCTCAGTTTCTTTGCTTACTCAGGGCCTGCTGCCTGAGACATCCTGACTTTCCTCCCCAGCCTGCTCACCTGGCTTCCTTTTCCTGGTTCTTCCCCTCCCAGGTCAGACATTACTGCTGCAGAGAACCTTCCCTCACTGACGCCCCCACACACAGACCCCAAAATTGAGATAGCTGTCACACACCTCTGTCTCCCTCTTTCTAATACACACACACACTGCCTTGTAATTATTCATTTGTGCCCATCCCTCCCAGACTGTAGGTCCTTGATAGTAGTCACTAGGTCATACTCATCTTGCCTCCTCCACACTTGACCTACACTATGCACTTAAGAAATCATTTGTGCACCTGATCCCACCACCCGTCTGTCAGTTTGTTGTACTGTGGTGGCTTGTGTGTTGCTATGATACTGGAAGCTATGCCACCAGAATTTCAAATACTAGCATAGTCACCCATGGTGGACAGGTTTCAGCAGAGCTTCCAGACTAAGGCAGACTAGGAGGAAAGGCCTTGAGATATGCTTCTGAAAATTAGCCAATGATAACCCTATGGGATCCTGACAGAACATTGTCTGATAAGTTCTGGAAGATGAGCCCCTCCTAGGTTGGAAGGCACTCAAAATACACGGTAGCCTGAACAATGGATCAAGCATACCTACAATCGTGAAGATGGCGCAGGACCGGGCAATGTTTCCTTCTGTTGTGCATGGATCACCATGGGTCAGAGCTAACTCCTTGGCAACTAACAACAACAGCACCTGGTGAGAAGAGAGGAAAGAAATGCACACGTGAGGCAGGAAGGGGGATAGCAACGTGGTTCCTGCCTTTCTACTTCAGAGCTGTGCTTCATTAGACAAGTCCTAACTTCTCTGTTCCTCTGCCCCAACCCTTGTACAATGGAGTTGTTATGGATTGAATTGTGTCTCCCAAAAATGTGTGTCAACTTGGCTAGACCAGGATTCCCAATATTACGTGATTGTCCACCATTTTGTCATCTGATGTGATTTTCCTATGTGTTGTAAATCCTACCTCTATTATGTTGTTAATGTGGCAGGATTAGAGGCAGTTATGTTAATGAGGCAGGACTAAATCTACAAGATTAAGTTGTGTCTTGAGTCAATCTCTTTTGAGATATAAAAGAGAGAAGCAAGAAGACAGACAGGGGGACCTCATACTACCAAGAAAGCAGTGCCGGGAGTAGAGCGTGTCCTTTGGACTCGGGGTTCCAGCACTGAAAAGCTTCTAGACAGGGGAAGATTGATGACAAGGACATTCCCCCAGAACCCACCAACAGACAGAGAATGCCTTTCCCTAGAGCTGGCACCCTGAATTACGACTTCTAGCCTCCTAAACTGTGAATCAATTTCTCTTTGTTAAAGCCATCCACTTGTGGTATTTCCGTTAGAGCGGCACTAGATGACCAAGACGTTGGAGGATTAGCTGAGACAATGCTTGGCCCTCTGATTATTCTCAGCACATAGTGGGACTGCACATTTGCATACAGTATTTCACCGATTTCCATAATCTCTGATGAAGGCAGATGTTATTATCCTGCTTTTCCCTGTTGAGAAGACTATTCAAAGAGAGGTCCAGGGGTCTCCCCAGGCATGCAGCCAGTCAGGGATGGCGTCCTGGCTCCATCTCCATCTGCTCAGGGCTCAGGACCCCTTATGGCCCAGCAACCCACCCACCTCGCTTTAGTGAGCTTGAGGGCAAGGCAGGGGGCTCTGTGGAGTCCGAAAGAGAGTTTCCGGTAATCCAGTGAAAACTGTTTGGGGATGTGCTGGGGAGGGACAGGCACTCGCTGTCCCATGGATAACTTTCATGATGCCCACAGAAAGCACAGGAGAGTTCCTCAGACCATAATGGTCACAGAGGAGAGCCAGAGGGTGTGCATTTGGGGCAACCTTTCTTCTGTGTGGAGGTGATGTCTAACCAAGTACCTGGAGACCTGGTCTCCTTCCTCACCAGCAGGACTCCTGGGTAGGTATAGCAATGAGAGGGTAGAATTATCTGACAGGGCCTCGCAGACGGTCTGGAGCAGCAAGGCCACTGGGTCCCACCTGCCTCTGCCTTACGCTTACTGTGTGTTTTTGGGTAAGTTTCTTGTATTCCTGCCCCTTATCTATAGAATGCTGCTCATCTTCCCTGGCCCAGAGTTCATGTGAAGTAGCAAATGCCCCACTATTTGGGGTCTAGATGTGCACAGGGGCAATTATGCCCCGATGGGTTCCTGCCCATTAAGGAGTTGCCTCCACTGGAGACTGGCCCTCGAGTAAGGCTGGCCGCACAGCTTGCTGCCTCTGCCAGCCCTGCCCCCAGACACTGTCCTCAGGACCCCGAGCAGTGGGCGACCCCTAGGCCTTTGGGAAATCCATCACTTAAGGAGTTAGTTTCCTCCACACAAGGCCAGGGTCAAATGAAGCATGTGTTTCTGATTTGGGAGGAGTGGGCACAGGGGCAGTGAGGGGAGAGGGTCAAAGGGGCAGCGGGCTGAGAGGAAGCCTGCTGACATTTTATTTCCAAAGCAATGGGGAAGACAGATTTTCTGGAGGTGAATCTGGTCTCAGCCATGGTAGGGCAGTTGGTGCCAAGGAAAAGACCCCAGACCAGGGCCCTGGTAACAGATTCCTGGCTCAGCCGTAATTCATTCCGTGGCCTTAGGCCCATCATGTTCTCCTCATGAGCCTCCATTTCCCCACAGTACAATGGACCGACAACACCCAATTCATCCATGTCCCCTCTGGCTATTTATGAGTGTCCAGGGCGAGGCCCAGTGCTGGGGACACAGAAGTGAAAGACAGTCTCTAACCCCAGGAGCTCCTGTCTGTTGGCAGAATTGGACCATAAACTCCACTCTAAGTGGGGTAAAGGCCAAGGAAGAGTCTTGCTCTGTAGGAATACAGAGGAGGGCCATTGTAGTGGGTTGAATCATGGCCCCAAAACATACACCCAGATGCTAACCCCTGTACCTGTGAATGTGACTTTATTTGAAAAGAGGGTTTTTGCAGATGTAATTAAGTTAAGGAGCTCAAGATGAGGTCATCCTAGATTAACTGGGTGGGCCCTAAATCCAGTGACACCTGTCCTTATAAGAGACAGAAGGAGAGAAGACAGAGACACAGGATAGGAAGGCCATGTGATAATGGAGGCAGTGACTGGAGTGATGCATATACAAACCAGGGAATGTAAGGGATTGCCAGGCGTTACCAGAAGCTAGGAGAGAGGTTTGGAACAGATTCTCTCTCAGAGCTTCCAGAAGGAACTAACCCTGCCAACACTTTGATTTCTGACTTCTCGCCTCCAGAACTGTGAAAATAAGTTGCTGTTGTTTTAAGTCACTCAATTTGTGGACATCTGTATGGCTGCCCTAGGAAGCTGACAGGCACCCACCCATTCTGCAGGAGGGTGTCGGGGCAGGCTTCTGAAGGAGGTGACACTGGGTGGTGAGACCTGATGTCTGAGGAGAAGCTAGTTGGATAGTGAGAGGCACTTGGGCAGCATTCTGGAGGAAGGACCAGCATGTGCACAGAGGAGAGGGAGCAGGCAAATGACCCAGCAGCTGCCAAAGAGGAGACAGCCCATCAAAGACAGAGCTCAGATTTAACCACAGGGTTTGGATGATGCCCCATGGGTAACAGGAGTTCACTTCAGGATTTCAGCAGAGGTTTGACTTGGTCAATTCGTGCTTTGGAAAGACCATTCAGAGACCCAAAGGAAAGAATGAATCAGGAGCTGAGCGTCGAGGCCAGGAGACCTGTGTGGCAGCAATGCCCGCCTGGAATGCCAGAACCTAGACCGAGCTGGAGGCGAGGCAAGCACAGAGCCCAGAGCATGGGAGGACGAATTGGAAGGAGGTACAGTCAACAGTGCCTGGGGCTGCCTTTTGTGGGAAGGATCTAGGAGGACACCCAGTTAGGAATTTGGGTGATGGTATGGATTTACCAACTGAGTGATGAAGAAAGGGTGACTGAGGAAGTCTATAATGAGTTTGGTTTCAGGACACCTTGCATCCTCATGAGGTTGATAAGAGGGTCAATGGAGTATAACCTATGCAAAGCACCCAGTGCAGTGGCTGGCCAGGAGGTGCTCAATGTTTATCAGAAGGCTGGAGAAAGAGGCCCGAGGGAGGGACACAGAGCCTTACCTTCCTCTGCATCCCTGGCACTATCCACAGTGTGGGGCACAAAGGATGCTCAATAAATGCCCACACAATCAAAATACAGGCCGGACCCCAAACACCATCTGCGAGGCCCAACATGCTTTGCAGTGAAGAATTCATCCGGTGGCCCCCATCACCACCCCCACTGTCACAGGGAGATCAATTGGTCCGGCTCCAACTGTCAAAACTAGAAACCAAGAGGAGCCTTGAACAAATAGTCATCAGCTCAGCACTTTCTCTGTCTAGGAAGAAAACCAGGTGCGGGGGAGGGCACCAGGCCATCAGAAGGTTATGAGGCCATAAATAAGAGATTTGTGGTAAATAAGCTGGCACGCAGACCCGCTCACTGCTCTTTTTATCACTCACCTAGAGAGCAAAACTCCCCCGCATCTTTTCTGCAGGCCAATAAATATCCTTCAAGGAACCCGTGCGATTTACACAGAGAACAAGGGGGGGTTGCCACCACTCCCCAGGCCCCGTGTCAAACAGGAACAATGTATGGCCCTGAAGAGAATGGTTGTGCGGAGAATCGATGCAAATGCAATTCCTTTTCCCAGGGTGATGCTCCCGCGCAGGGTTCAGCCCAAGTTCAAGGGTTGTGTTCGGGCTGGGGGTACTGGCGCTGTCTGCAAGGAGGGGAGTCTGACCCCTAGGCTGTGCCCTTCCTGCTCTGAGGCTCTGCACACGGACTTACAGGGTATACTACTAGACCTCTAAGTCAGCCACCTAGAGGTCCCTGGGTGGTGCCAATGGTTTGTGCTTGACTACTAACCCAAAGGTAGGTGGTTTGAACCCCCCCCCGGAAGCACTGCAAAAGTAAAGCCTGGCAAACTGCTTGGTAAAGATTGTCATAGTTGTTAGTTGTCGTTGAGTCGATTGACTCATGACAAGCCCATATGTGCAGAGTCGGACTACTCCATAGGGTTTTTTAAGGCTGTGACCTTTTTGGAAGCAGATTGCCAGGCCTGTCTTCTCCAGCATCTCTGGGTGGGTTCAAATCATCAACCTTTCAGCTAGTAGTCGAGTGCTTAACCATTTGCACCATGCAGGGACCCCTCCGTAAAGATTACAGTCAGGAAAACACTATGGAGCAGTTCTACTCTGTAACACATGTGGTCACTGAGTTGGAATTGCCTCGACAGCAATGGTTTGGTTTTGGTTTTAAGTCCAGAACCAGGGTAGTGTTGCATGACACAATTTCCCAAAGACCTATTGTGTGCCAGGAAATAGAGGTCGCCAGGACAGATAGGGCTCCTGCCTTCCTGGAGATCAATGAAATAAGTCACTGCAATCAAGGGGACTCCACCAAAGGTAGTGGATGGCTGGCCTGAGGGGCTGACATTCACTGAGACTTGAAGATGAGCAAGGTCAGATGAGGGAAGAGGGTCTTGAGTAGAGGGACCAGCTGGCTTGCAGAACCTAAGGTGAAGACATGAGGAGACACAGTGCCTAGAGCAGCTGGAGGGATGTCTTGCATCTGGAGCAAAGCTGGTGAGAAGAACCGTGGAGAGAAGTAGGACTGGAAGAGAAAGCAGGTGACTTAATGGGAAGTGAGCCCTTGGGTGGTGCAAACAGTTAACGCACTCAGCTGCTAATCGAAGCCAAGTTCTTCCAGAGGCACTTTGGAAGAAAGGCCTGGCAACCTACTTCCAAACAATCAGCCACAGAAAATCCTATGGAACAGTTCTCTTCTGACACATATGCGGTCACTGTGAGTAGTAATCAACTCGATGGCAACTGGTGGTGGTGGTAATGGGATGTGGGTACTTCTCCAGCCCCAGAAACTTCACCCTACAGGCAACAGAGAGACACGGTAGAGTCTTAGCAGGGAATGACATGCCTGGAGAGCTCTCATTTCTGGAAAAGGCACTTGACAATATCTGTCATGACCACAATGGCTTGGATGATGTCCCCTTCAACTTAGAATGATGTCCAGCACAAAATAAATGCTTAACACATGTTTGCTGAATTATTGAATCTATGAATACCCTACCTACTGCTTTGACAAATGGGTATATTTGCATTTGAATGACCCAGACAGCCAGCATTTTTCTTTTCACTGCAGAGATGAGGAAATAAAGGAGAGTCTAATAGAGGTCAAGTGACTTGCCTGAGGTCACCCAGCTAGTTGATGGCTGAGCTGAGACTGGACTTAAGTAGTCTGTTGGTTGAAAAGATTCCAACACAATTCAGCTGGGAAAGAGAGCCAGAGGTAATATGGGGACCAAGATAGAGAAGTCAGAGGGGAAGAGGAGAAATGAGCAAGAAGGAAAAAGAAATACAGCACTGTGCAACGAGCGAAGATTTGGCTTTCATTCCTTATCACTTTGTGCTTTATTTATGGTCCTTGGTATAATCGCATAGACCGTAAAACCTTTTCAACATTCATATAACCAAGACACACATGCACACATTTGACCACAGTGATTGTTTTACTTTATAAAGAATGAAGAAACTGCTTTCTGAACATCTGGCTGTTATTTTCCAAACTAGCGTGGAATACAAGAAAGACAAGTGAACGGGCTCTACACGCCAGGAGCAATCTCCAGCATTTCTTAAACCAAGTATGGGGATTCCTGTTAGACTCCACTGAGTATACTAAGACCTACCCTGGGAAGCCTTAGAGTTTCTGGGATGCTAATCTGTAACATCAATGCTTAATTGTACTCCTGGGGTCTCAGCTGTTGAAGGGGGGAATTCTGCACCTATTTTCTCTTAAGAGACCCTTTGGGGGTGGGGAGAAGGATGGGGGGTTTGAAGAAGGGGGAACAGCAGCCAGGAAGGATGCTTTGATGATTGGTTATGGTCTACAACAGCCATTGGGCTGCGCTTCCTAGTGGGCAGGGTCACTGTGTATTAATGTCTGGGACCTGGCGTGGCATGTCCTCTTTTACTTTCTTGGCCCATAAAGGGCTAGGGCTAGGGTTAGGGCTAGGGTTAGGGTTAGGGTTAGGGTTAGTCACCATTCTCGTTCTCTGCTCCTGCTTTCTAGCTGATGGCAATGCAGGGAATTCAGGTGAAGTTATGTGCTGTTGATATACCCATGTTGAACTCCAGGGGAAGGGAGTAGGCACCTCATTTTGGCATAGTTCAGTTAGGCTGTTAAAGGAGAAGAACATGGGAGACATTAGGTGGAGACATGCATATTTGTCCAGCTGTCAAGAAGGGATACCTGTTCCCAAACCTGGTACGAGTGCTCTAGTCCCCTGTGTGTGTTCAACCTGCCTGAGATCCTGGCGAAATGCAGCCAGAGGTAGGGTTTGGACATAAGGTGTATATCATCTCAGCCAAGTAGAGAAACTAATTACCAGTTTCTGTGTTCTGTCCAGGTGATCGAAAGTGGTTAGTTTGTTAAGTCCATGCTTATAAATAGAGGGTAGTCAGGGAGACAACTGACCAAATCCAAACCCTGGCTGGCAGTAGATGCTGGGTAAGACCTGGTCACTGCAGTCCTGACAGTGCTTAGGTTTTGGACTTGGCAGACTACTCACCCCAGGGGTATCAGAATCTGGGCCCTGTTGTCCACAAGGCAACCATAATGCTATAGAGAGAGGACATACATAAGCGTTGGGAAAGCTGTGAACCAGACTGGATGTGTGTAAAAGGTAATTGGTACATTAGCCTGTTGCTAAACTCTACCTCTGCAAGAGAACCACAAACATTTTCTCTCAAAGGCAGCATTCCCAAGGGGACAGTAACCAGTCAGCACTCCTAACCCACCCCAGACCACAGGCTGGAGGAGCTGGCCAAGGAGACTAGGAAAGGAGAGAATGCAATCTTCCACTCGTGGTTCTAGGACCTTTGAAGAGAGCCCAGCTATACCCAGCCTACATGGAAACCACCTTCAACACTTCCCGGGGACCTGAGGGCAGGGCTGGGGCTGGAAACAATCACTTCATGTCCACTAAGACAGCCCTTCCACTCCTGCCTTACTCTTTTTTTTTTTTTTTATTGTTGTAGTTTAAGTGAAAGTTTACAATTCAAGTTAGTCTCTCATGCAAAAATTTATACATACACTGTTATGTGACCCTAACTGCTCTCCCTATACTGTGACAGCACACTCTTCCTTTCCACCCCGGATTTCCCGAGTCCATTCAACCAGCTCCTAACCCTCTCTGCCTTCTCATCTCACCTCCGGACAGAAGCTGCCCATTTAGTCTCATGTATCTACTTGAGCTAAGAAGCACACTCTTCACAAGTATCATTTTATGTCCCACAGTCCAGTCCAATCTTTGTCTGAGGAGTTGGCCTAAGGAATTTTTCAGTTCTGGGTTGACAGAGAGTCCAGGGGCTATGCTTGCTGGGGTTCCTCCAGTCTCAGTCAGACCATTAAGTCTGGTCTTTTTACCAGAATTTGAGTTCTGTGCCCGACTTTTCTCATGCTCCATCAGGAACGCTCTGTTGTTTTCCCTGTCAGGGCGGTCATTGGTGGTAGCCGGGCACCATCTAGTTCTTCTGGTCTCAGGCTGACGAAGTTTCTGGTTTAGGTGGCCCTTTCTGTCTCTTGGGCTAATACTTATGTCCATGGTGTTCTTCATTCTCCTTTACTCCAGGTGGTTGGGACCAATTGATACATTTTAGATGGCCACTTGCTAGCTTTTAAGACCTCAGACGCCACTCACCAAAGTAGGATTCCTGCCTCACTCTTGACATCATTTCTAACTGGACAGACCTTTGGTGGAAGGGCGATTTGCAAATAAAGTCTTGGATGTGGGAATCTTGTTCAGTTCTTCCAGTTACTGACTCCATGATCTTCAGCAAGATGTTTGCCCTTTCTGCACTGTAGTTTTCTCATCATTCAGTGTGTAAAGTACATGCCCTGCCTAATACACAGGGTGCCCTTAAGAATCAGGAGAGAATGGATATCAAAACGATTTGTAGATTCAAAATCCCCTTACCTATGTGCCTTAGTTACCTAGTGCTGCCACAACAACAACAAATCCCACAAGTGGGCAGCTTTAAAAATAGTAATTCAGGAGTTCAGGAGGCTAGAAAACCGAATTCAGGGCATGGCTCTAGGGGGAGGCCCTTCCTTGGCTATTTCAGGTTCTAGTACCTTCCAGCAATCCTTGGACTTCCTGGGCTTGTAGATACATCTACTGTGTTTTCTGTCTTCATATGGCATTCTCCCCCTGTATGTGTGTGTCTGTGTCTATTCTACTCCTTTTATAACTCAGAAATGGTTAGGTTTAGGACACATCCTACACCGGTATAACCTCATTAATGTAACAAAATAAAACCCCTATTTCCAAACAATGTCATATTTACAGGTACAGGAGTTAGGATTTCAACACATATTTTGAGGGAACACAGTTCAATCCAGATCACCATATAAGGTATTGTAGTATATTTTTTTAGTCATATTCTATCACAGTTCCTAGAGATAGGTCTGGGCCAAAGAGCTGTTTAACTTGGTTCCCAGATCTAATTCATGCCTCAGTAAATGTCAACCAAGGTGGCATATAGCAAAAAATTTCATGCTGAGGTCAATATATGTTGATAGGTAAACACTGGCCACCAAATCCAAAGCCAAGTTCCCACGTCTCCGAAGACAGCTGCGAAAATCAACTTCATCAGGTTCACAAAGAAACCCAGCAGTTTCTCAGCCAAGCTTGAGCTCAGAAGTCGGAGTGGTTCCCCCTCACCTGCCCCTATTCATTCTGTAAGGCAGCAACAGCATTGCAGTGTGATTTACAGTTCTACTTTCTAGAGGACATTCCCAGAGTCCTTCAGTTGGCTCTACTTTGTCTTCAATCTCTCAAGTTCAATGAGGATGTCTCCTTTTAGGGGCTTAATATCATAACATTGTCACTCCCTGGTGGGCCCCGTCACACTTTCATACTCGAGGCTGATCATTATGTACTCATGTGAGATTCACAGCAGTGACACTGTTTGCAGTTTATTTGGGGGAAGAAAGGGTGTTAAAGGGGCTGTCACAGAATCTCCCTCTGGCAAAATGCAGGCCGTTTGAAAATGCAAAAGCTCTTGCTTGGGAAGCTGTTCCTTTCCATTCAGTCCTTCTTCAGGGTCCTCAATGTCCCAGATGAGGTGATCGGATAACGGAGAAGCAGCAGAATGGCTGGACTGGAAGGCTTGGTCCTGCCGTCTCCTCTCTCTGGGAACTTGGACAAGTCATTCCCCTTAAGTTTCAATATCATACAAATGCCATTCTCACAGAAATGAGATGTCGATTAAGTAAGATAAAGGACGTTAAAGTGCTTGGGGAATCTTCATCGACTATAACCATAATTAGCATGGTGGCCAGCATCTATAGAGGGCGTCCAGCGCAGGCCCTCTCTCCTGAGCACTTTGCATGTCCACAGGACAACTCCTCAACCTGGACCAGCATTTGTCTCCATGTTACAGATGAGGAGCCAAGTCTAACAGAGCAGCATGATGGTCTTTGATGAGCAGGACTCATGTGCTGTGGGACTGTAGGGCAGGAATGTCCCCAGGCTGGATCCCTGAGCAGGTCACATTTGAGAGGGGTCATAAGTTGTGGTAAAAACTATGCCATGCATTTGAGAAAGGGGAAGCTGCATTCTATTCAAAGGGATGAAGTGGCAGTGCAGGGGACATTTATACTTAGAGCATAGGGTGTTTGTACGTGTATGCGTGCATGTGTGTGCGTGTGTGTGTGTGTGCACGTGCGCGCATGCAAACACACACGCATGTTGGAGAGAAGGGTGGATGATGAGGCCAGAAAGGTATTCTGTATCTTTAAGTGGGCACTTTTTTCTTGTTGCCAATATCTCTGAGTGTTCCAGAAAGGATCAAAAACAGCATTTTTTCACTATCTAGTTTTGATCAGAAAGAGTGGCAGAGAATTTGTACAACATCCAGACTGGTCTTCGTTTTTGGCAGAATCAGGCCCAAGTCCACGTGAACAGTTAATAATTCTCTCATCAGGACAATCCACCCAGGGATCTGGAAGCAGTTTCAACCCCTTCTCTGGCAAGGACACCAGAAGCCAGTGTGATGTTGAGCTACTGGTCCCTCCAGAACATGGCTCTCCTGGCCAGGCCCATAGTGATGTGCTATTCCTGCCCTGAAGGGGCTTTGCTATGCTCCCAGTGCCTTAAGCTTGTGAGAACCACCCAGAACAGTTTCTTGAGGACTTTGATGATGTCAGGTGATTACATAGGTGGCCTGACTTCCTGAGATGATAGATAGGGGGGTTGTCTAAACTGTATTTCCATTTAGATCCAAACTATCTGGATTGTCCTTCAGTCAACAACAGAGGCTATCTACACTCCAGACTCTTGCCAAAAAAGCTCAGCCTGGAGCAAGCTCCTGACACCAAGCCCAGCGGAACAATGGAGAACAATAGCTTGCATTCCTACATCATTCCACACTTGAAAGGCTGTTTTCACACAGCTTATCTTTAGGGCAGTCTCCCCAACCACCAGGTAAGCGAGGAGTTCTTAGTCTGCAGTACATAGAAGCCTAGAGGGTGAGCAGATTAGTAAATGAGTTTTAGGGGAGCCATGAACCCCATGATCAGTTCCCTGAGAGTTGATTCTGACTAATGGTACTCCCACGTGTGTCAGAGTAGAAGTGTGCTCCGTAAGGTTTTCAACAGCTAATTTTTTTGAAGTAGACCGACAAGCCTTACTTCCAAGGTGCCTCTTGGTGGACTCCAACCTCCCACCTTTCTATTAACATCCAAGTGCTTAACTGCTTGTGCCACCCAGGACTCCATGAACCCCATAACTGTGTGCACAATGCTGGGCGCAGATGTATTTTGCTATAGAGAGCGTCCTTAATTTTTTTAAATCAAATTCTCTAAAGAGGTCTCTGACTCTAAATTAGGTTCAGAATCTCTGCTCTAAGAATGGTTAAGTTTGCTTCTTATACTGAGAAGTCCAAAGAAGCCACCTCTCCTAACCTTTTTACTTAGTTAGTTCTTGTTCTGAGATGCACTTTTGTTATGGCCCCGCTGTCATCCAAATTCAGATGAAAACCAGTTCTATAGCCTCTGGTAAAGTGTTATTGAAGGCATGGTCCATTAAAGCATATGAGGCCCCTCAACCTAGGACTCATCTAATGAAATCTTTTAAAAAATTTGTACTAGAAAAAAGTTTGTATCCACCAGTGATGTCTTCTTTCCTTTTATCCATACTTGGGCATTGTATGACTCTTGATGTTTCTCTCCTTGCCCTGGCTGCCATGAATTGCTGAGTCACATTTTATGTTCATTCATTCAATGGTTTTTATTCTGCATTTATGGTCTAATATTGTGCTAAGCACTGGGGATAGAGGATTGAACAAGACAAGCGTGGTTTTTGCTGTAACAAAATGACATAATTACCCCAGGACTTTGTCTATGTCCTTTTTCACACTACTGTGGCTTTTAAACTGTGGCAGTAACACTTATATTGTGCTTGCTATGTCCAAACTGGTTTACATATGTTAGCTCCATAAATGACCCTAAGACGCAATGAATATTGAATATACCATGGACTGCCAAAAGAACAACAAAAAAATTGATCTAAGAAGAAATACACGCCAACCTCTAATGCCAAAGATGAGGAAATTTAAGGTTTTTTACCAGTTTCTGCAGTCTGAAATTGATCAAACATGTAATTAAGATGCATATAATCACAGGCGATTGGAATGCAAAAGTTGGAAACAAAGAAGAAGGATGGGTAGTTGGAAAATATGGCCTTGGTGATAGAAACAGAGATTACATGATAGAATTTTGCAAGATCAACAACTTAATCATTACAAATACCTTTTTCAACAACATAAACTATGATTATACATGTGGATCTCACTAGATGTAAAACACAGGGATCAAATCTCTATATCTGGATTGACACAGTGGCTGCAATAAAGGGCTCAAACACAGCAACGATTGTGAGGATGGCGCAGGACCAGGCAGTGTTTTATTCTGTTGTCCACAGGGTCTCTGTGAGTTGGAACCGACTCTATGGCACCTAACAACAACAACAACAAAGAAGAAATACAATCAGAATATTCCTTAGAAGCAAGGACGAAGAGACTTTGACTTGCTTCGTTCTGTGACTTTGAAGTTCCTCTAGTGCTACTTGGACAGACAGACAGATAGATGATAGGTTGCTATTGAGTCAACTCATGGAGACCTTATGTATAACAGAAGGAAACTTTGCCCTGTCCTGAGTCATCTGTATGATGGTCATTGTTGTGGCTATTGTACCAATCCATAATTTGACCGAGGATCTCACGGGCCCCCTTCTTCACCAAACATAATCTCCTCCTCTCGTGATTGATCCCGATGACGTGTCCAAAGCAAAAGAATTGGACAACGTTCTCTTGCGATCCATAAGGTTTCCATTGGTTAATTTTTCGAAGTAGACGGCCAGAATTTTCTTCTTAGTCTCTCTTAGTCTGGATGCTCTGCTGAAATCAGCCCACTCTGGGTGACCCTGCTGGTATTTGAAATACCAGTGGCATAGATTCCAGCATCACAGCAACATGCAAGGCACCACAGTACAACAAACTGACAGATATGTAGTGGAAATTGTAAGATTAGCCTTTTTAATACTGAGAGGAACCTTGAAAATCATTGATTCAGGAATTTCTTCAAGCTTTGGTGGGTGGAGTCTCTCTGGAGAATCTGATGCAAGTTAAGGACACTCTCTTCCAAACCCAGTTCACCCCACCCCCATTCTTGTTCTTATCTGACCACCATGACATTTTGGTGATAATTTTCATTGTTTTCAGAACTGGCTTTAAAAAAAAAAAAAGATTTAATGCTTGTTTTCTGTGGATCTAGATACCTGTGTCCTGTTGTTGAATCGAGGAACATTTTTTTCCCTTTTTTTTTTTTGCTGCAAAGGGGAAAAAAGGGAAGTGTAATTTTCAATTCTCAGCACAACGTGTCTTTGATTACTGTATGTTGTAATCATCACAGAATACACAGCCCTCCATTAACGATGGAGCCCAATGAGTTGAATAGATTATCAAAGAGTGGCAGCGCCAATTCCACTCTGAGGTGCACGCTTGTCTTTAGAACATTAATCTCGTTACAGGTTTGAGTCTGATTCCAATTTCCCTGACGGTTGGGAAGAAGGGGAGAAAGGCTGATCAAATGCGCCAGGAGCGGCACGGGCTCAGATCTTGATGGGCCTGGAGAGAGCAGCACGTTTTTCTTAATGTGATTATTCCAAAGGGATGAGAAAGGCGGAGAAGGGACAGGAGGCGGCTTTGAGAGTGGGGTACGGATCCTGGGATAAGCAGACAGGGTAGTGGGAAAGCAGCCTCCAGGATAGACAGGAGGCAGCTGCCTGCAGTGGTCGGTTGCTCTGTGGGCGCTGCTAATGAGAAGGCGCCAAGCAGGCGAGGGCTGAGAGGAAATGTGGCAGAATAACCACAGCCAGACCTTCGAGGCTTGTTCAGCCCCCAAAGGCGCTGGTGCGCTGCAGCCTTCTGATTTGAGTTCCCGGCTGCTCAACCTCGAGGAGGCCCAGGCTCTGCCACAGTGCTGGCCTGGGCCTCTGGGGTTAGGTGCCGGGGGAAAGGCCTTACCCTAATTGCGTGAGTGACTCTGAGTGCCTTGGCCTCATCGATCTTGTCTTAATTTCCTAGGGTTATAGTAACAAAGAACAGAAATATATTGTCTCACAGTTCTGGAGGCTGGAGTCCAAAATAAGGGCGTTGCCATGTTGATTCCAGCAGAGGGCTCTGAGGGAGAATCTGCTCCATGTCTCCTAGCTTCTGGTGATGGCCAGCAATCTTTGGCATTCCTTGGCTTGTAGATGCATCTTCACAAGGCCGTTCTTCCTCTGTCTGTGTCTCTCCTCTCTTATAAGGATAACACTCATATTGGATTACGACCCACCCCACTCCAGTATGATCTCATGTTAACTGATTATATCTTCAAAGATCCTATTTCCAAACAAAGTCACAGGTACTAGGGGTTAGGACCTTGACTGGGGAACATAATTCAATCCATAACAAATTTCCACCTAAGCCATGCATGGTTGAAGAACTTCCCAGCACTCCCATATACAACCCACAGCTCTCTTTCCAGATGGTACCAGTCACCACTTTTCCTACAGTTAGACTCTCTTTACCGTCCTGAACAACCCCTGCCTTGTACACAAACACCCGCATTTATACACAGCCACTGCCTGAGTGTAAGTGTTTAAAAAGTAAGTCATACGATCCTTTACCTAATTCTTCAGTTATCCTTTCAACTGCCTGGACACTCCTCTTCATCTTTCTTCCCCGTAAATCCCAGCTTTCAGCTAAGACTAACTAAAAAACAAACAAAAAAACCCATTGCCGTTGAGTCGATTCCGACTCATAGCTACCCCATAGGACAGAATAGAACTGCCCCATGGGGTCTCCAAGGAGTGGCTAGCTGCTTACTTTTCCTCAAAGCCACCAACCATTTTCATGTCTCCACTCTTTTGCTTATGCTAGTCCCTTTACCCAGGACGCTCTTCTCCTTGTCCACCTACAACACACGCCACCCACCACCACCACCACCAAAGTTCAGCACCCAGTTCAGTGGTCACTCCAGCAGGAAAATGACCTGAATTTAATGCCCTTGATACCAGCTCTTCTCCTCTACAGCCAGAATCCAGTGCTCCCTCTCTTCTTCCTGTGCACCTCTATAAGCGCCCCCATCATGTAGGGTTAGCGTTGAAAGTTGCCTGTCTTCTCCCTCTTTGTCTGTGAGTGCTTCTAGGACAAGCACTCTGGTTGATTAATCTTTGGGCTCCCATGCTGATTACGGGGCCTGTCTCATAGAAGTTATTGGGGTGAATCAAGGGTCACATTCAGCTTTCAAACCTTCCCAGGTTTCTTTCTCACATGCCTTCATCTGCCAGAGCCTGGGCCAGGTGTTTTCACTCATTCACCTTAGCTGGGATGGGAGGGTATATTTAGACCCCATTTGATAGAAGAGGAAACTGGAGCTCAGGAGGGTTAAGTAGTGTGCCTGAATCTCATGCTAAGAGGTGGCAGAGCTTTGAGCTAGGTTTCCTGAGCCCACGCTATGTCCATAACCCCATACCTCTTCTGAAAGAGTCCAAGTTCACGGGATAGAGGATATAAGGTTCAAAGTCTGGTTTTAGACAACACTCCAGGACCAGAGCCTGGACTAGGGTGAGGGCAGTGAGGCACGTCGGGTACAAAATTTAAAGAGGTGCTCATTCCCAGGTGCCAGTCCTGCACCTGCCCCCACCCGAGAGTGAGCGCCTCCTTATGTTTTGCATCCTAGGTGCCTCTAGTGCATCACCCTAGTCCTGGCCCTCCTGGGGACACATATCAGCTGTCTAGAGAGGGAGGGACTTCTATTTTGCCAAACATTGGAGTTTCAGGACAGACTGTGGATTTTCTGGTTCCTGTGATAGCCTTCTGGAGCACCAGCCCTGTGCCAGGCACTGGGGGCAGAAGGGAAAAGAAAGTCTAGGGGAAATGGATTCAGAGCCTTGCTGCTGTTCAGGAAGGTAGCACACAGACATGCAGAGCCACCACTGCTGCAGGTTCAAGGGCTGAGAGTGGCCGTGACCAGAGTAGGCATCATGAGCCCAGTGGTAGGTTGGACTTCCAAGAGATGGTGCTTGCCAAGGAAAAAGGGTGTTCCAGGCACAGGAAATGGCATTAAGGCAGGAATGCTCTAGGAGGCCTGTTTAATAAGGCAGCAATGAGAAGAGCTGGGAAGCGGGTTGGCATCCAGATGCTGCCAGGCCGAAAAGTCAGACCACAGGAGCTATGGCTATGTTTACCAGAGTGAGGGGCTCTGGCTGAAGATAGACAGTGCTGGCAAATCACGTCTAAAGTACCCGCCATCTTCAAGAGCTGTCCCTCCAACCACAGCCGGACAGGGCCCCCGAGCAGGCCCTCCCTAGTTTGTTGGCCATGCCCTGCCAGCCCCAGTGCTCGCCAGGTGCCTCATTCTGCTCAGAGTCCACAGAACATCGGCCTCATCAGGTGGGGAGTGCAGCCAGCACCGCGGCTCGGACCCTAGCAGAGCAGAAGTGCTTCGGAAGGCCTTGGCTGGGAAAACCATCAACGCTGGGTGGGGGCAGGACTGGCTTCGATTTCCCCCTTCCAGTTCCTCTGCTCCATCCTCTGTCGTGACCCATAAATTCACCGAGATGAAGTCATTCCCCAGTCACGGCTGTAAAAAGTCAGCTGCGTAGCTAGGAAGTTTGCAGCCCAGTTAGATAATAAAATAAAACCAGCGTTCTGGAAGGGGAGGGTCAGACCTACAGTGCCTGGGGGAGGGGAAGCACATGTTCTGTTCTTTTTAACAAGGACCAGTGAATTTCCAACTTTATAGGCTTCCTCGCCCCTCTCCCCCATGTCTCTCCAACTCCTTTTTTTTTTTTTTAAGAGGTCATTTCCAGCAACCACCACAGGACTTCCTTGGTGTTGTAAAATAAAAATAAAATAAAAAATTTAAAAATCAGCCTGGTAGTTCTCTTCCTTCCTGCAGAGTTTGAAACAAGCCTCATTTTCCTGAAGTCTTCTGAACATTGACCAGAATCTGTGGCCAAGAGAAGCCCCAAGCCCAGCCACCTTGCCCATGGAGTGGGATGTGGTAATGGAGAGACTGGCTTGGCCTTGGAGTCTGACAGACCCGACCTGCTGAATGGTGGTGAGCCTCAGCTTTCTAATCTGTAAAACAGGTGGCATGAGTTGTTGGAACATCACGTTGCTTAAGGTCTTTTTCAGCTCAAATAGGGTTCAACCCCTTTCTTCATCCTCAAACTATTTATTGAGTGCCTACTGTGTTGCAAAGGGAAGACAGAAGAATTCATGCAATTGAATTGTGGTGTTGGCAAAGAATATCGAATATTCTATAAACAGCCAGAAGAATGAATAAATCAGTCTTAGAAAAAAATACATCAAAAATGCTTCTTAGAAGGTAGGATGGCAAGTCTTTGGCTCCCATAGTATGGACACATCATCGGGAAAGACCAATTGCTACAAAATGACATGATTGTTGGTAAAGTAGAGGGTGAGCAAAATGAGGGAAACCCTCAATGATATGTGGTTGTTGTTAGGTACTGTCAAGTCAGTTCCGACTCATAGTGACCCTATGTACAACAGAATGAAACACTGCCCTGTCCTGCGCTATCCTCACAATACTGGATTGTGACACAATAGTCACAACAATGGACTTAAACATACCAATGATCATGAAGATGGGCAGGATTGGGCGATGCTGGGTTCCGTTATACACAAGGTTGCCATCAGTAGGAACTGACTCAAAAGCAACTAACAACAACTGTGTTGCAGACATTGGGATAACCCTTGGGGATGTAACAGTGAACAAAGCAGATGCAATCTTGCTTTGTCCTCTTTACCTGGCAAGGACTGAATGTCTGGCGCACTAAAAAATGAGGCCACTCAGGTCTTCGTCACCATTGATGACAATGAAGGTTATGATGGGAATGCTGTACCCGCCTCACAGCTCACCAAACACTTCTGCAATCTCATTTTACGCGGCCTCCTAACATCAGGATAGAGGAAATGAGCTCAGACAGGACAACACAAGACGCAGATAATTATCTTGACATTGGCTGGACCTAACCATTGCCCTCTTCTTCCCCTTCCCTGACCCCAACTCAGTGCTCTGTTCCAGTGGGAGGAGATGGAACAAGCTCTTGAGTGTGTGTTGAATACCTTCTATGTGCCAGACACAGTGCTAGGTCCTTGCACACATATTTGGTCTTTGTAATAACCCAGGGAAATGGTTAACAGTCTCATTTTGCAGCTGAGGAATTTGGTGGAGGTTAGATTGCCCAAAGACAATCAGCTAGGGAGAGTCAGAGCCAAAGATTTGAACCCCGATCTATTTTATTCCAAAGACAAGGTTGTTAGTTGCATTTTGGTTCTGAAATTTTTATAGTATTGGGGAATATAAAACTAGAAGGGACTTTGAGTGACCTCATTGCCTGCAGCCCATATCCCAAGCTTTCCATCTTCCCGAGGTGGGAAGATCATTTTTCTTCTGAGTTTCTCTAGAACTTTTAGAATAAATTACCTGTTAGGGTTAACTTCAGTGGCTTGATGGTGTGGTGAAATGAGTTCCTTTATATGGCATTTGCCTTGGTTCTTTGGAAAAACAACTTGAGAGATTTCCTCCCTAAGCCCTGAGGAGTTACCTTTGTCCTAGTTTTCTACCCCAGAGGGTTTGTTACTTTTTTCCAGATTGATTGACATTTCCTAGGTAAGCTGAAAGCAACTTGGTTTTGATAATTTCTGTCTGGTCCTGGGCTGCAGCCTGCCCTGTGATTGGTATGTACCTTGCAAGGATTGGTCAACAGACTATTCAAGTCAAGTGACTATAGCCTATTATGCAAATGAAGTGTCTGCGACCTACCTAGCTGGGATTGGTCAGTTTGTACCCTGGTGGGAGGGCCATGCCTTGAAATTGATGAGGAGTTTGTGTATATATGCAACAAACCCCACAGAGGTTTCTCAAACAGAAGCAGAAGGAAGAAAGAAGAGAGAAGCAGCAGAGATAGAAGAGGCTAGGAACCTCCTGACAGAGCTACAATATGGGTCAAGGGCTATAACACTGAAGACAGCAACAGGCCTGGAAGGGGCCCAGAGGCAGAGTTGATTATGACAGACAGCAGGGCCAAGAGAATCCTATCCTGAGGGGCTGAGAGGAGGCCTGCACTGCCAAAAGTGGGAGTACATGGCAGAGAGAAGAGCCTGCTTGTTTGCACAGCTGACAGGAGCTGAGAGCGCTGTCCTGCACTGAAGAAGGCCCATCTCCCCTGCATGCCCCTGATCCTGATCCTGATCCTGATCCTGAGTTGTACCCTGTTACTTCCTTAATAAACCACTTAACTGTAAGTACAGTCTGTGCGTTCTGTATGGCCATTACAATGGATTATCAAATCCAGCAGAGAAGTAGAGAGTGTCATGGAGATGATGGCTGGCGTCAGAATTGGTAAAAAGGTTAGAGAGTGAAGGTGTATCTGACCTCCACTTCATGGGAATCAGCTTTGGGCTGATCTTGATTCTTATTACCCCCTGGAAGTTAGACAGGTTCTGACGCTACTAGTACTATTACTAACACTACCCCCATTTAACAGACGGTAAATGTTTAACATTACTCTCAGAGAAAAAAAAAATCCCAGTGATTAGTGTGATGTCAATACTCTACCCATAGCTAATTTCAAGCTACCAATGGGTTGTTATTAAATGCGGGGTTATACAGCATTTCCACCATACAGACGCAATAGACACAAATAACCTCAAGAGCACAGATAATTGTAAAATGTGGTAAAATAGTTAGGAGTAACGTGATGGGTTTTGAGTATTTGTTTTCTTTGCTGTTGATGTAATTTATTTAATTATAAGTTTATATAATTTAATTTTTAATTGTGGCTGTGTTTGACAAAGACTCACCAAGGTCCTGAAAATGTAACAGTTGGCCGTCACGAGCTGCCATGACCATCTCCAGCATACCACTAGCTTCTCCCTGGTATGAGTATCATTTCTACTCCTACACTGCAACCGTCCCAAGGGTGAAGATCTGGCCATGCCTTCTATGTGCCTCACCTGGAGAACCGGGCAGTACTTTGCACGTGGTTGTAGTTGTCGTTGTTAACTGCTGTCAAGTCGGCCCAATACATTGCCACCTCGTGTACGGAACAAAATGCTACTTGGTCCTGAGCCATCCCCATAATCAGTTGTGGGTCGGACAATGCTCTGCTGTGTTCCATAGGGTTTTCAATGGCTGATTTTTTGAAGCAGATCACCAAGCCCTTCTTCCTAGTTTGTCTTAGTCTGGAAGCTCTGCTGAAATCTGCTCAGCATCATAGCAACATGCAAGCCTCTGTTGATGAATGGGTGGTGGCTGCGCTTGTGGTGCACTGGCCAGGAATCAGCACCTATAGAGATACTTCTTTACTGATAGATCACAGTTCTCACTGGATGTACTCAGGTGTCTTAGAAATAAGCTGAGATTTGGAATCCTCACCGTGATAGAAACACCATATATTAGAACCATAAAAAAACCCTGTATTGCTGTATAACAAATTACCCCAAAACTTACTGGCTTAAAACAATAAACATTTGTTATTGCACAGTTTCTGTGGGTCAGGAATCTGGGCATGGCTTAGCTGGGCTCTCTGGCTCCGGGTCTCTCACAGGCTGCTATCAAGATAAAGGCTGGGCTGCATCATTTCAAGCTCACTCAAGTGGTTGCTGGAAGGATACATTTCCTTGTGGGTTGTTGGACCAAGGGCCTCTCTTCCTTGCTGGCTGTTGGCTGGAGGTCTCCCTCAGTTCCTCTTCATAGGGCAGCTTACAACACGCTGCTGGCTATCTTCAGGACGAGTAGGTGAGAGAGCGGGAGAGGATACATAAGTTGGTATACACGGTCTTTTATAATCTAGTCTTGGAGTGACATCGCTTAACTCCTACCGTATTCTATTCATTAGAAAGAAGTAAGTCACTAGGTCCAGCCCATACTCAAGGGAAGGGGTTTACAAAAGAGTGTGAGTACACGGAGGGGAGGGTCATTGGGGTCCAATTTTGAGGCTACCTACCACAAAACATTTGTTGTGAATTGAATTGTTTTCCCCAAATGTGTATTGAAGACCCCTGTACCTATAGACATGATCCTGTTTAGAAATAAGTTTTTTGTTGTGTTAACTTTAAGAAGACCATGCTCAAATAGAGTAGGTCCTAAACTTAATCACTTCTGAGTTATATAAAGAGTAGAATAGACGCAGAGACCTTCACAGGGGGAATACCCATATGAAGATAGACACATAAGACATCTATAAGCCAAGGAATGCCAAGGATTGCTGGCAGCTACTAGAAGCTGAAATAGGCAAAAAAGGACCTACCCTAGAGCTGTGGCCTGAATTGTATTTCTAGCCTCCTGGACTGTGAGAAAATAAATTTATGTTCTTCAAAGCCACCTGTGGTTTTTTTGTTATGGCATCCCTAGGTAACTAAGACAACCTCGGTGACAACAACGTAAACTAAAACCAAACCCGTTACCATCGAGTCGATTCTGACTCGTATCTACCAATATTTACTGAGCACTTACTGTCCTTTGAAAACTGTTCTGTTGTTGTTTGGTGCCGTTGAGTTGGTTCCAACTCATAACAACCCTATGTACAATAGAACAAAACACTGTCTGGTCCCGTGCCATCCTCACAATCTTTGTTATGTTTGAGCCCATTGTTGCAGCCACTGTGTCAATCCATCTTGTTGAGGTTCCTCCTCTTTTTCTCTGACCCTCTACTTTACCAAGCATGATGTCCTTCTTCAGGGACTGGTCCCTCTTGATAACATGTCCAAAGCACCTAAAACATAGTCTTGCCATCCTCACTTCTAAGAAGTATTCTGACTGCACTTGTTCTGAGTGGTTTTCATATAAAGTCTTATTTAATCTTCACTACAACTTGGGAGGTTGGTTCTATAAACCCCACTTTATAGATAAGGAAACCGAGACTTCAAGAGGTTAAGTAATTACCCCCAAACCACCCAGCTACTAAGTGGAAAGAGCCATAAACCTGGAAGTTGGCCTCTCTGGAGCCCATGCTCTTTATTCTGACCTGTACTGACTCATCTTAAAAGTTATTTCCAGACTCTGGTGTTGTTAGCTGCCATCAAGTTGGTTCTGGACTTATATGGTGACCCTGTACGCAATGGAACAATATGCTGCCCAGAACTGAATCGTTCCCAAAATCGGTTGCAGATTGGACCATTGTGATCCATAGGGCTTTCATTGGTTGATTTCCAGAAGTAGATCACCAGGCCTTTCTTCCTAGGCTGGCTTAGTCTGGAAGCACCACTAAAATCTGTTCAGCATCATAGCCACATGCAAGCCCCCACTGACAGATAGGTGGTAGCTGCATATGGGGTGCATTGGCCGGGAATCGAACCTGGGTCTCCTGCACGGAAGGCAAGAATTCTGCCACTGCCCTCACAGCCACCCTGGTTGCTGTTGTTGTTAGTTACTATTGAGTTGGCCCCTGACTCATGGTGACCCCATGTGTTGCAGTAGAACTGCTCCGTAGGGTTTCCTTGGCTGTAATCTTTATGGAAGCAGATCACCAGGCCTTTCTTCTGTGGAGCGGCTGGGTGGGTTTGAACCACCAGTCTTTCAGTTAGCAGCTGATTGCAAACCACTTGAGCCACCTGCTCTTCCCTTTTTACAGATGAGAAACCTGAGGCCCAGAGAGTTTAAGTAGCTGTCTATGATCATACAGCAAGTTAGGATGGGAGGTAAAATTCAGGTCTTAGTGTGTCCTGGGTGCCCTGGTTTCTTCAGGAAGACTAAAGAGGTGGACTGTAAAGCCGTGAAGCAGTGTTTAACTCTCTCGTCGCCCTCTCAGCTCTCTAGAAGCAGAAAGGTGACTGACACTTGGCCCAACTCCGAGCGTCAGCTCAAAGTCAAGCTTTCCCCCAGGTTCTGAAATGAAGATGATGGCCCTCGGTTGTACCTACAGTTAACCCACGTCCCTTTTCTGCGAGACTCAGATTTGCCTCAGCTGGGAAAAAGAAAAAAACCCACAAAAAACACGCCCGTTCCAGACATCGGAATAATGGACTGGTTTTAACTTCTCCTGGGGGCTTAATAAAAGGTGGTAGTTTGGGTAACGTTTCTGTGATAGGCCTTTCTGTTAATACTTGTCTAGCTAATGTATCTTCCAAATGGCCTACGCACAGCGTTCAGGACATTAAGGAGACTTCGTGATGCTGTTCTACATATGGTATTTCTGCACTGGATTTTTTTCTTTCCACTTGTATAAATTATTTTATAATGAAGGTGGTAGTGCTGGGGGAAAGGCGTGGGGGAAGGGTTAGGATTTAGGGCCCAGCCAGAGCATTTTGGAGCCCAGAGGGAGCCAGGCCCAGCATTCTTGAACTCAACGGGAAATAGGAAGAATGGAAGTTGAGTGAAATGGTGAGGCCTGTGGCTGACAAACACCAGCTGTACTGTGTACAGATTGCATCCTGGTCTGGCAGACATCTTTTCCTTGAAAACGACACAGACCATTAACAGACTCACCCCAAAAGGATACACCAGGAGTGGATGCATGAAATTCCTGCTGGCACACAGGAATCCCAAGATTGAAGCAGTCTCCCCTGCCCTTATCAGACCAGCAGAGATAACTGTAGTGAAGGAGTCATCTGAACAGAACGAAGAAATTCCTCCTTACAAATACCAGGCACCAGATCTAAGCCCTGTGTTTTACAAATTCACTCATTCCACAAACATAGCTGAGTGCCTGCTTCAAGTCAGGTGGTCAGATATAGTGCTAGGGATTGTAGACACTGAATAAATAAAACATAGTGCTGTAAGGGAACGCCCAGCCCAAAGGGAGATGCAGGTGGCGCCTAAACCAGTTACTGATATGTGGTGTGATAAGTACTTTGACAAAAGGAAGCTGAGGACAGGACGGAAACGTGGAGGAAAGGCCCAGACTCAACCACTGGTGCGGAGAAGGCTTTCGGAGGATAGAGGTTGAGCTGCTTCGTATAGGGTGGGTGAGGGTAAGTCAGGCAAAGAAATGTGGGCATGCAAAGTCATAGTATATGTTTCTTTGTGGACATGTGCAAGAGTTTTTCTGAGATAGATACCTAGGAGAAGAATCACAGAGCCATAGGATATAAATACCTTAAATTACTCTAAATATTTCTATATGGCTCTCCAAAACACTGCAACATAATTCCTCCAGTTGTCCATGAAAGTTCCTATTTCTCCTACATCCTCACCAAGAATTAATATCTTCCAACTTCCTAATCTCTGCCAATCAGATGAGGTATAAAGTGGTATCTCATCTTAATTTGCATTTCTGTGATTTCTTGACAGTTTGAACATCTCTTCAAAGATTTATTAGCCATTTGGGTTTCTCCTGTGAAATGCCTATTCACATCCTTTGCTCATTTCTCTACTTCTTTTCTTTTCTTTTTCTAGCTAATTTGCAGGAATTACTTGTACAATCAAGTTATTAATCGTTTGTTGGTTTTAGACTTTGCCAAAGTCTTCAACAGAGTGTCATGCATCTGTCAAGATTTTTATTGGTGTACTTTGTTGAACACAATTCTGCCTTTAATTCTGAGGTAAATCAATTTGATTTTTTCCTTATGGTTTGTTCTTTGGAGGTCTTATTTAAGAAATGACTCATAACTCCAAGGTCAAAAAGGTAATCTATATCTTTTTTCCTAATAGCTTTTAGTCTTAATTTTCACATCTAGGTCTTTAAACCATTTGGAATTTATTTTTATAGAGAGATAAGGACTCAATTTTATTTTTCTCTGCACAGGAAGTCACTATTCCCACATCATTTACTAAATAATCCACCCTTTTCCCAGTGATTTGTTATGTCAGCTCCACCATATACCTGTTGGGAGACAACTCTTCGTGTGTCTCTTGCATTTCTGCACATCTTGTGATCAGACTTTGTTCACAACTATCTTTTTAAGGATGTTTGTATAGGAAAAAGCCTCGGAAGTACAAGCATTGTCCCCATCCAGAGCAAAGGGAAGATTGTTTACTCTCCAGTATTATAAAACTAATGTCTCCCTTTGAGGCAAAGGTCAAGCAGAATACCTTAAGCTAGAGGTTCCTCTCCTGTAACTCAGTCCACTGCAAGTGCAGGCATCACCTAGACTTCTTTGCGGAGCCCTGTAGGGATCGGGACTCGGAGAAACAACAGAAATGCTGTTACTCTGGCTGCTGTGATTGGTGTAAGTAATAACCCGCCCTTTGTCTCTGACTCAGGGGTCTCATGTCTTCTGCCAACAACCATGAAACTGTGGCAGGCTAACTTGTTAGCTTTCAAGTCGGATAAAAGCTCGTACTCTTCACATTTCCTGATAATACCAAGTTTTTATACAGAATTGGAACTTCATACTTTTTATTAGTATATTTGTCTTTGTTTTTTTTTTTGCACCAGTACCAACTGTTTTAATTACTATGACTTTGTCATAATTCTTGATGTCTGGTAGAGCAAGTTCCCAACTTTGGTCTCTGTCAATATTGTCTTAATTATTTGTTAGGATTCATTCTCGTATATAAAATTTGGAATCAGTTAGTCAAGTTGTCCCTAAAAACTTGTTGAGAATTTGATTGGAATTATTTTGGATGTACAAATGAATCCGGGCTTAATTGGCATCTTTATAATGTTAACTTGTCTCATTCATGAACATGGCTTATA
The DNA here is from genome assembly GCF_000243295.1 of Trichechus manatus latirostris. Taxonomy (NCBI): domain Eukaryota; kingdom Metazoa; phylum Chordata; class Mammalia; order Sirenia; family Trichechidae; genus Trichechus; species Trichechus manatus. Next base: position 1,334,979 of record NW_004444042.1, on the reverse strand, counting down.
TGTCATTTCTTCAGGTTTAAATAATGCTTTTTGAGATTCAGTAGTATTTTGCATATATCAGTGGTTTGTTCCTCTTTCTTGCTGAGTATTATCCCACAGAATATAACACAATATTTATTTTTTGTCTGTTGATGGCCATTTGAGTAGTTTCCAGTTTGGAACTATTATGCTTTAGTCAAAAATGAATGCTTTGAACATTCTTGTACAAGTATTTGTGTGGACCTGTTTCCATATCTTTTAGATAAGTACCTGAGAGTGGAATTGCTGCATCCTTGGATAGACATTGTTTAGTTTTATTAAAAACTGTTAGACCTATTTCTAAGCTCATTGTACCATTTTATACTCTCAATAGGAGTGAATGATAGTCCCAATTGCTCCACATCCTCATGAGCACTTGATATTGTCAGAATTTGAACCTAGGTCTGTACCACTCCAGAATACATCTGTATAACTCTCTTCCCTGCCTTTTGGCATTAGGATACCTATTTATTTCTGAACCTGGAAACCCTCCTTTTCCTTGGGTCTCTTTCAGCCAATGTAAGGAAGTTTCCTGTAAAACGCATCCTCTGGCTGATCTTGCACAAGTCCCTTCCCTTCTCTCCCCTGGCCTAGGTTTCTTTTTTGATGATGAGAAGTTTTGGAGAAGGATTACTTAACTTCCTTCCGGTGGTGACATTTTCTGTGAGTCTTTCCAATCTATGTTATTTCCTGGTTTCCTTTTCCTTCTGTCACTTGACTCCATGTAATTGATCACATTTCTTTAACTACCTTGAAAAATAGCTCTCATTTTTCAAAAAAAAAAAAAAAAAGATTACATTCTAGCTATTAACGTTAAGCTAAAAATTGTACTATTAAAATCGATGTGACATTTATTGGGCACCTACTATGAGTCACCCCCACACGTCTGTCAGTTTGTCATACTGTGGGGACTGCATATTGCTATGATTGCTATGATGCCATTAGTATTCAAATACCAGCAAGGTAACCCATGGCGGACAGGTTTCAGCTGAGCTTATAGACTAAGACAGACTAGGAAGAATGACCTGGCAGTCTAATTCTGAAAAAAATTAGCCAGTAAAAAGCTTATGAATAGCAGTGGAACATTGTCTGATACAGTGCTGAAAGATGAGCCCCTCACATTGGAAGGCACTAAAAAGATGGTTGGGGAAGAGCTGCCCCCTCAAAGTAGAGTCAACCTTGATGATGTGGACGGAGTCAAGTTTCAGGACCTTCATTTGCTGATGTGGCATGATTCAAAACGAGAAGAAACAGCTGCAAACATCCATTAATAATGGGAACGTGGAACGTACAAAGTATGAATCTAGGAAAATTAGAAATAGTCAAAAAAGAAATGGAATGCATAAACATCGATATCCTAGGCATTACTGAGCTGAAGTGGACTGGTATTGACCATTTTGAATCAGACGATCATATGGTCTACTATGCAGGTGATGCCAAATTGAAGAGGCATGGTGTGGCATTCATCATCAAAAAGAACATTTCAACATCTATCCTGAAGTACAGCACTGTCAGTGATAGGATAATATCCATACACCTACAAGGAAGACCAGTTAATAAGACTATTTTTCAAATTACACACCAACTACTAAGGTCAAAGATGAGGAAACTGAAGATTTTTACAGACTCCTGCAGTCTGAAATTGATCAAACATGCAATCAAGATGGATTGATAATTACTGGCGATTAGAATGGGAAAGTTGGAAACGAAGGATTGGTAGTTGGAAAATATAGCATTGGTGATAGAAATGACACTGGAGGTCACATGATAGAATTTTGCAAGACCAGCAACTTCTTCATTGCAAATACCTTTTTTCAACAACATAAATGGTGACTATACATGTGAACCTCACCAGATAGAGTACACAGGAATCAAATCGACTACATCTGTGGAAAGAGACGATGGAAAAGCTCAACGTCGTCAGTCAGAACAAGGCCGGGGGCCTACTGTGGAACAGACCGTCAATTGCTCATATGCAAGTTCAAGTTGAAGCTGAAGGAGATTAGAACAAGTCCACGAGAACCAAAGTATGACCTTGAGTATATCCCACCTGAATTTAGAGACAATCTCAAGAATAGATTAGACTTATTGAACACTAATGACCAAAGACCAGGCGAGTTGTGGAATGACATCAAGGACATCATACATAAAGAAAGCAAGAAGTCATTAAAAAGACAAGAAAGGAAGAGAAGACAAAAATGGATGTCAAACTCTAAAACGTGCTCTTGAACATAGAGTAGCTAAAGCAAAAGGAAGAAATAATAAAGTAAAAGAGCTGAACAGAAGATTTCAAAGGGTGGCGTGAGAAGATAAAGTATCATAATGAAATGTGCAAAGACCTGGAGACAGAAAACCAAAAGGGAAGAACACGCTCGGCATTTCTCAAGCAGAAAGAGCTGAAGAAAAAATTCAAGCCTCAAGTTGCAATATTGAAGGATTCTACAGGGAAAATACTAAACAATTTAGGAAGCATCAAAAAAAGTTGGAAGGAATACACAGAGTCACTGTACCAAATGATTAACATTCAGCCATTTCAGGAAGTAGCATATGATCAAGAACTGATGGTACTGAAGGAAGAGGTCCAACCTGCAGTGAAAGCATTGGTGACAAAAAGCCTCCAGGAATTGATGGAATACCAACTGAGATGTTTCAACAAATGGATGCAGCACTGGAAGTGCTTACTCATCTATGCCAAAAAATTTGGAAGACAGTTACCTGGCTAACCAACTGGAAGAGATACATATTTGTAGCCATTCTAAAGAAAGGAGATCCAACAGAATGCAGAAATTATTGAACAATATCATTAATATCACACACAAGTAAAATTTTGCTGAGGATCATCCAAAAGCAGTTGCAGCAGTACATTGACAGGGAACTGCCAGAAATTCCAGCCAAATTCAGAAGATGACGTGGAACAAGGGGTATCATTGCTTATGTCAGATGGATCTTGGCTGAAAGCAGAGAATACCAGAAAGATGTTTACCTGTTTTTTTTAATATATATAATTTTTTGATGGTACTTTAGATGAAGGTTTACAGAACAAATAGCTTCTCATTAAACAGTATGCATATTGTTTCATGACAATAGTTTACCTGTGTTTTATTGACTATGCAAAGGCATTCAACTGTGTGGATCATAACGAATCACAGATAACACTAAGAAGAACAGGAATTCCAGAACACTTAATTGTACTCATGAGGAACCTGTACTTAGTCCAAAAGACAGTCCTTTGAACAGAACAAGGGAATACTGCATGGTTTAAAGTCAGAAAAGGTGTGTGTCAGGGTTGTATCCTTTCATCATACTTATTCACTCTGTATGCTGTGCAAATAATCTGAGAAGCTGGACTATATGAAGAAGAACGGGACATCAGGATTGGAAGGAAGACTCAGTAACAACCTGTGATATGCAGGTGACACAAACTTGCTTGTTGAAAGTGAGGAGGACTTGAAGCAGTTACTGATGAAAATCAAAGACAACAGTCTTCAGTATGGATTGCACCTCAACATAAAGAAAACAAAAATCCTTACAACTAGACCAATACAGAGCATCAAGATAAACGGAGAAAATATTGAAGTTGCAAAAGATTTTATTTTACTTGAATCCATAATCAATGCCCATGGAAGCAGCAGTCAAGAAATCAAACAATGCATTATATTGGGCAAATCTGCTGCAAAAGACCTCTTTAAAGTGTTAAAAAGCAAAGATGTCACTTTAAGGACTAAGGTGTGTCTGACTCAAGCCATGGTGTTTTTAATCGCTTCGTATGCATATGAAAGCTGGGCAATGAATAAGGAAGACAGAGGAAAAATTGATGCCTTTGAATTACCATGTTGGTGAAGAATATTGAATGTACCATGGACTTCCAGAAGAACAAAGAAATCTGTCTTGGAAGAAGTACAGCCACAATGTTCATTAGAAGCTAAGGTGGCGAGACTTCGTCTCACCTACTTTGGACATGTTATAAAGGAGAGACCAATCCCTGGAGGACATCATGCCTGTTGAGTAGAAAAAAACAAAAACAAAACCTATTGCCACGAGTGCATTCTGACTCATCGTGACTTTATGACTTTACAGTGACCCTATAGAGGGTCAGCGAAAAAGAGGAAGACCCTCAACGAGATGAATTGACACAGTGGCTGCAACAACGAACTCAAGCATGGCAACAATTGTGAGAATGGTGCTGGACCGGGCAGTGTTTCCTTCTGTTGTACATGGATTTGCTATGAGTTGGAACCGACTCAATGGCACCTAACAACAACAACAACTATGAGTCAGGCACACTCAGACCCAGTCTCTCATGTCATCATTGCAAGCAGCCCGGAGCGCAGATCTTCTAAGAAGCATTTCTACCTAAGTTCCATTTTCCCTCCACCTCAAATACTCATGCCCTAGCTAGCCTTGTGGTTCACTCCTTTGCCTTGTTCACTTCTTGATCATGTTGCCACCTTCTCAGGTAGTCCCAGGCCAGTCTAGTAAAATTGCAGCCCCTGCAGTCCCACCACTGGCACTCCTTGGCTCCCTCTCCTGCTTTACTTTTTCTCATATTATCTTCATCTAACTAAAAAAAAAAAAAAAATTTTTTCCTTTCTTCCCCTCACTCCCAACTAAAATTTAAGCTCCATGAGGTCAGGAACTTTTGTCTCTTTTGTTCACTGCTGTATCTCATGTAATGGGCACATAGTAAGCATCCTCCAGGTCTTGGGGATGCCATGCCATGGGCTGGTCTCCTCCCTGGGTGGGGGTGAGGGTGCTCCCTAACCCTGTCTAAAATCACCTCCCACTATCCTCTGTCCCTGCATCCTGCCTCATGGCCATGACCTGAATAACTATTGTATATGCATTTGTTTATTGTCTTTCTACCACACTAGAAGGCAGGGACTTGTTCTCTGTTCTATGCCAAGGACCTAGAAGGGGACTCACGTGTCATAGGGCCTCACTGAGTATATGATGAATGAATAACACACAAATAAAGAAATGAGTACATCGCTCTGACTTGGTAAGACCTCCATTAAGAGTACTAGGAAGTTCTTCTTTGCTGTTCTTAAATACCCTCAAAACTAACATAATTATTTATAATCATCTGCTTAATATATCTTTTTTTGTAAGTTTCATAAGGGGCGGGGACGACCTCCTATTTTCCCAGGTCCTAGCACTGTCCAACCTGCAATACACATGTCTAATCAATGAACGAAGGGAAAACGATTAATAATAATTGTTGGTGCACCATCTCGTGCACTGCTTCAGATCCCCTGGGCTCACTCTTCTCCAACATTGCTGTGGACACAGGTTCCATGCAGTCTCTGATCAGCTGGCAGCACCCTGTGGGCCTGCACGTCCATACCTCACTTCCTGCTCCCAGGCCTTCTCTGGCTCTGTAGGTGGGGTGCCCTTGCAAATTTCCTCTGGACTTACACACTCACAGCCAGGAGGTGTGGGCAGTTTGGAGCCACCTGGACGGATGATAAACGCTTCCCTGTTTCCTTCTCCAGGTGAACAGTTCTGAGAAACAGCCCATGGCACTTCCAGCGCCCATAGCTGTGGCCAAGACAGAGACAGCCCTTGACCTCTGCATTCCCTCCTTCCTTGGTTGGCTCTCTGCCTCTCCCTCCACCTCTCAGGGGTCATTTCATAAATTAACTTCTGGTGCACAAGCCTTCATGTTGGGCTCTGCTTTCAGGGTATCCCAGGCCAAGGTGCTATGTGCAGTGCAGGTGGGCAAGCCACCTTTCCCATTCTCAGATTCCCGCTGGCCTGTGATGTAGGGGAATCCTCCTTTTCAAAATCATCCTTGCCTCCGAGTGGCAGGAAACAGAGGGGTTCATGTGATGGATGATTACATAACTGCTCTCCCCCCCAGGAGGACTGCACATTCTAGACCTTGTGGAAAATATTAGCAGACTTCACGTCCACATCAGGTCTTCCAATTTGGCTTTACCAGTATTAAGGCTGGAACATGATTGCCATATGACTACCATGTCTATTTCTATAACAATTAAAACTGGGAGAAAAGATGGTTACAATTAATTAGCATCCTCAAACCCTAATAGTGCTATAAACAAAGTATTGTCAAGTGTTAGAGTGATACCCAAGCAAGAATGATATCCCAGGGTAAGGAGTGGAGAGATGCCAAAGAAATCCACAGGGAAGAGGTGATGTCTAAGGTGAGTTTGAAGGAGAAGACGAGTGCTAAGGGGAGAAGTCAGAGCAGGGATTCCAAGCAAAGGGACCACTCAGGGACTCATGGGAGGTCATGCAGACTCTTGTGTAGAGTCATGCAACTAGTTAAGGGATGATGCCAGAATGCAGGCCCAGATCTTCTGCCCCCAAGTCGAGAGTTCATTCCTCTCCCTACTAATTCACTTGGTGTTTCTGGATATAGACCAGTTAGGAATGTGTTAGACTGCTAGTAATGGACAGCCTAATTTGTAGTTGCCCCCCAAGAAGGATTTTTTTTTTCTCACATGACAGGACATCTGGAGAAAAATGAATGCCGGTGTTGTTTCAGTGCTTTGACAATGCCAGGGCTGATAGCTCTGTGGGTGTCTTCATTGATCCCTAATGCTTGCTGCTGCTTGATCACAAGATGGTCACCATGACTCCAGGCACCAGGTCTGCAATCAAGGCAAGAAAAGGGAAAGGGCGTGACCTGCCACATCTCTCCATTTTATTAGGAAAGCAAAAGCTTTCCAAGAGATTCCCAGTGGACTCTGCATCTTATTAGCCAGAACTTGGCCACATGGCCACCCTTAGCTACAGCAGAAGAGGATGGCAAGAAGGTATTTAGTCGGACACATCACTTCACTGCCCCTGAACAAAATTAAGTTTCTACTAGCAGGAAAGAAGGGGCGGATGGATATTGGGTGCACACTGAATGTCTGCCTTGGAGTCTCAAGTACCAATCATGAAATAAAGGGTGAACGAGATGATACCAGGGGTGGCCCCTTATAGCCACCAGCTCCCTGGGAGCCACCCACTTTGGTAACATGCAACCTCTGCTTTCCTTTGGACACCTGATGGTCAGCTTTCAGTAAGTAGGCTTTGGGACCTTTGAGAATTCCCTTGGCCAGGGCAGGCTTAGTTGTCCTGGAGGCAGCTCTGGGCCCAAGCAAGAAATTTCCATGCAGCTGGAGGTCTCCTGGCAGAAGCCTCGTTTCAGTGTACTGGCCATTCTGCAGTGAAGGAATGCCAGGCTTGTACTTGGAAGCTCCAGACAACCAGCCCTTCATGCCTGACTTCTTTCTCCAAGGCTCTCACATGAGGCCCCATAAGGGGAATGAGTATCAACACTCAGGATTTGAGATTCAGTCCACGGGTGCAGAAAGGGTCACCTGACCCCAACCACCAAGCCCTCAGCCCACCCTCTGCTAAGTTTGTCCCTATTCAGCATACCAGGCATGTGATAGGATGGAAAATGCAGTCTGGGTCTCACTCTACCCCTGATGGGCTGGGCCACTTTAGACATGTCTCCTCCCATTGCTGAGCCTCAGTTTCCTTATCTCTCAAATTAGTAATTGCACTGTTCCTTTGATTCTCTGAAAGACATCATGGTGGACTGGGCAGACCACTGATATTAGAGTCCTTTATAATTGCCCCTGTGCCCTGGTGCTCACATTCACTCTCTCTGTCTGTCTTTCTCTCTGGCTATATGATCATGGGCCAGTCATTTCCATCTTCTCTGTGCCTCACTTCGCCCATTGATAAAATCTGAGGGAAAATGCAAAAAAAATCCCACCTTATTAAACACATCTCAGCACTGGGGTGGGCTGCTATGGGTGCAGAGAGGTAAGAAGGTGGGGAGGACACAGAGAGGATAGAAAGGTGCAACCCCAAGGTGTTTATTTGGGGAGAGGCCGGAGGCTTCTCCTGACTCACATAGATACAGAAGCTGGTGACCCCAAGATTGACAGGTCAGACAGCAGGCCTCTGGCTCACAGGCTGCAGAGGCTGACAAATCCCAAGATCGGCAGGTAACCTGCTAGCTCAAGTCCCAAGAACCAGAGGTCAGATGAAGATCCAAACTGAGCAAAAGCCAGCAAGCTTTGCCAGAAAGTCCACATACATTAGATGCAGGCCACACCCCCAAGGAAACTCCCTTTCAACTGATTAGCTGCTCGTAGCAGATCTCATCATGGAGGTGATTACTTCATTACATAGCTGCCAAACTACATCATAACTTCCAAACCACTGAGAATCATGACCCAGCCAAGTTGACACACAACCTTAACCATCACAGCCCCCAATACCATTGCCAAGTGGTCAGACAGGGAGGGGAGAGGAAAGAGGAGCCCTGAGTGCATGTGGTGAATCAGATGACCAGCCCACCTGAGAAGGAAGTGTGCTCTGTTCCCGGTCGGTGTATAGGAAGTGAGCAGCCTAGACTATCTGGGATGTGTTTTCAAGGAAATCTTGAAAATTGCAGCCCCAGCCAGGGTAAACAGGATTTCATTAAATCACGGCCAACCCGAGGGACAGAGAGCGGGTCTGATTTCACAAAGACAGCCATGTTCCCTGCATAATGTTCCTGGCAGCCATTTTGGTAAGAGGATACCTCCTCAGAGAAGATAAACAAAGAGGTGTGTGGCATCTTCATCTGTAGTTATGTATGTGTGTGTGTGTGTGTGTGTGTATCTATCAATCTATATCCTCAAATAACCTTATTATGACAAAGATGTTATTTTTCCTATTTTACAGAGATGGAAATTAAGGCTAAGAAAGGTTAAGCCACTTGCTTAAAGTTGCATGGCTTGGAAGGGGCACAGCTGAACTTTGAACTCAGGGCTGTGACCTCCATGTCCACATTCATGATTTTGTGGCTTGGGACCAGTGAGGAAAAATGATTTGGCTTTCTGTGCTATAAACAACAGAGCAAGGGGAAGATCTGAGAAGCCATCTCTTCACCCCTAAGGATTCAACTCTTTCTTGAAGGGACAATTGATGCAATTGTTGAATTCTACTCCTTTGTCTTGTGGATGGGGGAACTGAAGTCGAAGGATGTGAAGGAGCTGTTCAATGTCACAGATCAGGTTGGCTCTGCCAAAACCATTCTCCAAAAGCCCAGTATAAGCTGAGCCCAGGGTTCTGGAAGGAGCATATTCACAGCAGAAGAGTGTGTGGCATGGAGCACAGGACACTGGGGTCACCTTCCTTGGTGGGGTCTGTGCCTTGGGGCATTCTCTTCGATACCCACCTGCCTCTGTGTCCACCTTACCCGTGAGATCTCTTTCTTCCAGCTACGTTTGGAAGCTCTTTGAGCCTTTCATCCCTTCTCCTTCAGTGATATCCAGCCTATTCCTCACTGCCTCCTCTGTTTACATGCCATGAAGAGAGAAGCAGTTTAAGAAGTCCCAGTGGACATGAGTTAGGACAATAATTGAAAGAGGCATCTGACTTTAAAAGCTCATAACTTGGCCCCAGCTCTGCCACTTAAGTGATCCATGGGCTTTCACAGTGAACCCATGTCAAGCCCCAGACCCCTTCCTCTGCCACCACTGACATGCTGGAACTCAGCCAGAACAGGAGCTCTGAGCTTCTGGAGCATAGCTCCATGTGGAAGGCTGAGCATCTTGAGAGCCCTAGTATCACGTTTTACCCCTGCTGAATATCACCCAAGACTCCTTGGAATTGAGGATAAAGCATTTAAGTTCACAAGCAAATGTCCAGCTTGGATTTCCTGTGGATTCCTCCCACAACACTGGACAGCTCAATGGTCTGTCCTTGTTCCACCACATGGGTCTCTGTGACCAGACACTGGAGAAGAGTGGAAAGAATCAATCAAAGCCTTGTGAACCATGGCAGCTCCTAAGGGGTGTGAGTGCGTATGTACGAATGTGCAAATGTTAACATTGAAAATTACTAGAGGTGACCAAAGGTAACTGGTAGCTACACAGGGACCAGGAAAAGTCACATATATGGGGTGGGGGTGATCACCAACTCATTCAATAAGATCATTATTGATCCTCTACCGACCATGGGCCAAGCAGTGCCAGGTTCTGGGGACCCATGAGCAACAAAAGAGACATCCTTGCTTTCTCAGCTATAAGCCTGGTAGGAGAGGCAGGCAACAACCGCGCAGGTGAATATATAATTGAAATCTGAGAAAATGATGGAAAATAAACAAATATGAGACAAATGTGAAGAAGAAGCTGACATAATCTGGGGAAGAATTCTATGAGAAAGTGATCTTGAACTGAAATCTGAAGGATGAGTAGAAAGTAAACAAGGGAAAGACAAGAGGGAGGGCAAGAACTTTCTTGGAAGAGGACCTGGTTTGTCCAAAGCCCTGAGGCAGTGAGGGACATGGCATTTTTGATGAAATGAAAAAAGGCAAAGATTACTGAAGCTCAATGAGTAAGGGAACGAGTGGGGCAAGCTGAGCATGTACAGCAAACTATGAAAGGCATTGTAGGCCAGGTTAGGAACTTGTCCTTTCTCATAAGAGCAATGGGAAGCATCAAATAGTGTGAAGCATGGAGTGACATCATCAGATTTGTGTCTTAGGAAGAGCACTCTGACAACTTTGGTGGGAGTGGGAGGTGGGGTGGGGATAGGCAGATGTGGAAAGACCACATCTATTTAGGAGGAATTTGCAGTTATCCAGACAAGAGATGATGGTCACTTGGTCAAGGGTGATGGTGAGAGAGATGGTGAGAAATGGCCACATTCAAGATATGTTTAAGAGATAATAACAACGTGAGACAGTGATAGATTGTATTGGGAGGAGGTATCCAGGCTGAATGGATGGTGGTGCCATTAATGAAGGTAAGAAATAGTGAGGAATGACCAAATAAAGATGTAGTCAACTTGACCTAAAGATGGATGCTACCTCCTGGGATATTACAGGACAAAAGGACAAATCTGGTGGAGGAAGAGATGACCAAAAATTAAAACCAGCTGCCATTGAGTTGACTCCAACTCATGGCAACCTCACATGTGTCAGAGCAGAATTGTGCTCCATAGGGTTTTCATGGCTGATTTTTTGGAAATAGATTGCCAGGCCTTTCCTCCAGACGATGAGAACAGAATAATATCTAGGTAAGAGCCAGAAGACTCCTCCTTGGTCAAAGGGCAAGGCAACATTGAAAGACAAGCAAAGTTGTAGCCAACCTGGAGCACATTCCTTCTTTTTTCTGCCCAAGTTCAGACCCTGCCTGGTGATGTCTGGAGCCTTACTGATGGAAGAGGGAAAGAAAAGGGCTGACTGTACACTCTTTGGTCTCAGGTTTTCTATTTCTGCTATAAAAATTACCACAAACTTAGCAACTTAAAACACCACAAATGTATTGGCTCAGAGTTCTGTAGGTCAGAAATCTTAGTGAGCTCCCTGGTTTCTCTTCTCCAGGTCTCACAGGCTGAAATCAAGGTGCCAGGCAGCTTGGGCTCTTATCTGGAGGTTCTGGGAGAGAATCCATTTTCCTAGCTAATTCAGTTGTTGGCAGAATAGTTATTTGAGGCTGTAGGACTGAGGTCCCTGTTTCTTTTCTGTCTATTAGCTGGAGATCTCTCTCAGCTCCCTACAGCCACCTACATCCCACGTCATGTTACCCCTTCCAATGCCAATGACAGTGTGTTGAGTCCTCATGTTTCAAAGCTGTCTGACTTCTTCTGTCTCACCGCTTCTGCCTCCAACCAGAGAAAGTTCCCTGCTTTTAAGGGCTCATGTGATTAGATTGGTCCCACCCAGATGATTCAGAATAATACCCTACTTGGTGGCATAGTGGTTAAGAGCTACAACTGCTAACCAAAGGTCGCTAGTTCAAATCCACCAGGTGCTTCTTGGAAACCTGCGGGGCAGTTCTACTCTGTCCTATAGGGTCTCTGAATCAGAATCAACTCGATGGCAATGGGTTTTTTACTGTCCATAACCTTGATTGCATTTGTAAAGTCCCTTTTGCCATGTAAGGTAACATATTCACAGATTCCAGGGATTAGCAAGTAGACATCTTGAGAGGTCATCCTGCCTACCACAGTGGCCCCGTGCCCTAAGGGAAGAGGGTGCCTTTGTGGTTGGCAGACAGGCTCATTCTGAATACAGCATGGGGTCTCTCACTCAGGTTTTGTTTCCCAGCTCAGCCCCTATGCCTAAGGGAGAGGGTGAGGGAAATAGGGGCAGGGATTCGGCTGCAAATAAAAATAAAACTGCACGAGCTATTTGTACAAAAATTCTACCAGCCGGGACACAAGTCAGGAGTACATTGCAACATCTTGATGAGAGTGTGACACAGAGCAGGGGACAGATATATTTGCCCTTTAGCACAAATGTCTTCACTGCACAGGGACTTTGGAGCACAACCCAGGGTAGTACTTTGGGACTCATGGACTTGTGGACTTTCCTGGTGGCAGGGGTGCTTGTCAGGGATGGTATCAGCGCCAGAGCTGCTATGAGAGGCAGTGCCAATGCCAGAATCTGAGGGAGAACAGGAAGACAGTCCCCTTGGCAGCTTTGATGGGTGGGTACTGCAAGCAGTGGCTGTGGTGAGAGGACTTCATGAAGCTTCTGGGCAAGGAGTCCCTTGGAAGGAGACTTTATTGGAAGGGCTGGACCAAGATGGAGTTAATGCGGTCATCACAGACAGATGGAGAGGCCTGTTGGTTGTGTGTTTGTGTGTGTGTGCATGTGTGTACAGTTATATGAGTTTCAACACATGCATAAATTAATGTAACCACTGCCACATCGAGATACAAAACAGTTCCATCACCCCCAAAAAATCCTTCCTGTTGCACCTTTGTATTCAAAATCTCCCCTCCACCCTTCATTCCTGGCACCAACTAATCCGTTCCCATCTCAATGGTTTCCTTTTCCAGAATGTCACATAAATGGAATCAGACAATATGTGTCTTGGTCATCTAGTGCTGCTATAACAGAAATACCACAAGTGGATGGCTTTAACAAAGAGAAATTTATTCTCTCACAGTCTAGTAAGCTACAAGTCCAAATTCAGGGCATGAGCTCCAGGGGAAGGCTTTCTCTCTCTGTCGGCTTTCGAAGAAGGTCCTTGCTGTCAATCTTCCCCTGGACTAGGAGCTTCTCCACATAGGAACCCCAGGTCCAAAGGACGTGCTCTGCTCCCAGAACTGCTTTCTTGGTGGCATGAGGTTCCCATGAGGTTCTTGGCGCTGGCTTCTCTCTTTTATATCTCAAAAGAGATTGGCTTAAGACACTATCTAATCTTGTAGATCTCATCAATATAACTGCTGCTAATCCATCTTATTACATCATAGTGATAGAATTTACAACACATACGGAAATCACATCAGATGATAAAATGGTAGACAATTATACAATACTGGTAATCATGACCTAGCCAAGTTGACAGATATTTTGGGGGGACACAATTCATTCCTTGACAATATGTAACCTTATGAGGTAATATTTCTCTTAGTATAATGCCTTTGAGATTCACTCATGTTTTAGTGTGTATCAATAGTCTATTCTTTTTTACTACTGAGTAGTCTTCCAGAGTTAAAATGTACCACAGGTTGCTTATCCAGGCAACCATTATAAAGGACAATTAGGTTTTTCTAGCTGGGGAATTATAAATGGAGCTGCTATTTGTGTAAACACAATTTTTTACTTCTCTTGAGTAAATACCTAGGTGAGGGATTGCTGGTCATATAATAAGTGTATGTTTAACTTTATAAGATACAGCCAAACTATTTTCCGGAGTGGCTATTCCTTTTTGCATTCTTTCCGGTAGCATGTTTGAGTTGCTCCACATCCTCACCAACATTTCGTATTATCTTTTTCCCCCTATTCTAATAGATTCTAATGGTATGTTATTGTGGTTTTAGTTTTAATTTCATGGACTTATTTGCCATCTGTGTATCTTCTTTGGGGAAATGTCTATTTAAATCTCTTTCCCTTTTTTTTTATTTTTTAAATTGGGTTGCTTGTGTTTCTTCTGTTGAGTTTTAAAAGTTGTTTGTATGTTCTGTATATTGTAAGTCGTATTCAGACTTGTGATTGGCAAACGTTTTCTCCCAGTCTGTAGTTTGTCTTTTCATTCTCTTAACACTATCTTTCACAAGGAAAAAGTTCTAAATTTGATGAAATCCAATTTATCATTTTTTTCTTTTATGAATTATGCATTTGGTGTCATTGCTAAGAACTCTTTGCCTAACTCAAGGCCATGAAGATTTTCTCCTGTTTGCATATAAAAGTTTTATAGTTTTACATTTTAGATCTATAATTCATTTTGAGTTAATTTTTACATAAAGTGTGAGACTTAGGTTGAAAAGTTTTTTAAAAATTATTTATATATTTATTTATTTTTGCAGTAAATGTCCAATTGTTCCAACATAATTTGTTGAAAAGATAATCCTATCTCCACTGAATTTGTAAAAAATCACTTGGTATTATTTGTGAGGGTCTATAGCTAGGTTGGAAACCCTGGTGGCATAGTGGTTAAGAGTTCAGCTGCTCACATGATCTGCTACTGCAGTGAGATACCTGTGCCTACACCAATCCTCCATGCCTGTCTAGGAGTGTAGGTGAGAGCCTGCACCACACACTTGATGACTACCTGGATACCTGTAGCTGAATTCATACAAGAAAACTAAACAGACTCCTGGGCTCCCATACCTAGTAACAGAGCTAACCACCTGGTGACAGGACATTAGAGCTTCAAAGGTGCCAATAATCAAACTAGCTCACATGAGCAGCCTATTTGGGCACATCAAAACAAAACAAGAAGCTAAGACACAGTCTTCAAACATAAAATAAATAAATATAATAACTTATTGCTGGATCAGAAACAACAGTCAATATCAAATCATATAAAGTGGCAGAACATGATGGCTTCAGCAAGCTCCCAAAATAAAGAACCAAGAAACTTTCCAGAGGAACAGAATTTCTTGGAATTACCAGAGGTAGAATACAAAAGATTAATAAACAGAACTCTTCGAGATATCAGGAAGGAGATTATTCAAAATGCAGAACAATCCAAGAAACACAGAGACAAAACAATAGAGGATCTTAAGAAGGTTATTCAAGAGCACAATGACAAATTTAACAGGCTGCAAGAATCCATGAAGAGGCAGGAATCAGAAATCCAGAAGATTAACAATGAATGTCAGAATTAGACAACTCAATAGAAAGTCACAGGAGCGGAATTGAGGCAGTAGAAATCAGAATTAGTGAGATTGAAGATAAATCACTTGACACCAAATTATTTGATGAAAAATCAGAAAAAAGAATTTAAAAAAATGAAGAAACCCTAAGAATTATGTGGGACTCTATCAAGAGGAATAACCTACAAGTGATTGGAGTACCAGAACAGGGGAGGATAACAGAAAAGGCAGAGAGAATTGTTGAAGATTTGTTAGCAGAAAACTTCCCGATATCGTGGAAGAAGAGAAGATATATATCTAAGATATTCATCGAACCCTACATAAGGTAGATCCCAAAAGAAAGTCACAAAGACATATTACAATCAAACTTGCCAAAACCAAAGACAGAGAATTTTAAAAGGGGCTAGGGATAAACAAAAAGTCATATACAAAGAAGAGTCAATAAGACTAAGCTAGGACTACTCAGCAGAAACCATGCAAGCAAGAAGGCAATGGGATGACATATATCAAGCCTTGAAGGAAAAAATTGCCAGCCAAGAATTATATATCCAGCAAAACTACCTCTCAAATATGATGGAGAAATTATGGCATTTCCAGATAAACAGAAATTTAGGGAATTTTCAAAAATCAAACCAAAATTACAAGAAATACTAAAGGGGGTCCTCCAGTTAGAAAATCAATAACATCAGATAACAACCCAAGACTAGAACACAGGACA
>NW_004444042.1:1317174-1318697 GCF_000243295.1 Trichechus manatus latirostris | reverse complement strand
TACGAGAAAGCAGCTTCATGGAGCTTCCAGCAGGAGACAGAACAACTGGTAACTGGCAATATACGCTTTCCCACCCCCCACCATTCTTCACCCTCACTTGGCCTCCTCTGCTTCCCACGGCCACAGTCTCTTGGCTGGGAAGCACCGGCTGCTTGGATTCCACCCACCTGCACCGGCTGACTTCCTGATTGCCATTTGTTGGCTGCTGGTGTTGCTTTTTTCCACTTTTTTTTATTTCTTCTTTACCTCTCACCACCTCCCTCTCCTTTCGCTCAAATACCTGGCTCCATGTGCCGTCTTTGCTTCTACATAAGGGGCTGCAGAGCTCTGTTCAAGTGTGGAACTGCTTCCCAGTCTGGGCTGCCAAGCTGGTTGGATCCCAGGGCTTTTGTTTGTTTGTTTTGAATTGTTTTCTTTTTCTTTTCTTGACTTGGGAGCCCTTCCTGGCTGGGCAGTGCTACGCGGCTTGGGACCTAACCCCTCAGCTTGGGCAGATGCGCAGAAGGATCCCTGAGGACATTTCTTTCTTTGTAGTTTTTTTTTTCTGTTTTCTTTTTTTTTGGGGGGGGGGCATTTCTTGTTTTTTTTTTTAATTTGTTTTGTTTTCTTTTCCCTCTTTTTCGCCTTTTGTCTTTCTTCATTACTCAGTTTCTCCTCTCTCTATACCTTCCCTCTTCCTGACCCCTGAATACCTTGCACTGAATACCTCTACACCTTCTAGCCAGGCTGTACTGCAACACCTGGGAACAACTTCCCCAGACCTCATAGTCTCACTGGTGGGATACCTTGGAACTTTGCAGTTCTTTTTGTTTCTAATTTTTATTTATTCATTCTCCTCTTTTCTTCTTCCCCTTTTCGTTTTTCTCCATTTCATAGTCTCTCATCTCTCCACTGCAATGGCAAGCTCCCCTAGCACTCCTTTTTGTTTGTATGTTTTCGGCTCCTGTTCCTGTCTCCTCTCTCCCATATCCATCTTAGCTCCACACATCACAATCTCCCCACTACATCCTGCCTACCTGCACCATTCACTTAACAGCATACCACCAAGCAGCACAGGCACGGCCTACTGGAACCTGCCCTGCACTGATTAATGACCCACTGTGATGGCTGTAGTAAGTGTAACAAACAACCCATCCCAGCAACTCCTCTTCTGCTAGACCTGCCCTGCTGTACCATATCTGAGGAACTGACCCTGCTGATTGGAGAAGGAGGCAAAAACTTTTGTGCCCACAGACAAGCAAACAACAAAGAACACACAGCCCACCTGCTCAGACATAGGCAAATAAAAAAAGAAAAGGACGAAAGAAAAAAATCTACAATCAATAAATGAGAAAAATAGCTACTGAATGCCCGAAGACAGCAGACAATATCAAAACATTTACAAAAACAGGACAGGATGGTTCCAGTAGGCAACCAAAATAAAACACCAGATGACTTTCCAGTAAAAGAAGAGGTACTAGAACTACCTGATAGGGAATTCAGAACTCTAATACTCAGAATTATCCAAGAATTGAAACAAAAAG
>NW_004444042.1:1144129-1311382 GCF_000243295.1 Trichechus manatus latirostris | reverse complement strand
AGCAGCACAACTGGAAGAGTGTAGTTGATGTCACTGAACTGTGCATGTAGAAATTTTTGAAATGGTGTATCTTTGGCTATGTATATTTTCACCAAAAAAATAAATAAATAAAGGTTGAGAAGGGAGAGGGTTCACATGTCGTGGGGTTGTGAATCAATGTCATAAAACAATATGTGTACTACTGTTTAATGGGAAACCATTTGTTCTTCAAACCTTCACCTGAAGCCATCTGAATGTATCAATTTTTCCCAACCCACCTGGAGCAAAGGAGAATGAAGAACACCAAAGACACAGGGAAAATATTAGCACAAGAGACAGAAAGGACCACATAAATGAAAGACTTCATCAGCCTGAGACCAGAAGAACTAGATGGTGCCTGGCCACCACCAATGACTGTCCTGATAGGGAACACAACAGACAGTCCCTGACAGAGTAGGAGAAAAGTGGGGTTTGGAACTCCTTCTAGTAAAAAGACCAGACTTAATGGTTTGACTGAGACTAGAGGGACCCTGGAAGACATGGCTTCCTGACTTTTTGTTAGTCCAAAACTAAAACCATTCCTGAGGCCAACTCTTCAGACAAAGATTAGACTGGACTATGGGACATAAAATGATACGCGTGAAGAGTGTGCTTCTTAGCTCAAGTAGACACATGAGACTAAATGGGCAGCTCCTGTCCAGAGGCAAGATGAGGAGGCAGAGAGGGTAGGAGCTTGTTGAATGGACACAGGGAATCACGGGTGGAAAGGAGGAGTGTGCTATCGCAGTATAGGGAGAACAACTAGGGTCACATAATAATGTATGTGTAAATTTTTGTACGAGAAACTAACTTGAATTGTAAACTTTCACTTAAAGCACAAAAATAAAAAAAAATGATTATATCAGGGCGATAGTTTCAGGGGTTCATTCAGCCTCCATGGCTCCAGAAAGTCTGGAGTCCATGATAATTTGAAATTCTGTTCTGCATTTTGCCCGTTTTTATAAGGATTCTTCTACAGTATATTTGATCACAATGTTCATTAATGGTTGCCGGGGACCATCTTCTGGTCTCATGGCCAAGTAGGCAGTTGTTCATGGAGGCAGTCAGCCTCACGTTGCATATCTTCCTCCTATTCCTGACTCTCTTTCTTCCTCTGTTTCTCCAGAAAGTAGAGACCAATTGTTGTGTCTTGGATGGCAGTTTGCAAGTTTTTAAGACCCCAGGCAATATGCAAGGAACCAGGAGTAGAACAGAAGCAGTAAGTACATTATTAGGCCAATCAACTGGGGTGTCCCATGAAACCGCGACCATAAACCTCCAAACCCAGGAATCAAAGGTGTTTGGTTGTACGTAAGCATCCTCAGCAACTACTTTTTTTTTTTCCTTTTTGTTGTTTTAAATATGTTTATCATACAACTTTTGCCAATTCAACTTTTTACAGGTGTACAACTTATTGACAGCAGTTATGATAATCGACTGTGGAACCCTACCCTTAATCAATATGATTTTTCAATTACCATGAATTGAAACTTAGTACACCGTAAGCAATAACCCCCCTTTTTCCCTCCCTCCCACCCCTGGTAACCAGTAATAAACTTTGGTGTGTATTGAAAAAAAAAAAGAGTTCGGCTGCTAACCAAAAGGTCTGCAGTTCGAATCCACCAGGTGCTCATTGGAAACCCTATGTGGCAGTTCTTCTCTGTCCTATAGGGTCACTATGAGTTGGAATCCACTCAACTGCAACAAGTTTTTTTTTTTTTTCATTTAGGTTATTTATTCTGTTCCATTGATCTAGGTATCTATCTGTTTATCAATACCCCACAGTGCTAATTACTGTAGCGTTACAGTAACTCTTAAAATAGGATAGTGTGAGTCTTCCAAACTTTTTTTTTAAAAAAAATTGTTATAGCTATTCTAGTTCTCTTTCCTTTACCTATAAATTTTAGAGTGAACTTATCTATCTGTACAAAAAATTAGGCTGGATTTTCATTGGAAGTGCATTATATCTTTAGAATAATTTGTGGAGAATTTCATGTTTTAGCTATATTGAGTCTTCTAATCCAGGAACATAGACATCTCTCCATCTAGTTAGGTATCCTTTGATTTATTTTATCAGTATTTTGTAATTTTCAGCATACAGATTCTGCACATACTTTCTTAGATTTATGGATAAATATTTCATTTCTTAGAGTTATTGTGAATGGTATTGGTTTTTAAAATTCTAGTTTCTCATTTTTATTGCTAGTACATAAAAATATGATTTTTTTTTTAATATTGACCTTGTATCCTGTGACCTTGCTAAAGTCAATTATTAGTTCTAGGAGCTTTTTAAAAGATTATTTTAGGATTTTCTGCATAGATGGTCATGTTGTCTGTGAATAAAACCTATTGTTGTCAAGCTGATTCCTACTCAATAATCACCCTGTAGAACAGAGTAGAACTGCCCTATAGGGTTTCTAAGGCTGTAATCTTTATGGAAGCAGATTGCCATATCTTTGTTTCTTGGAATGGCTGGTGGGTTCAAACTGCTGACCTTTTGATTAGTCACTGAGGGTTTAACCACTGCTCCACCAGGGGACAGTTTTATTTCTTCCTTTATAATTCATATGCATTTTATTTCTTTTTCTTGCATAATTGCACTAGGACTTTCAGTAATGTTGAATAACAGTGGGGAGAGTAGACCATCTTGCCTTGTTTTCAGTCTTAGGGGAAAGCATTCGGTCTTTCACTACTGAATTTGATTTTATCTGTGGAATTGTTGTAGACCCCTTAATTAAGTAAAGGAAGTTTCTTTCAATTCCTAGATTGCTGAGAGTTTTTATTACAAATGTATGTTGAATTTTGTCAGATTCTTATTCTGCATCAATAACATGATCATGTGACTTTTATTCTTTAGTCTGTTAATATGATGACTTATGTTGATTGATTTTTAAGTCTTTAACAACCTTGTCCTCCTTAGATAAACCCCATTTAGTTTTGTTGAGTATTTTTGCATCTATGTTCATGAGAGATATTGCCCTATAGTTTTTCTTCTTGTACTGTTTTTGTATGGTTTTGGTTTCAGAGTAATGTTGACCTTATAAAATGAGTTACGAAGTTTTCTTCTTTTATTTTCTGGAAGTGATTATGTAGAATTACTGTTATTTCTTCTTTAAATATTTGGCAGGATTTGGCAGTGAAATCATCTCCGTCTGGAGTTCTCCTTTATAGGAAGTTTTTAACTACGAGATAAATTTCTTCAATAAATATAGTACTATTCAGGTTATCTATTTCTCTCTGGGCAAATTTTAATAATTTGTTGCTTTCAAAGAATTGGTCCACATCATTTAAGTTGTTGAACTTATGTGCATAATATTATTTGTAGTGTTCACTTATTATCCATTTAATGTCTATGGAATCTGTGACTGTCAGGCTTTGAGGAGGCTTAAGAAAAACATCTTCAATTTTTTCCCCTGCCCAGGATAAAATCAGACAGTAGACTTTGATCCTAATAAAGCCATCTTGAAAGACATTGATTAGATCTAGAGAGGAGGCCTGCTAACATACCCTGAATTGTACCTATTCATCGAATCACAGTAGTCCTGAAGAACATAGGCTTCCTCATGAACATAGGCCAGCCTCTGTAAAACATGTGACTAGAGGAAAATGTGTGCCCTTGAAGGTGGCAGAGCTCAAAGCACAGGAAGAAAAGGGAAGTAAGTGGTGAGTCCCTGAATGTTCATTTCCTTTTCATACACTCACCACAGACAAAGCGGGTGGAGAGAAGATAGGAGGGTCATGCTAGCAGAAGTCCCTCAACATGACCACAGGAAGCCAGAAAAAAGGAGATTTCCCTCCGGTAAAGGATTTTAGTGAACTCTCATGAGCTGTACTCTAATGACCCAGAATAAACTGGGGTGGGGACGGAGGGGTCAGCCTAGAGTTCTTGCAACAACAGGTAGGAACAAGAACCAAATAAACCTCATTGGTTAGGCCAGTGTCATACACAGATTAATGTGTAGCATGGGGTAGAAAAATCACAGTGGAATCCATTAAATTCTAAAGCAGACATTTGTGACAATGCTGTGACAACATGGAGGAAGTGGTGACTAAATGCTGGGGTACAGACCCAAATTAGAGAGGAGTCAGACCAGGCTTCATTGAAGGGGCACAACTTGTGCAGGTGGTGGATAGGAGACTGAGGTGGCTGGAGCTCAAGGGAATGGGGGATGGAGAGGGATGGAGGGATGAAAGGGGAGAAGAGTGTTGTAGTGAGATGGAGAAGGATTTTAAATGCCAGGATGATATTTGGTTGTACTCTTTGAGGGGAGGGAGACCTAAAGTTCATCAAGAAACAGTACTGGGCTTGCACGTCGATTTGTAAAATATTGGACTACTTCCATACTGATCAGCAGAAAGCCCCTGCTCAAAGACCCCCGAGTCATGTATCTCTGCCCCTCACACTCATCACTCTGGTGTCCTCCCCTGGGACCCCTGGACCCCACCACAATCCAGCAAGTAAAAGCCAATGCTAGGCCCAGCCAGTGCCTGCTTTAGCCTGTAACTGGTGTCCACCCTGATGTCCTGGTTGGGTGGTATCTGTGCATCATGGTTGTTAAAGGTTTCGTCCCCCTCCCTGGAGATGAGGTCTAGAAAGCCCCTTGGGCAACCATGAGGAGGATTTTATAGAAAAGCAAAAACTGAGGCTGGAAAAAGACCTTGCATGGTAGTCCCTTTGTGAAAGGGTAGTAGTAGTTAGTACTAGCATCAAAACATGTTTAACTTCAGAGGGGATAATGCAAATTAAGATCAGCCCAAGGCTGATCTATGAGGTAGAGGTCAGATATACCTCCAGTCTCCAACCTTTTTACCAATTCTGACACCAGTCATCCCTTTCACAGCACTCTGTACTTCTCTTCTGGGTTCAACAATCTGTTGCAAAGGCCACACAGGACTCACAGACCATATGTGGTTTATTAAGGAACAGGGTACAACTGGGGATCAGGATCAACAGGCTACAACTCAGGATCAGGAAGCATGTAGGCAAAGTCTCCCTTCTTGAGTGCTGGACTCTCTCAGCTACTCTGGGCCGTGCAGACCTCCTCTCGGCCCCCTGAGGACAGGCCTTCTCTTGGTTTCCTGAGGACACATCTCAGGCCCATCAGAAAAGGCTCCTGTAGGCCCTGCCATCTGTAGCTGCCAGTTCTACCACTGGGCCCCTTTCGGGCCTCTCGCCGTCTTCAGTGTTACTGCCCCTAACCAGTGTTACAGCTCTTTCAGGAGTTTCCTTGCCTCCTGTCTCTCTCTGCTTCTTCTCTCCTCTTTTTTCCTTCTGCTTCTTCCTACTGCTTTTCTTCCTGCTTCTATCTATCTGAAAAATCTCTGTGGGGTTGGCTGTATATATACACAACTCCTTGTCAATTTCAAGGCATGTCCCCCCCAACAGGGGAGGGGGAGCACAAACTGACCAATCCCCTCTTGGTAAGCCACAGACACTTCATTTGCATAGTAGGCTATAGTCACTTCATTTGCATAATCTATTGACCAATCCCTGCAAGGTGCATACCCAATCACAGTGCAGGCTGCAGCCCAGGACCAGACAAAATGTATCAAAACCAAATTGTTTACAGTTTACCCAGCAAATGTCAATCAACCTGGACAAAAGTAATAAACCCTCTAGGGTAGAAAACTAGGGCAAAGGCAATTTTTCACGGCTTAGGGAAAAAAATCTCTCATGGTGTTTTTCCAAAGAACCAAGGCAAAAGGCCACATAAAGGAACTCATTTCACCACAGCCTTCATATGAAAGATGGCAAGACTTCAAACTTTGGGGAGCCCTCCTTGTTCAGGTTTGAATACAAAACCATAGGATTTTTCTTTATTTTGTTTTCTCTCAATAAAACAAAAGTTCCAGGAAGGAGAAGGAGTTTCTTGGGAACTTGTACCCCCTTTAAGTCAAATAAACATCTGTCAAGGAGGAACAAGACAGAATTCCTTGTGATCAGATGCTCCAGGTTCTACAGCAATTTATCAACGTCCTTCTCGTCAATTAGAGAAATAGTTGAAAAATCATCATAGCTTCTGCAAGCGCCTCATGCATAATTCAAAGTGATTGCTCTGCACGGAGGGAGGAGGCTGCAGAAGCCAGGGTTTGCTTCTGAAGGTCTACCTGCCTATTTCCCTTTCATCACAAACCCGGGGACAGACTCTAGGCCCCTTGAAAATTGCGTCTAGGCTTGGATGTAGGAGGTGTAGAAATCTTGAGTCTGAAGTGTAGAGACTTCCTCTGGGCCCCCTGTGGGGAGACCATTTCTCAGTTCTTGGAGATTGTGACAGTAGAAAGTGAGTCCCTCTATCTCTGCAGCATTCTGCTTTTATCCCAACCACTCCAATCCTGAGTGGTTCAAAGAGGATGATAAGTAATGAAAAACAACCAAACGAGAGATCATATGACACAGCTTAAAAATCACGCTCACTCTTCTTATTTCATTTGATACTCACCTCACTGCAGGTAATGTTATCCCTGTTTTATAGATGAAGAAACAGGAATGGAAAGGCAGAGTGACTGCTCAGGTTCACACAGCAAGTTAACAGTGACTAGTATTTGTACCTAGACCACCTGACACTGCCTCCTAAGGTAGAAAACTCAAGTGTTAATTTTGACTCTGGAGGCTAATAAGAGGGTAATAGGTAATTTTTCAGGTTTTTTTTTTCATTGAAATTTGGTTTATGGTGATAAAAACCAGCTGCCATCGATTGAATCTGACTCATGGAAACCCTATGTGTGTCAGAGTAGAACCGTGCTCCATAGGGTTTTCAATGGATGATTTTTTGGAAGTAGATCGCCAGGCCTTTCTTCTGAGGTGCCTCTGAGCAAACTTGAATCTCTAACCTTTTGGTTAGCAGCCAAGCACATTAATCATTTGCACCACCAAGAAGCCTAGATGATAAAATTTTATTAAAAAGTATCAAATACCCTTCTTTAAGAGCAATGGCCACATTGCTTATATTATTTAAACCACCTTGTGCCAGTATGCGATTTAGTTAACATGTTCAATTGATTTCACTTCTGAATTGCCATAAAGGCATGCATAGTCCATAGGATTTGAGACCCCGGCACTGCCAACTCAGGGAGCTTTCACAACGGTGTGATCCAGGAAGAGGTGTAGAAGACTCATCTCTGCACCACGGAGGGATCACTTCCCCTGGATTTGGCCCAGAAGTTACTCTTCCTACCCAAACCCAGCCACCACCTGGCCCTGCCATGTGGGCAAGACACAGAGGAGGCTCTGAGAGGGACAGAGTGGACCCCATAGGGCATCTTGTGCAGTGGGCCACTGGGAACAGGCCCTCTTAAAGTGTGTCCAGAGGCAGGAGCTCTTTGGAGGTAGCAGAACGCGAAAAATGTGGTTAGTGAACACTGGGTCTCTTCACTCTGAATTCTGAGCGGTTCTAAGGGCAGAAAATGAGTAAGGAAGGACTTTGAAGGGGCATGAAAAGCCTAGCCCAGCTCAGAATGGGTACGAGAGGCAAGGAGCACAGAAAGGAGGGCCCCAGAGCCCGCACAATGTCAGCAGTACATCAACTGGGACCAGGCAGGTAGAAGCAAGACCCCAGGCAGAAAGGTCCATGCACAGAGGGGTCTGACCTGTACCCCTCCCCACTGCATGCCCAGCCCCCCAGCACAGCAGGATGAAAGAGGAGCTCCAGCATCACTTCCCTGCAGAAGCCAACCAAGATGTGCTAGTCTGAGTTGGAAGTCACTCCTCTGAGCTCCCATAATGCCCTGGGCTTGCTCATCACCAAGACACTGCCACATTGTGTTATAATGGTATGGTTTCTGGTCTATTTCCTTTCCAGAACCTCCTTTTACATCTCCAATAGCTTCTCCAGGACCCAGCATGAATTAAGCATAGAAGAAAGGAAGGAGGGAGTGAGGAGTGAGGAAGGAAGGAAGGATAGATGCGTGGATGAGTGGAAAGGAGAAAGTGAGTATGTGAGGAAGGGTTCCTTTAGCTTACTGTGCTAAGGATGTCAGTAATAACCAAGAGAGGAGAACAAGCTGGAAGTTAATAGAAGGTCCCACTGTGTAACATCTCTGTTGTTGTTGTTAGGTGCTTTCCAGTAGGTTCTAACTCTTGGGAACCGTATATACAACAGAGTGAAACATTGCCCAGTCCTGCGCCATCCTCACAATCCTTGTAATGTATAAGCCCATTGTTGCAGCCACTGTATCAATTCATCTCGTTGAGGGTCTTCCTCTTTTTCACTGACCCTCTACTCTACCAAGCATGATGTCCTTCTCCAGGGACCTCCAGAAAACATACCCAAAGTACTTGAGACAAGTATTGCCATCCTCACTTCCAAAGAACACTCTGGCTGTACTTCTTCCGAGACAGATTTGTTCATTCTGGCAATTCATGGCATAGTCAATATTCTTCACCAACACCACAATTCACAGGCGTCCATTCTTCTTCGGTCTTCCTTATTCATTGTCCAGCTTTCACATGCATATGAAGTGATTAATAATACTATGACTTGGGTTAGTCAGCCACACCTTAGTCCTCGAAGAGATATCTTTGCTTTTTAACACTTTTAAGACGTCTTTTGCAGCAGATTTGCCCAATTCAATACATCGTTTGATTTCTTGACTGCTGCTTCCATGGACGTTGATTGTGGATCCAAGTAAAATGAAATCCTTGACAACTTCAATATTTTCTCCGTTTATCACGATGTTGCTTATTGGTCCAGTTGTGAGGATTTTTGTTTTCCTTATGTTGAGGTGTAATTCATACTGAAGACTGTGGTCTTTGATCTTCATCAGTTAAGTGCTTCAAGTCCTCTTCACTTTCAGCAAGCAAGGTTGTGTTACCTGCATATCTCAGGTTGTTAATGAGTCTTCCTCCAATCCTGATGTCCTGTTCTTCGTCATATAGTCCAGCTTCTCAGATTACTTGCTCAGCACACAGATTGAATAAGTATAGTGAAAGGATACAACCCTGATGCACACATCTTTCCTAATTTTAAACCACACAGTATGCCTTTGCTCTATTGGAACGACTGCCTCTTGGTCTGTACAGGTTCTATACAAGCACAATTAAGTGTTTTGAAATTCCTGTTCTTCTCAGTGTTATCCATAATTTGTTATGATCCACACAGTTCAATGCCTTTGCACAGTCAATAAAACACAGGTAAACATCTTTCTGGTATTCTCTGCTTTCAGCCAAGATCCATAAGCAATGATATCTCTTGTTCCATGTCCTCTTCTGAATCTGCTGGAATTTCTGGCAGTTCCCTGTCAATGTACTGCTGCAGTCACTTTTGAATTATCTTCAGCAAAATTTTACTTACGTGTAATATTAATGATATTGTTCAATAACTTTTGCATTCTGTTGGATCACCCTTCTTTGGAATGGGCACAAATATGGATCTCTTTCTGTCAGTTGGCCAGGTAGCTGTCTTCCAAACTTCTTGGCATAAACGAGTGAGCACTTCCAGCATTGAATCCATTTTTTAAAACATCTCAGTTGGTATCTTGTCAATTCCTGGAGTATTGTTTTTCGCTAATGTCTTCAGTGCAGCTTGAACTTCTTCCTTCAGCACCATCAGTTCTTAATCATATGCTATCTGTTGAAATGGTTGAATGTTGACCATTCTTTTTGGTACAGTGACTCCGTGTATTTCTTCCATCTTCTTTTGATGCTTCCTGTTTCATTCAATATTTTGCCTATAGAATCCTTCAAAATTGTAGTTCAAGGCTTGAATTTTTTCTTCAGTTCTTTCAGCTTGAGAATTGCTTAGTGCGTTCTTCCCTTTTGGTTTTCTAATTCCAGGTCTTTGCACATTTCTTTATAATGCTTTACTTTGTCTTCTCGAGCAGCCCTTTGAAAATCTTCTGTTCAGCTCTTTTACTTCATCATTTCTTCCATTTGCTTTATCTACTCTATGTTCAAGAGCAAGTTTCAGAGTCTCTTTTGACATCGATTTTGGTTTTTTCTTTCTTTCCCATCTTTTTAATGACCTTTTGCTTTCTTCATGTATAATGTCCTTGATGTCATTCCACAACTTGTCTGGTCTTCGGTCATTAGTGTTCAGTGGATTAAATCTATTCTTGAGATGGTATCCAAATTCAGGTGTGATATGCTCAAGGTTGTATTTTGGCTCTTACGGACTTGTTTCAATTTTCTTCAGCTTCAACTTGAACTTGCATATGAGCAATTGATGGTTTATTCCACAGTTGGCTCTTGGCCTTGTTCTGACTGATGATATTGAGCTTTTCCATCATCTCTTTCGCAGATGAAGTTGATTTGATTCCTGTCTTTTTGATCTGGTGAGGCCCACATGTATAGTTCCCATTTATATTGTTAAAAAAGGCTATTTGCAATAAATAAGCCGTTGATCTTGCAAAATTCTATCATGCGATCTCTGGCATCGTTTCTATTACCAAGGCCATATTTTCCAACTACCGATCCTTTTTTGTTTCCAACTTTCCCATTCCAATCACCAGTAATTTATCAATGCATCTTGATTATATTTTTGATCAATTTCAGACGGTAGAAGTTGGTAAAAATCTTCTAATTCCTCATCTTGGCATTAGTGGTTGGTGGATAAATTTGAATAATAGTCGTGTTAACTGGTCCTCCTTGTAGGCATATGGATATTATCCTATCACTGACAGTGTTGTACCTCAGGATAGATTTTGAATGTTCTTTTTGATGATGAATATGTCATCATTCGTCTTCAATTTGTCATTTCTGTCATATTAGACCATATGATTGTGTGATTCAAAATAGCTAATACTAGTCCATTTCAGCTCACTAATGCTTAAGATATTGATGTTTATGCGTTCCATTTCATTTTTGACTATTTCCAATTTTCCTAGATTCATACTTTGTACATTCCACATTCCTATTATTAATGGATATTTGCAGCTGTTTCTTCTCATTTTGAGTCATGCCACATCAGCAAATGAAGATCCCCAAAGCTTGACTCCATCTACATCATTAATGTCGACTCTATTTTGAGGAGGCCGCTCTTCACCAGTCTATTTTGGGTGCCTTCCAACCTGAGCGACTCATCTTCCGGCACTATATCAGACAATGTTCTGCTTCTATTCATAAGGTTTTCACTGTTCAATTTTTCAGGAGTAGACTGCCAGGTCCTTCTTTCTAGTCTGTCTTAGTCTGGAAGCTCTGCTGAAACCTGTCCACTATGGGTGACCCTGCTGGTATTTGAAATACTGGTGGCATAGCTTCCAGCAACACAGCAACACACAGGCCACCACAGTACGAAAAACTGAAAGACACGTGGGGGCGGGGTGGGGGTGCTTCATCGGGCACACCCAGGCCTTTGAGCCACCAGGCGGAGTGCAAGAACTTCTTGTGGGCCAGGTAGGAAGCTCAAGCAGCACGCCGTGCACTCGTGGTGGCTGGCCATTGGTGGCAGCCTGCCGGTGCAGGAGGGGCGGCCCCTCGGGGCCCTGGCACTGTGGCTTCTTGCTCAGGTCAATGGGGCCATTGTTTCTAGGTTGTGGAATATAATCACACTACTGCAAACTCTACAAGGAGCTGCACACAGTGTTCATCCTATAGCAGAGGCTCAACCATCCTGTTATTCCAAGAGGGTCTATGTCTCACGACTTCAGGGTTGATCTCGGTCATCACTGCTTCTCTAGCACTGGCATAACATCAGTATTAGTTAAATTAGTGAATGAGGCAGTGAGCGAACAAATGATGGAATCCTTTTGTGTTCTTTATGAAGCCCTGGTTTATCGCATCCTCTGTGTGTGGTCATACCTGGTGTCATGGTTTGAATTATGTCCCCCCAAAAATGTGTGTATCAGTTTGGCTAGGCCATGATTCCTGGTACTGTGTGATTTTCCTGTATGTTGTAAACCTGCCTCTATGATGTTAATGAGGGAGGATGGGTGGCAGTTGTGTTACTAAGGCAGGACCTGATCTACAGGACTGGACTGCGTCCTGAGGCAATCTCTTGAGATATAAAAGACAGAAGTGAGCAGTGAGACAGGGGGACCACATACCATCAAGAAAGCTGTGCCAGGAGCAGAGCGCGTCCTTTGGACTGGGGTCCCTGCACAGACAAGCTCCTAGTCCGGGGAAACGCAGAAGAGAAGAAGGCCATCAGAGAGAAAAAGGCTTCCCCTGGAGCTGACGCCCTGAATTTGGACTTTTAGCCTACTTTGACTGTAAGGAAATAAACTTCTCTTCGTTAAAACCATCCACTTGTGGTATTTCTGTTATGGCAGCACTAGATGACTAAGACAGCTCGCTATCTGGACAGGGTGCATCTTTGACGCCAAGAAGCTCCGACCTGCAGCCGGGACAGTGTGCTGCCTCCTCCTTCTGGATGCTCAGCTTCACAGTTACCCCAAATGGCGCCTCCAGGTCACTGAGGGACCTCAGCCTGAATCCAGCAGCCCTCGTTATTACTGATTATATTCCACCTTCAGAACAGCTGTGAGCTAGAGAAAGACTCTTCCCTTTTCTGTGTCTCATCTCCGGCTGTAAAACGAGCTGGTGACCCAAAAGCTTTCCTCACACTTCAGCAAAGATGAAGAGGGAGGTGGGATGTGGCAACGGCCTGGCATCTTCCCGCTGCACCTACAGGAGCTCCCAGGGGCCGGAAGGAGCAGGGGACATTGTGTGGGATGAGCTCACTCCTAGGAGAAGATGTCGGCAGGCATGAGTTAGCACCCCTGCTTGGGGCCCAGGAAGACGTGTCAGAGACCCGCCGCCGAGCTGCAGACTGGGGGCTGGCAGACCTCCAGACTGGAAATAGGACCAGCCTCTCCACGGCCAGGACAGCCGAGGGACGGAGAGCAGCACAATGCAGCAACAAAGTGCCTGAGTTTCCATTTATTTTCTGAAAATATTTTGCGGGATGGGAATGGAAACCATCAGGAAACCCGATCAAAGCTGTGGATCCTGGCTCCAGAAAAACGCCTCAACAGGGGACACTTTCATCAACTCTAAGGGAGTGTGATGGGCTCCTTAAGGCTCATTTCTGAGCTCTGAGGCTCCAGTGATAAACCTTTCTAAGTGAGGGATCAGGGGGAGAAGAAGTCTGGGCTCCAGGCTCGACTCCCCTGGCTGTGAATTCCTGCTCTAGGTGGCTGCACCTCGCATCTGTAAAATGTATGACTGCCAAGTGCCTTCTACAACTCCATTCTACGAGTCAGTGATGCAACCACACAGCCGAGAGAGCCCTGTTGGGTGCCCAGGCCGCTCCCCTCACTGCTGAGCTGAGGAGGAGGGGCGCGGGAGCTGGGGTGGGGGCTGAGCTCCTCTCCAGGAAGCCAGGTCTCAGGGCTCCAGAGACCATTTCCATGTGTCTAGGGTACAGCCCAGCTTCATTCTGACAGAGGTGCCACTAGTCGGCTACAACGGGCCGGCAGTGGGAATCGGGGCTTCCTACAGTAGTGGGAACCCCATGACTTGCTGCCTTCCGAGTCTTTGAAAAGTGGGCCTTGCGGAGAGTCAAAGCGGGATCACAACCACATTTTCAAGACAAAGAAATGAGGCCCCACAGCTGTGCCCTGCCTCAAGTCCACCTGGCCTGGATTGGAGCAGGACTCTCTGACCCAGGTCAGGATCACTCCCGGAGCAAAGGGGTGTCTCCCCCAGCTCCAGCCTTCTCGTTCCTGGACCAGGTGGCCAGAGGTCTCTTTTCTCCCTCATCACCCTCCCCCTTTCTCCTCCTCAGAGTTCCTTAGCCTAAGGAGAAAGTGTCTTCAGCTCAGTAGAGACTGAGAAGGAGCCAGACTCCCCTGTAGCAGGGTAAGATTGAGGTGCGTTGCTCGGGACAGGTTGCTCTTTGCAGTCCTAGAGGTATTCCCCCTGTGGACTGCCCTCCTGGGGCCTTTCTCCCATCCCCTGTGGTCCCCCACCCCAGTCACTTGAAGGTCCCTTCTCCACTTCTTGGGCAGGAGCCACCGTGGGAGCCTCTCTTGGGGTTTATTCCTTGACTCCGGTCATATGACATCCTGGCTTGCTTCAGGTCACACAGCTGAGACATGGAAATTCGGCCTAAGCCCAAAGCCAGTGTTGGGTTCCACGTCTCTGCACAGCCTCCAGGCCAGGGGTGGGTAACCTAGCAAGCAAGGTGAAACCCATGTGACGCTGTTCACTGCAGATTAGTAAACACAAATAAGCCTGTGTCTGCCTCGCTTATTGTGAAACCCATGTGAAATTGCTCACTGCAGATTAGTAGGTAAACACAAGTAAGCCCATGCTTACCTTGCTGACTGGGCTTTGATGCTGGAGGCAGGTGCTGTGGCATTGGGAGAGAGACAGATGCCAGCCATACCTAGAAGGAGAATCTTTGATGTGAAATTGTTCACTACAGAGGATCTGGTAAGCAAGGGCAGCTTACCTTGCCTATTGGATAATCTGCCCTGCTCCTGGCCCTGCGCTAAGCGTTTCCTTCATGCTGACGCATTTGCGCTGGGTTGTTTGTGTGGCTTCTCCACGTCTGGATTCCCCTGGGAACTGAGGCTCTCTCATCCCGCCTGCCTCCCTCCCAGTGCCAGCCATGAGGAGCTGCTCAAGGCAGCGTTTGAAGGATTGAATTAAATCTCTCCACAGAGTGGTTGCCACTTTCCCTGGCACCTAGAGGCACAGACATGAAATTTCCACTATATGCTATAAAGGATTGAAATGTCAAAAATGTCACAACCTGGAAGAAACCAGAGGTCTTGAAATTTGCAAAGAAAATAAGGTCCTCTGTTTGTGGGGTGTCTGCCATATGACCCATTGTGCATGCTTCTCTGACAACCACGCCAGGAGCAGGAGGATATTCAGTCGGCTCCAGGATTTTGTTAGATATTTTAATAAGTCAGGTGCTGCTATAGAAGTCCCATTTTACAGATGAGGAAACTGAGGCTCAGAGGGGAGAAGTCAATTACCCAAAGCTACACAGCTACGCATTGGCAGAGGTGGGCGTTGAAACCTGGAGTGTCTGACTGTGGTGCCCGTGTCTTGTCCAGCACACCGTTCAGCCTCAAGCCAGGCTCTTGTCTCTCCCACTCCTAGGCTTCTCCACCCTGAATGGACTTGTGCTCAGTGTTTACACAGCAGTGAGAGTGGCTATCTCACCTGTAAACCCAACCTCAGGGCAGTGTAGCCCAGCTGTTCCTGAGAAAAACCCTCCTGCTAAGCCATTGCTTTGCCCCTGGGGGCAAAGATTTGCCTCTCTGCTGAGCAGGCAGAGGACAAAGGCCTCTCCAGATGCCAGAGCAATTGATTAAAAAGCTGAAGTGGTATTTTGGCTCTGAGCCTTTCTCAGCAAGTATTATCTCCATGGTCCAAACTAGAAACAGGCACAGAAAGTTTAGGTAGCTTGCTCAAGGTCACACAGCTAAAGAAGGCCTGGGCCAGTCCTCTGTCCGCCCCATGTTACTGAGCTCTACTTCCCCCGAGCAGCCCTCCCCTGCCCGCGCTCCTCCCATAGCTCCATCTGCCTCAGGAAGGAGTCTCCGGGTTTGGTCAACAGGGGAGAACAGAGTCTTCTCTAAAGTGGAATAAAGAAGAGCCTCTGTGATTCTCCACCACTGCATCAAACTGTCCACCACTGCCAGCTGTGACGGAGCGAGAAGAATCGGGAACCTGGGCTCAGCGGCTTGGGCTTTAGTCCTAGTTCCTTTACTTCCTAGCTCTGTGGCTTTGGGAAAGTCGGACAACCTCTCTGGGCCTCGGTGTTTCCATCAGCAGAAAGAGGGAAAGCTGCCCTGCCCTCCCACTCACAGGGTGATTATGAGCATTAAGTAAAATTTGGAGGCAGAAGTGCTTCCTGGGTGGCCAAGGCCCATACGGAGAGGGCCTGAGGAGGACACCACGTCAGCCAGGGTCCAGCAGGAAACAGCCGGTGCTTAGATGGGTTAATCAAGGAGGGGCTTGTAAGGGGCCTATTTACTGAGGTAGGGCAGGGTGCAGGGAACCTCGTGGGACAGAGCATCATCCAGAGGCTCGGAGGATCGGCAGCCCTCACCACCCTGGCCTGAAGGCACAGGAGGGCGGCAGCCAGAGCTGGGCGGAGAGAGCCAGTTATCCTGAGGGGTGAGGGGCATGCCAGCCCCCAGGGACCCCAAAGGGAGGAAGCCAGAGGACTCAATTCTCCAACTTCTCTTTCTTCCCTGCATGTGGTCTGCTGCCTGAATGGCCCATTGGCTGGACTCATCCAGAAGCCAGAAAGCCCCCAGGCAGGCCCCAGGGCAGCGGAGGCAGGGCCAACAGGAGATGTCCTACACAAGGGACCTCTCTGAGGAACGCCCCTGAGTTGGCTTTCACGCCCTAGGAGCTGACAAGACAATAATGGAAACTGCGCTGAGGACAGTGCCATATTCCACCTGTCAGGGAGTTTATCGAAAAAAGAGATTTAGTCTCTTTTTTGCACGTAAAACAATGAAACCTCCATAATTGCTCTAGGAGAAATAAACATGCCAAAATATTTAAGTACTAATAAAACTTAAGCATTATCTTAACATATTTAAATATAGATGTCTTTTTATAGCAGGCAATGAAGGCAATTGCCAGCAGAATGCATTTCATCCAGGCTATTTAATACCAAGCTGCCCACTCTCCTCCTATGAGGCTTGGGTGAGAAGAGGGGCACGGAGCAAGGGGTTGGAGCCCCTCGGTGATGGGGAGAAGCACCTGGGCACACAGCAGGCCAGCTATGCCCGGGATCCCAGGCACTGCATTCAAGCCTTTGCACTGCCTGCTACTCCCCCAATCCTCCCCACAACCCGAGGAGGTATCATTCCCACCTCTGTTGGACACAGAGGAGTCCATGGCACACAACGTGGAATGACTAGCCTAGGGCTGCACACCTGGTGACTGCTGGAGCTGGGATGAGGCAGTCTGACTCAGGGACCCACCCTCTGGACCCTCTCCCACACACTGGGATCTGGGGTACAGGTTTACAGCAGACTGAGTTCATAGCCCTCTCAGCTCTTGCCAAGACTGTTTCAGTGGCCTTTGAACAAGTGTCCCAGACTCCATGCCCACCTGCCTGCCCCATCACTGCCTTGATCCATCCTTCATGCTGCAGCCAGAGGATTCTGTGTGTGTGCAAACTTGACCTTGACATTTCTCAGCTTAGAACCTATCCATGGCTTCCCATTACCCACAGCATACAGCTGCAGTCCCTCATATATCTAAACCTCTACTTTCTGCTTCCCCATCCTGAACCTGCCATCTCCTGGCTCTCCAAACACAACCTGCTGCTCTGTGCCTCTGTGCGGTTACTTATGCAGTTGCCTCTGTCTAGAATGTCTCCTTACCCTTCCTCACCTAGCCAACTCCTATGCGTCCTTCATTACCCAGCTCATATACAGTCCTTCCTGGAACTTCCTGGTTCCCTTCTGGAACCTCAAAAATGGGCTAAATTCCCCTTGCTCTGGGTCCCCATATTGTCCCTCAGCTCAGTACTCACAATACAACAACAACAACAACAACCAGTGACTGTCAAGTTGACTCTGACTTATGGTGACCCATGTGTGTCAGAGTAGAACTATGTTCCAGAGGTTTTTCAGTGGCTGATTTTTCAGAAGTAAATCACCAGGTCTTGCTTCTGAGACACCTCTGGGTGGACTCAGACCTCCAACCTTTTAGTTAGCAGCCAAGTGTGTTAACTGTTTGCACCACCCAGGGACCCCAGCCAGCAGTCACCCTCGTATATTGGAATTATCAACTCTAGGACCATCTTCCCACTTGACTGCGAGTTCCTCAATCACGGGCTGTATCACCTTCATTTCTGCATGCAGCCCCGGCACCTGCTATTGGTCTGACTATGATCTCAATGAAGAAAGCCTGAGTCAGTGGCACTGACGGAGATAGAGCTGTGTCAGGATCTTGGCTCTGTCGCTCTGTACCTGTGTGACGTTAGCCCATTTCTCAGTCACTCCAAGGCTTATCTGTAAAAGGGGGATAACAATGCCCACCTCACAAGGCTGTGTGCAGAGCAAGTCCAATGCCATTTATAAACACATTTGGCTGGAAGCCTGGACCACGACTCATGTTCCATAAACAGTGGCTGAGCATGAATCTCTAACAGTGCTTCCACAAACAGCTTACCCTTGCAGATCTGCCTTCCTTTGGTGAGTGGGCACACACTCTCCACACATGTGTTGTTTAGCTCATACACACCTTTTGCAT
This sequence comes from Trichechus manatus latirostris, assembly GCF_000243295.1. Lineage (NCBI taxonomy): Eukaryota > Metazoa > Chordata > Mammalia > Sirenia > Trichechidae > Trichechus > Trichechus manatus. The sequence goes on along the minus strand of NW_004444042.1, from coordinate 1,293,252 downwards.
CCACTCCCAGCTGATAAGGCCAACGGTCCTGGGAGGTGCAGGGTGCTGGAAAGAATTAGCGTTTTACAAAGAGAAGTCCAGAGAGGTTAGTGTCTTATTCCAGGTCTCATAGGAGTTAAAGATGGAGCAAAGACTGATACCCAGGTCTGTCGGCTCCTAGGCCTCTGTCATTTCCTGGAGAGCCCAGTTCAGTCAGAAGCAATCCTCTGTAATAAATTGGTGACTCCCTTGGAGAAGCCCCAGATTCAATAGCCTATTATCCTATCCCCCTCCTGCCCCTTCTCTGCCTATGTCTGGTAGAGGCCCAGGCTTGCCAAATTCCGCTGTTTCTAGATAGAGCTTCTCCACCCCTGCTGGGGGTTGCCTGAGCAATCAGGACTCAGTTGGAGACCCCAGATAACTCAGCCCTTCAGAGACACACCTTGAGTGGGCAAGACTCTCCCCATTTCCTTTTCTTCTGTCAAAATGCACAGTGATTAGTCTGCAAACCTCAAGCTGATGGTTCTGGCTCTGCCAAACAAATGTCTGTGGCCTCGAGGGTCAAGGTTTGGAGTGAGTCCTTCCTGAGCTTTGGTTTCTTCATCTGTAAAGAATAGGGGAGTTTCCATTATGAGGAAAACACGAGATTCCATATGATGGTTCAAAAACCATAAAATCGCTATGATTAAGATCCTCACTATTATCTTCGTCATCATCAACACTATTAAAAATAATTCAGGCCGTGTTGAAGTCCCCTTAGAAATCAAACCCCTGAGAAAGTAGATTTCTCTGTTTGCAGTAACTGTACAACCCAGTCCTACTTTAACATCAAATGAACTGCCCAGACATATTTCCATTGGTTATGGAGATGTGAGTGAGTGTGTGTATCAGTGGGTAGAACACAAGCATGTAGGAAGCACTTCTCTTGTTTAATCACCACAATAATTGGAGAAGTAAGTCATATGATCCTTACATAAGAGGAGACTGGTGTTCAGAGAGATTCATGACTTGCCCAAGAATACAAGCTGGGCAGAAGGGGGTCCTCACCTGGGTTTTGGGCTTCCTCTTGGTTGGAGGATCTGGGTGGGAACTTATCTCAGCACTCAGTACAGTCTATCCCCAGAGTGATGCAGTCCATCTCCATTGCTGCCTCACCGTGGAAGCCAAGGCTCTAAAAAATGGAGAAGGGGGATGGCCACAGGGAAGCCCCATCCATTATTGTTATCTGCACCAAAAAGACACCCCCAGGTGAATGATGGAAACAAAAGGTTCAGAGTAAGGCCCACCATTAATCTCGTGGTTACAAACAATATAGGAAGAGTATGCTAGCCTCCAGCCTAGTTAAGTGGACATTTGGACTTCTTCCAAAACAAATGTGGATACTGTAAATACAGGTCAGCTGGTTTGCAGGAAATCAGCATCCAGACTGAGCTGCATCCAGCAAGATTTTCCAGAAGTCTTACTGCAAAAAGCCTAGGAAGGGGAGTCCACTGGGAGCATGTCTCCAGCTTGTGAAATGCTGCTTGTCATTCATTCAAAACATACTCCCTGGGGAACTCCTGGGTGCCCAGCTGTATGCTGGTTTGGTCTTATGTGTGAAATGCTGGGAGTACGGCGGGACAGTGAATTATGTCTCTGGTAACCATCTGTTATGGATTGAATAGTGTCCCCTAAAAATGTGTATCAACTTGGCTAGGTCATGATTCTCAGTATTGTGTGGTTGTCCTCCATTTTGTGATCTGATGTAATTTTCCTATGTGATGTAAATTTTATTCTCAGCCTGTGAATAATGAGGCAAGATTAGGTTATGTTAAAGAGGATTAGGGTGGAATGCAATACCCTTACTGAGGTCACAGCCCTGATCCGATGTAAGGGGAGTGTCTCTGGAGTGTGGCCTGCATCAGCTTTTATCTTACAAGAGATAAAAGGAAAGAGAAGTGAGCAAAGAGAGAAGGAAATCATACCACCAAGAAAGAAGAGCAGGGAGCAGAGTGTGTCCTTTGGACCCAGGGTCCCTGTGCTAGAAGCTCCTAGAGCAGGGTAAGATTAATGACAAAGACCTTCCCCCAGAACCAACAGAGAGAGAAAGCCTTCCCCTGAAGCTGGCACCTGAATTTGGACTTCTACCTCTTAAACTGTGAGAGAGTAAATTTCTGTTTTTTAAAGCCACCCACTTGTGGTATTTCTGTTATGGTAGCACTAGATAACTATGACAACATCCATCCCCTATTCTCCAGAACAGTTCACCTTCAGATAGGAAATTAAAGCCTGGAGAGGTCAGATTACTTGCCCATGATCACACAGTGAGTACGTGAGTAGAAGAGCTGAGAGGGATCCCAAGTCTCCATTAAGTCACTGGACTTCTCTAAATACCAATATTGTTGGTGTCCAAACTACTGCATTTTCTAGATTGCTTTGTGTTCTCAGAAAGGGTACAAAAATCCTTTTCCAGAACATTGGTCCTAATATTGGTTTCAAAACAATAAAGTTAATGTAGCTGTGACATGATTTCTACCCTCTAGGAGCATGTAGTTAAGAGGGTAAGACTTATTACCAGGAAAGTTACAGAGCAACACGAGAAGGAAACAAAAGTGAGTGCTCGTGGCAGTATTTGATGAAGTGGCCCGTGACTTGGTTGGACAATAAGTCCTTCTCATCTGCTCCTATCCAGGATGCCAGAGCCGGGCTTGTCCTCCTTCATTAACACAAACCCAGAGGGCTGAGACTTCATCCATGTGTTTTACAGGGCCTGGATCAAGTGGTCCTGGTGGGCTTCCCTGACTTTCACCTTGTCCATGGGGTGGGTAGGAGTGGGAAGGGTGTCAGCACCAACAGACTGGCCTGGGGGTGTTCCTCTCATGATAAAGCTCTGGCCAGGGGTGAAATCCACACTCATGTGTTGACGCCTTTTTTTGAGCATCAGAAGTGGACAACAGTGAGTTAATATGGAAGGTCAGGGAGCATTAACTCAGCACAGGGGCTTTGTGCTTCCATTGCTGGCTCACCCTAAGCCCCTACCAAATGGCATGCTAGAAGGGCTCCTCGCCTGGGTTTTGGGCTTCCTCTCGGTGGGAGGTGTCATTTTGCCATCCTATGCAGAAGATAAATCTCTTCTTCCTTTAGCACAGAAACCAGATCTTAATGAAGTCTATAACAAACATAAATGTTTGGAAATTTTTTGTGGTAGCAAAAAAGGAAGGAAGTGTCTTAGTTACCTAGGGCTGCTGTAACAGAAATACCATAGTGGGTGGCTTTAAAGAACAGAAATGCATTTTCCCACAGTTCTGGAGGCTGAAAGTCCAAATCTGGATCTCAGCCATGTCAATTCCTCCCTTATAGGTAGTCCCAGGTGTTCCTTAGTTCCTTGGCTTGTAGACAATCCTCATGTGGTGTCTGTCCCCCCATCCCCACCCTTGCGTGTGCTTATCTCTGTGTCTAATCTGCCCTTTTTATAACCCAGAAGTGATTAGATTTAGAACCCACCCTACTTGGGCATGACCTAATTAACATAACAAAGAAAACTCTATTTCCAAACAGGATTGCATCTGCAGGTATAGGGGTTAGTGTTCCAGCACATATTTGTGGGGACACAAATCAATCCATAACTGGAAGGAAGGAAGGAAGGAAGGAAGGAAGGAAGGGAGGGAGGGAGGGAGGAAGGAAGCGAGGGAGGGAAGGATGAACAGAAAATTTTCTTTTGAACAAAATTCATGCAGTGCATTGGCTGTAACTGCATTTGTTGGGAATGTCAGATGTTTCTGTCAATACAGCCTGGCATTTATATAATAGATGGTCAGTTAATGTTTGCTGAGTGAATGAATGAATTGACTAATTAACATGATGGAGATTTTGTGATTTATTTGCTTATGGGGAAATGTACTTATGGAGTTATATTGGCCACTGCTAGTAGGATCAAGAGGAATATGCAGACTAAGACTTTGGTTTTAAGTCATAAGGAAATACACAAGCACGTGATGGAATTTTCACATCAGAGACCAGTTTGCGCTAAATGTAGTGAAGTTATTCTCAATGCCAGATCTACCCAAGACCATCTCTCCCAGTCAAGCTTTTAAATTGTCACTGAAAGGGCTCTTGTCTGAAGGAGGCTGGAGAGTCTCAAATGAGCTAAAGAAGGTGATTTGGGTTAGGCCGACAGAAACAAAAAAGGAAGGCTTGTCTAGTCGATGACAGAAATAGTCTATCACAAAGTGTTAATCCAGGCACAAGAAAGAAAAAAAATGTTTAAAAAGCATTTTTAAATTCAAAATTGTTCTCTTTTGATTAAAATACTGTGACAACCTCTTTCTCAAAGCAGTGGAACCACGGCCTCCTGAACAACTTCCCCTCTGGGAAATCAAAACCCTCTTCCGCCTCCCCTCCACCTCCTGGTTCATGATTCAGAAAATGGAGCTTGAAGAAGGTGCCTAAAAATAGAAGAGAAGGCACGTCGCTGTGCAGGGGTAAGGGCCAGCATCGCGCCACATTAACCCTGCGGCACTCAGCCCAAGTAAACGAGGTTGGGAGCCATTAATGCCTAATGATGTTGCATTGTCTTCCAATAACAAACCATCTCCCCAGTTGGTTTTATAGTGGACCAGCTGTTGTTAATTGGGGAAGATGAGCATGAAATGGCAGCTTTCACACCTGACCAAGAGAGAGCTGCCGCATCATGGGGCAAGACAGGAATCGCCTGCCACAAGCAGGGGCTCCTTAGCCCTGCCTTGGTGAGGGAGAGACACAGAGAGCACGGGTTCCCATTCCTCTCACATCCTTAGCTGGCAGGGAAAATCTCAAAGCAGGAGAAAGTATAAGAGTGTTGGGTTCGTTTAACATGCCACCTTCTCCTCTTCCTGACCAGTAACACCCACTTATCATGCTGGGTCACCTCCATTTGCTGATGAGTATGTCGCGTGTGTCTCTTTAGTAAGAGGGTGAGTAGCTCAAAGCCAGGCACCTAACATTGCATACCCAATGCCTAGCTCAGTGCCTGCCATATTTCAGGTCCTACAGAGCACAGCCTAGTTTTACCTGATCCTGGCCTCTCCTCCCTAGCCATAGGTGACAGGACCAGGAATGGACATCTGACCTGTAGGCAGCTGGATGATAGGCCACAGGCAACCAGTGACTTGAGGGTCTGACTTTCCAGCATGAGCCAGCTTCATTGCATTTTCTCCCTTGGCATTTCATCAAAGAAACACAGAAAGAGGTTGTCCATTAGCAGTGGGCACTGAAGACAATGGGGCTGCGATGGCTGTCTGGGCCAGAAGCAAGCCAGGGTGCTGGTCCATAGGGACAGGAGACTGGTGCAGCTATTGGCGAGGAACAGAGATTCCAGAAGGAGACCGTGAGATTCAAGACCAAGACATACCTTATCAGGCCTAGGAGCCAAAGACGGCCTGACTCGGGTACTGTTCTTGGCCTTCCAAGAGAACTTGCTGTAGCCTTGTCATAAACCCACCATACTTAAAATAGATGGAGTCAGCCTCTGTCCTTGGCAGCCCAGAGCTCTTCGTCATCCCAGAGGAGGCATGAATCATTTTGTTGGATAGGAGAAGTGAGTGCAGTCTTAGGAAAGGATACCTCTGAGGCTTTGCAATTAAAGCTGAAGGAGCTGAGGAGTCCTATGTATGGAATACCTACCATGTGCTCTTTAACCTTGGGGTCTCCTGTGTCCTCCCAAGACATCTGCAAGTACATTGCATTATCTCCATTTTACAAATGAGGAAACCGAGGCTTCCTGATGTCAAGCAACCTGTTCATTTTACTGAATGGCAGAGCAAGGGCTTCCCATTCGTGCTCTTCTGCCTGTTGTCACTGGCATGTGAGAACCACTGCAGGCTCTTCTACTGGCTGGGAGGGCAGAAAGTTCTACTTCATGGCACCCAGTCAGGCTGCCTCAACTCCTGCAGACTGAGAAAAGCACAGGCCCCTCTCTTCGCCTATATCTGCCTTTATTTTCAATGTTGCTGTGCAAGATGGGAATGCAGAGCATTAAAACATGTACTGTAAATAAACCAAATTAAAGTAAAATTGACTCATTTAGCAACCAGCCTCCGATCTTGCATTAGAGGCAATTGAAGAGATTTCACAGATTTTAGTAACCAGATAAGATTATTATATAAACAGACTTCTGCATTGAATGATGAGCATATCTTGAGGAGAATATTTGAAATCAATAGCAATACGGGCTGAGAATTAAGTAATGTGGTTAAGCACCTTTGAATGATGCCATTTTCAACAGCTGATTAGGAATAAATATGCCAATTGCAGCAGAGCTGATAGCTGGAATAAAGTGATGATTAATCAATTTGAGTCTAAGAGCCGGCTTGAGGAGAATGATGCCAGCTCCAAGATGTTGAGTTCAGTTGAGGAAGCTCTGGGTCTCAGTGGAGCAGTCTCGGGCTGTGTGGAGGTCGATGACGGCCAGGAAGAGACGAAAAAGAAATGCTCAGAGTCCTCATGCAGAACCACAGCTCTGCCCACCACAGAGCTGACCTCTGCACTGTGGCGAGGAGGGCCTGGGATCGGAGAAGGATTAGCTGTAAGCTGCTTAAGCTGTTCATGCAGGGTGAGCTGGTGGGCAGGGAGGAAATTATGACTGGGGACACTGAGGACCTGGGACTGCATTTAGCATACCCAGCCACCATTCAGCTGGGAGATGACTGGTCTTCTGGTTGCCCTGTAATCTTCTCTCACCTGGACAATTACACTGCAGCCTGATGGGTCCTTGCGTGAACCTGGCAGATGTGTTCTGCACATGGTCACCAGAGGGATCTTGCTAAAGCATTGCTCAGAGCTTGTCACTCACCCTACCATACAAACTGCTGCTGCCTCCCCTTGGCCTAGAGGGTGAAATCCGGCACCTTAGCTTAGGGTTCAGGGCCTTTCATGAGCTGGCCCTGCTGGCCCTACTTGCATCATTTCTTTCTTCCCATTTCTGCCCTATGATTTCACCAAACAGAAGATTTTAGTGGTGCCCACTTATAGATTAAATTGTGTCCCCCCTAAATATGCATTGGAATCCTAACCTACCTGTAGATGTAAACTTGTTTGGAAATAGGTGTTCTTTGTTATGTTAATTACAGTAGGGTGGGTTCTAAATCTACTTGCTTCTGAGTTATAAGAAGAGCAGATTAGACAGAGAGATATGAACAAACAGGGGGTTGGGGTGGGGGAGACAGATGCCATGTGATGATCATCTACAAGCCAAGAAACCCAGAAACATCTGGAAATACCGAGAAGGAAGGAATTGACAAGGCCAAGACCTTGATTTGGACTTCTAGTCACTAGAACTTCAAGAGAATAATGCCCCCACTTGTTCCTTTAAAGCCTTGAATATTTGTGTTACAGTAGCATTAGGAAACTAAGACGTACCCTAAATGTCCCTGGTGTGGTTTCTCCTCCTGCTGTGCCCTCCTCACCTCCCCTGCCTGCTGAAACATTGCCTTTCTCCCTCCAAATTGAGACCACCTCCTCAGTGAAGCCCACTTTGACTGCTCCTTCCCCCAACCCAGGCAGAACTAGTGGATCTTACTCTGTTACCATGTACCCTGAACAAACCTTTTCCTGTTTCACATCATAGTCATGCATTATCTCTTTTATAGTCCATAAGTATTTATCGGTACCTTTGTAGTACTGAGCACGGAGATTAGCGCTGAAGACGTAGGAACAGAACACAGGCATGGTCCCTGCCCTCCTGGAGCTGAGAATTCACTCCAAGCATTTAATACGTTATACAGCTGTCTCTGCTCTGAGAGGCAAGAAACGCTTGTTTGATTTACCTTTCCCTTCTTAGCATCTGGGCCAATATCTGACACAAGGCAGGTGCTCCGTAAATGGTTTAACAAATGAATGAATGAATAAATGAATGAGTAAATGAATAAGAGATCAAACAAATGAACGAGTGGTGGATCAGTGGGAGGAGGTTGCAACAAAGCAAATTTTTGTTTGATTGAAGAAACAGTGCTCTGATAGCCACCCAGCACTGGCATAAGCTGCCTTCTCCAGGGCTGAGCTCCAGGAACTTGAGGCATTCATGCAGAGGCCAACTATCTATCAAGAAGGTTCAAGAAAAGACTTGGAACTGGCATTGAGACTGAAGCTGGGCTCTAGGCCCAGCCCCCTCACTGACTCACCATGTGACCGCAGAGAGAACTCATCCTGGCTTGGAGTCTCAGTTTCTCCATCTGTAAAATGAAAGCATTGGAATATAATCGGTCATGGTCCAATCCACGGTCCACCCTAAAGGGATCCAATCAGGGACTGCTTTGCTGTTATGAAGAATGTCAGAGAAGCTTCTTGCTGAATGTTGGTGATCTCCCACCAACCCCTTCTAAAGTGGACCACGAATGGCGTTAGGGTGTGGCTATGTCCCTTGTATTAGGTGCAGAGAAAAGTATAACAAGTGTGAGATGATAGGAGAAAAATGAAGTGCAGGATTTTGTAATAACAGAAGTGTAATAAATTTGAGAGATACCCCCATGAGCCACTGTAGGCTAGGAAGGCTTCCTAGAGGAAGTAAACCAATCTAGTGGGTAAGTAGGACTTGAATATTTGGCAAAAGGAGGAATGGATTCCAGGCCAATGTGAGTGCAGCTCTGAACCATCAAGCCAATGTCCCAAAGGTCCCCACAGGTGCAGACACACGCCCCGACTCCATCTCTAACCTGGCATGGCTGAGAAGGAAGCGCTATTTAGAAGGCTGAGCTTTTTGCTCAGAAAAGGCAGATGTGGGCTGTTCTTTGCCATGTTTGCTCCTTGCTTCCTGCGTTTGACAGGGCTGTGTCCTCCGGTGAATGAGGCTCTGGGCTAGTCCCATTTGCAGGCCTGGGGGCTGAAGCTGGGATCCCAGGACAGGGCCCAACTCTGGTCCCCATGAAGCTGCAGGCTGTGGGGCTCTTCTGCTGAGACAGGGCCCTCAACTCCCAAATAGCTCCCTAGAAGGGGCTGCTGTATCCAGGTTATCCAGTCCCCAGATCCTCAGCCAGGCCTCTGGGGTCTCCTGGGGGGAGCTTAAGCCTGGGGGATGGGAATGGCCATCTCTGCTTGAGCTGCTCATCTGTGTGAGGCCAGCCTGTCCTCCCTCTTCTCTAACCCTCCATCTCAGCCTTCATGACTCAGCGAGCTCAGGGCTCTGTTAGCCACCAGGTGATGGGACCCCTGCAGCGCCATCCTGGTCTGCTGCCAAACTGAAGCAGGGAGGCTGAGGATGGAGAATGGGGCTCTGTGTGGCAGAGTGATGGCTCCCTACTGCTCCCCTAGAACACGTCTCCTCCCTCTGGCTTCTTTACTTTTCAGTGCCGCAGCCTAAGAGACCAGAAAGACCCCTAAAGATCATTAAAAGCATATTACACTTGGGGTCACCATGAGTCAGAATGGGCTCAATGGCAATTGTTATAGATGGGGGAAACTGAGGCTGAGAGGGGAAGAGACTTGCCCAAGGTCCCGGGATGAATTAGCCAAAGAGCAAAGACCAGAGTCCCCTGGTGCCCATCCTGTTCTCAGTCCTCCACAGCATGACGCCCTGGCCTTACCATTTGTCCAGAGGAACTGTCTCCCTGTTAAATAGTGACGCACCAGGGCAGAGTATGGGCTTATATCTCTGTGCTCCCCACAGTGCCCCTGAGGCCACACGAAAGCCATCCTTTTCTCCCTCCTTCACCTTCCTCCACCCTGCCCTGGCCCCATGTTCCCTGAGCCCTCTGGGGTCTGCAACTGGTCTGTGTTCTGCTCTCTGGCCTGACTGCTGTTCTTCTGGCCTCTCATTCAGCAGCCACACTCCTGCAGCTTTCAACTGCTGGCCTATGTTGTTGCTCAAGTTAGAAGCTGCTCTCTGGGTCATTTTCTTTGGGCTGAGCCAAACAAGAAACGCAGCCCCCAGAATTCAGGTAGACACACGCGCTTGCCTCACTGTTTCCTCCCACCACTCCTTGACATGAAGGGGATGAGGAGGAAGGGCCAGGGCACTTCTCCGGTCTCCCTCACCCCACAGGAGCCTGCAGGAGCCCACAGACAGAGCAGGAGGCCTGTGCTGCTAGAATTCCAGTCACCTTCTTCAGGTCTGGGGAGATCCACCTACCCTACCTCGGGGCCCGCCACAGCAGCAGTACAGCTGGAAGACTTCCTGCATGCCCAGGGAAGGAGGTGCCCACATCCCCATTTTATGATCTAACCAGATTGAGTCTAGCTACAGCTTCTATCAGTCACCACCAAATATGTCCAGCTAGTTCTGTCTGAGGTTGTCAACGATTTCTTGACCTTTTACTTGGATCCACAATCAACGCCCGTGGAAGCAACTGTCAAGAAATCAAATGATGCGTTGCACTGGGCATATCTGCTGCAAAAGACCTCTTTAAAGTATTAAAAAGCAAAGATGTCACTATAAGGACTAAGGTGTGCCTAACCCAAGCCATCGTGTTTTCAGTCGACTCATATGCAAATGAAAGCTGGACAATGAAAAAGGAAGATCGAAGAAGAATTGATGCCTTTGAATATGGTGTTGGCAAAGCATATTGAATACACCATGGACCACCAGAAGAACAAACAAATCTGTCTTGGAAGAAGTACAGTCAGAATTCTCCGTATAGGCAAGGATGGTGAGACTTTGTCTCACATACTTTGGATATGTTATCAGGAGAGACCAGTCTCTGGAGAAGTACATCATGCTTGGTAAAGTAGACGGTTAGCAAAAAAGAGGAAGACCCTCAACAAGATGGATTGACACAGGGGCTGCAACAATGGGCTCAAGCAGAACAATGATTGTGAGGATGGCTCAGGACTGGGCAGTGTTTCAATCTGTTGTACATAGGGTCGCTATGAGTCAGAAGTGACTCGACAGCACCTAATAAGAATAATATTTCTGCCTGCGTCTCCTCCCAACCAATCTCAATTATTCATTCAAGTTCAAGAAAAGAGGTCTGTTATAGTAACAAAAGCTTTTAGACCAGTTGTCATTATTAGCTGTCATACAGTCAAATCCTTACTCATGGAGAACCCCTGCACAATGGAAAGAAACACTGCCCAGTCCTGCACCATCCCCATGATCCGTTGCTGATCAGACCATTGTCCATAGGGTTTTCATTGGCTGAGTTTTGGAAGTAGATTGCCAGGTCTTTCTTCCTAGTCTATCTTATTTGGAAGCTCTGCTGAAACCTGTTCAGCATCATAGCAACATACTAGCCTCCACTGACAGAAGGGTGGTGGCTGTGCACAAGGTGCATTAACCAGAAATCATATCTGAGTCTCCCACATGGAAGGTGAGGATTCTATCATTGATCCACCAATGGCCTAGAAAGTTCAACCACGATGGGTGCCTGTGACGGTTAATGTTATGTGTTAACTTGGCTGGGCCATGATTCTCAGTGGTTTGGAAGTTATGTAATGATGTAGTTTGGCAGTTATGTAATAATGTAGTCATCCTCCATGATGTGATCTGGTGTGATCAGCCAATCAGTTGTAAGGGGAGTTTGCTCGGGGGTGTGGCCTGCATCCAATATATAGTGGCAAAAGAAAGGGATGAGCTCAGGACTTTAGAGTCACAGCTCAAGTGCTGAATGAAAGACCTCAAAGTTGCCACTTTTGCCCTAAAAGAAAGTCTTACTTCTTGAAGTAACAGAGCCGACATTGCGGAAAGCTAAACCCAGAATCTTATTGTAAGAGTGGCTGAGTTACAATGCCAACTAAATCCCCAACATTGAATAGTGTCTGAAGTTAAAGTGAGGGCATTGATTGGGAAGAAATGGAATCCTTTGCGGATGATATGATACTATACATAGAGAACCCAAAGGACTCCACAAGAAAACTATAGAAAGATTTAGCAGAGTGGCAGGATACAAGCTAAACATACAAAAATCAGTTGGATTCCTATACACTAATAAAGAGAACTATGAAAAGGAAATCAGGAAAGCAATACCATTTTTAATAGCCCCTAAAAAAATAAAATACTTAGGAATAAATCTAACCATGAACATAAAAGACCTACACAAAGAAAACTACAAAACACTACTGCAAGAAACCAAATGAGACCTACATAAATGGAAAAACATACAATGCTCATGGATAGGTAGAGTCAACTTTGTGAAAATGTCAGTTGTACCCAAAGCAATCTACAAATACAATGTAATCCTGACCCAAAAACTAATCATTAACTTTATATGGAAAGGAAAGAGGGCCTGGATATGCAAAGCACTATTGAAGGAAAAGAATAAAGTAGGAGGACTTGCGCTACCTGACCTCAGAAACTACTATACAGCTACAGTAGTTAAAACAGTCTGGTACTGGTACAATGACAGATACATTGACCAATGGAACAGAATTGAGAACCCAGATGTAAATCCATCCACCTACAGTCACTTGATCTTCCACACAGGTCCAAAGTTCATTAATGGGGAAAAGACAGTCTTTTTAACAAATGGTGCTGGCAAAACTGGATGTCCATTTGCAAAAAAAAAATGAAACAGTTCCCATACATCACACCATACACAAAAACTAATTCAAAATGGATCAAAGACCTAAACATAAAACCAAAAACTATAAAGATCATAGAAAAAATAGAGTCAATGCTAGAGGCCCTAATACATGGCATAAATAGCATAGAAACCATAACTAACAAAACACAAACACCAGAAGATAAGCTAGATAACTGGGATCTTCTAACAATTAAACACTATGCTCATCAAAAGACTTCACCAAAAGAGTAAAAAGAGAACCTACAGACTGGGAAAAAACTTGTGACTATGACAAATCGGACAAAGGTCTAATCTCTAAAATCTATAGGAAAATCCAACACCTCTACAACAAGAAGACAATCCAATTCAAAAATGGGCAAAGGATATGAACAGATACTTCACCAAAGAAGACATTCAGGCAGCTAACAGACAGATGAGGAAATGAGCAAATCACTAGCCATTAGAGAAATGAAAATCAAAACAACAATGAGATACCATCTCATCCTGACGTTACTGTCACAAATCAAAAACTCAAAATAACAGAAAATAACAAATGTTGGAGAGGCTATGGGGAGGTTGGAACTCTTATGCACTGCTTGTGGGAATGTAAAATGGTGTAACCATTTTGGAAAATGATCTTATGTTTCCATAAAACCTAGAAATAGAAATACCATACAATCCAGCAATCCAACTCCTAGGAGCCATCACAGGAATAGACATATGCACACCCATGTTCACTGCAGCATTATTCACAGTAGTAAAAAGATGGAAACAACCGAAGGGCCCATCAACAAGTGAATGGATAAACAAACTATGGTACATACACACTATAGAATACTCTGCAGCAATAAAGAACAATGATGAATCTGTGAAACATCTCACAACATGGATGAATCTGGAAGGCGATATGCTGAGTGAAATAAGTCAATCACAAAAGAACAAATACTGTATGAGACCACTATTATAAAAACTCATGAAGAGGTTTACACACAGAAAGAAATAATCTTTGATGGTTACTAGGGAGGGGAGTGGTGAGGAGGGAGAAACACTAACTAGACAATAGATAAGCAGTAACTTTGGTGAAGGGTAAGACAGTACACAATACTGGGGAAGTCAGCACAACTTGACCAAGGCAAGGTCATGGAAGCTTCATAGACACATCCAAACTCCCTGAAGGGACCAAATTACTGGGCTGAGGGCTGGGGACCATGGTCTTGGGGAACATCTAGCTCAATTGGCAAACAGTTTATAAAGAAAACTTTCTACATTCTACTTTGATGAGTAGCATCTGGGGTCTTAAAAGCTTGTGAGCAGCCATCTAAGATGCTCCACTGGTCTCACCCCATCTGGAGCAAGGGAGAATGAGGAAAACCAAAGACACAAGGGAAGATTAGTTCAAAGGACTAATGGACCGCAACTACCACAGCCTCCCCCAGACTGAGTCCAGCACAACTAGATGGTGCCCGGCTACTACCACTGATTGTTCTGACAGGAATAACAATAGAGGGTCCAGGACATAGCTGGAGAAAAATGTAGAACAAAATTCTAACTCACAAAAAAGTCTAACAGAGGCTGGAGAAACTCTGAGAGTATTGCCCCCAGACACCCTTTTAAGTTAGTACTGAAGTCACTCCTGAAGTTCACTCTTCATCCAAAGATTAGACAGGCCCATAAAACAAAGCAAGACTAAATGGGCACGCCAGCTCAGTGGCAAGGACAAGAAGGCAGGAAGGGACAGAAAAGCTGATAATGGGGAACCCAAGTTCGAGAAGGGGAGAATGTTGATGTGTCGTGGGGTTGGTAACCAATATCACAAAACAACATGTGTATTAATTGTTTAATGAGAAACAATTTTCTCTGTAAACTTTCATCTAAAGTACAGTTAAAAAAAAAAAAGAAATGGGACCCTAAAACTCGGGATGGGGACATAACAGCAGATAATCAGGAAGCTGGGGACACTGAACCCCTAAATTCCATTGAATCACTCCTGCCAACAGAACCAGTGCTCTTACTCCCATCTGAAGAGATTACGCCATCTTTGTCTGCTAAGCCACCCTCCCCAGGAAAATCATTAGCCCCTCCACCCCTATCTGACACTTGGGCCATATGAACCGACTGATCCAATGGTGCTTGAAGTGTCAGTGGCAGATAGAGATGCTGTTTGGAGTCTTTAGCAGGCCCCTATTGGTGAATCACAGTGTAGACCCTTAGGATTTGGAAGTAAATCCCTGCTATCCTCTGCAGATAACTACTCTCCTGTTGAGAAACAGCTTTGGCTTGTTATTGAGCCTTAGTAGAGACTGAATGCTTAACCATGGGCCACCAAGTCACCATATGGCCTGAGCTGCCCATCATGAACTGAGTGTTGTCTGACCCACAGAGTCATAAAGTTCGATGTGCACAACAGCACTCCATCATTAAATGGAAGTGATATACACAAGATCAGGCTCTAGAAGGACCTGAATGAACAAGTAAGTTGTATGAGGAAGTGGCCCAAATGCCCATGGTCTCCACTCCTGTCACATTACCTTCCATCTCCCAGTCTGTACCTATGGCCTCATGGGGAGTTCCTTATGATCAGTTAACCAAGGAAGAGCAAACTATGCCTGGTTTACAGATGGTTCTGTGTGATATGCAGGCACCACTTGAAAGCACTGCAGCCCCTTCCTGGGACCTTCCTGAAGGAAAGTGGTGAAGGAAAATCCTCCCAATGGGCAGAACTTCAAGCAGTGCACTTGGTTGTTCACTTTGCTTGGAAAGAGAAATGGCTAGATGTGTGTTTGCATACCGATCCATGGGCTATGGTCAATGGTTTGGCTGGATGGTTGGGGACTTGGAAGGAACATGATTGCAAAATTGGCAACAAGGAGGTATGGGGAAGAGGTATGTGGATAGACCTTTCTGAATGGGCCAGAGAATTGAAGATATTTGTTCCTCATGTGAATGCTCACCATCTGCTCAGCAGATGTGGATTTTAACAATCAAGTGGATAGGACGATGCATTCTGTGGAAGCCAGTTACCTTCTTTCCCCAGCCACTGAACAAAGTGGCCATGGTGGCAGAGATGGACGTTATGCTTGGACTCAGCAACATGGACTACTACTCACCAAGGCTGACTTGGCTTCAGCCACTGCTGAGTGCCCAGTCTGCCAGCAGCAGAAACCAACACTGAGTCTTCAATATGGCACTGAGTCCTTGAGGCAATCAGTCAGCATCGTGGTGGCAGGTTGATTACATTGGACTGTTTCCATCATGGAAAAGGCAGTGTTTCATTCTTCCTGGGATAGGCACTTACTCTGGATATGGATTTGCTTTCCGTGAACACAGTGCCTCTGCCAAAACTACCATCCATGGACTCACAGAATGCCTTATCCACCATTATGGCATTCCACACAGCATCGCCTCAGATCAAGGGACTCACTTTAAAGCAAATGAAGTACGGCAATGGGCCCATGCTCATGGAATTCACTGGTCTCACCATGTTCCCCATCATCCTGAAGCAGCTGGATTGATAGAATGATGGAATAACCTCCTAAAGACACAATTCCAGCACCAGCTAAATGACAATACTTTGCAGGGTTGGGGCAATGTTCTCCAGGAGGCTGTGAATGCTCTAAACCAGCATCCAGTACATGGTGCTGTTTCTGCCATAGCCAGGATTCATGGTTTCAGGAATCAAGTGGTGGAGATGGGAGTAGCACCATTCAGTATTACCCCTAGTGATCCACTTGCAAAATTTTTGCTTCCTGTCCCCACAACCCTATGCTGTGTGGGTCTAGAGGTCTTAGTTCCAAAGACAGAAATGTTCCTACCTGGAGACACAACACGAATTCCATTGAACTGGAAGCTAAGAATGCCACCCGGACACTTTGGGCTCCTCATGACTCTGGATCAACAGGCAAAAAAGGGAATTACCATATTGGCTGGTATGATTGACCCCAACTAGCAAGGGGAAATTGGATTCATGTCGCATAATGGATGTAAAAAAAGTTTATGTCTGGAATACAGGAGACTCCTTAGGGCGTCTCTTAGTACTACCATGCCCTGTGATTAAAGTCAGTGAAAAACTACAGCAACCCAATTCCCACGTGACTAATAGCCCAGACTTTTCAGGAAGGAAAGTGTGGCTCACCTGACAAGGCAAAGAACCACGACCAGCTGAGGTGCTTGCTGAGGGTAAAGGGAATATGGAATGAGTGCTGAAAGAAGGTAGTTTAAATACCAGTTAGGACAACATGGCCAGTTGTAGAAATGAGAACTGTAATTGTTATGAGTATTTCTTTCTTATATGTGTGCATTGAATATTTTTGTTTTCTTCATTTATAAAACGTAAGATGTAAACGGGGCTAGTGCATTTTTGGTTGTACGCATGTTAGTTGTATCATGTTAGGCCCAAGTATGACTTTGTAATTGGCTTTATTTAGAGATTGTGTATGGCTTAAGGAGATGTATACAGATGCCAGGTTGACACAGGGTGGACTGTGATGGCTAAGGTTGTGCATCAACTTGGCTGGACCATGATTCTCAGTGATTTGGAAGTTACGTAATGATGTAGTTTGGCAGTTATGTAATGATACAATTGGGCAGTTATGTACTGATGTAGTCATCCTCTATGATGCTATCTGATGTGATCAGCCAATCAGTTGTAAGGGGAGTTTTCTTGGGGGTGTGACCTGCATCTAATATATATATATGGACTTTCTGGCAAAGCTTTGTTGCTTGCTCTGGATCCTGCATCTGACTCGTCATCCTCTGACCTCTGGTTCTTGGGACTTGAGCCAGTGGCCTGCTGTATTGCCTGCTGATTTAGATTCATCAGCCTCTGCAGCTTTTGAGCAAGTGGCCTGCTGTCTGACATGCCTGATCTTGGATTTATCAGCCCGTATAGCTAAGAGAGTCAGGTAAATCTTCCAGCCTAATGCTTGACCCATGGATTTGGGACTTGCCAGCCTCTATAACCATGTGAGCCATTTCCTTGACATAAATCTCTCTATATATATATTCACTTCACTGGTTTTGCTTCTCTAGAGAACCCTGCCTGAGACAGTGCCCTTCCAAAGGGATTCTTATACGACACACATAGCTTGGAATCCCTGGCCCAGTATAAAAAGGCCTGGGCTCCCCTGCCCCCTAGGCCCAGCTGCACAGTCTCAGAAATGACCCCTTATCTGCCCACTGTCCAAAGTCCACTTCTACAGCATGACTTGGCTTTGGCATATTATAGTGTGGAGAAGGTAGACTGAAGATTAGTCACAGAGCTGTTTACTGGAAAACATCAGTAATGTCTTTTCTGGGGGTGGGGCGGGGATGGTTATAAACTTTCCAGGGAAGGCTGAAAGCATTTGTTCCTCACCATGGAGAAAACAGTACCATGTTTCTTAAAGCTTGGGGATCTTCGTCCCCAGGGATTTTTTTTTTTCTTTAATTTTGATGTTTCAGAGGAAGGTAGTGGAATTTTCCAGCCCCTGGAGGAGGCTTTTGAGTTTTCAGGGAGAGGACCGGCAGAATAGTTGGCCTATATGATCTGAGGGAAGAAGGAGATGGAGGGAAGCCTTTGAGGTTAAGGGGGGAGCTCAAGAGCCCTGGTCCTGGTCAGTGCCTGAGATGGGGAGGGGGAAACCATGGAGGGGTATTCCCAGAGGGGAGAAAGCAGCCTGAGACCTTGCGGAGGATCCCCATCACTTCCCTGGGCAGGAGACGGGGTAGAAGATGAGGGTCTACCAGCATATTTGGTCTTTACTGCCAGGAATGCATAAACCAAAAGACCTGATCCTGTCAAGTCGGTTCTGACTCATGGCAACACCATGTATTGCCCAGTAGAACTGCTCCATTGGGCTTTCTTGGCTATAATCTTTACAGAAGCAGATTTCCAGGCCTTTCTTCTGTAGCACCACTGGGTGGGTTCAAACCACCAACCTTTCAGTTAGTAGTCAGGCACAAACCATTTGCATCACCCAGGGACCTTCCAGAACTACACAGCATGGGGAAAAGTCACAGCAGAGACAAGCTAACAAAGATGGGGAAATAGAACCTGCACAGTATGGAATCACCTTACCACAATTTGTCCTTTTGGTCCTGGTTTCTGAGCCCTGCCCAGGCCGATCTTTATGCAGATTGGCTGGGATGCCCTGCCTGGTAACTGACCTTTACCAGAATGGCTGGGAAGCCCCACCCAGTAACTGACCTTTACCCGGATTGGCTATGGGGTTCTCCCAGTGACTGATAAAAACCCTAGAACACAGAGGCTCTGACAGGGCCTCCTGATTGATGAAAGCCAGGAGGGGAACACATCCTTGGGACATGGGGGCCTTGCACTGAGAACCTCCTCCCAAACTGAGTAAACCTGTGATGGTGATGGAGGCAGAAGCTGTGATGGTTCCAAAAGGGGCAGAGACAATAAGCAGATCTGGACAGTGGTAGCAGAGTATAAAGTCTGAACCCTGGCCGAGAGCCAGGAGCCAGCTGAGAGGAGCAGCCAACAGCAGAGCCCAAGAAGTGACATAACAGAACAGTTCCAAGTTGAAAGATTTCCTGATTGATGAGAGTTAACATCTGTTCTGGGGAGGATAAGCAGGCCCACTTGAGATGTTGAGGCTCCAGGGACCCCTCCCAGATCTTGCCGTATGCATTTCTCTGTCTATATTCTTGACTGCTTTAAAGTTGTTATTGCAGATATGGTGTTTCCGTGAGTTCTCTGTGACTGTTGCAATGAATTATCAAAGTCAATACAGAAAGAGTACCACAAGGAAACAACTTGTGTCAGAAATGGTGGAGAAGTTGGAGAATGGGAATATATTTGACCTCTGCCTCATAAGAATCAGCTTTGTACTGATTCTCATCTTCAGATCTATCCTTACAAAACCTCACTTATTTTTTGTTGTTTTGTTAATTGCACGGAGCCCTGGTGGCACAGTATTTAAGACCTTGGCTGCTAACCAAAAGGTTGAATCCACCAAAGCCGCTCCTTGGAAACCCTATGGGCAGCCCTACTCTGTACTACAGGGTTGCTATGAGTTGGAATCGACTCTAGGCAATGGGTTTGTTAATTGCATAAGCATGGAGGACTTTCTTGAATCAGAGGGCTGGGACAGGGGCTCAAAAATGACAGACATTAAACTCTCCATGTACCCTGGTGAGTGGGGACTCCAACTAATTTAATCTAATGCAGAAAAATAATAGACGCTATGTCTTGTGTTCTTGGTGTCATGGTGCTATCCACAATCCCTTTTTGTGTCTCTGGAAAAGACATTGGAACAGCAATAGAGAGATGAAGGGAGAACCAGTGAGGATGAAGCAAGAGGAGATGGCGGCCTGGAGCCACTGCCCAGTGTAACACAGGGAGGCCTGAAGGAACAAAGTATAAGGAAATACCCACTCCCAGGTACAGACCCTGCACTAGACCACCCTGAGAATAAGAATCACATGGGGATCTTGTTAAAATGTAGATTCTGATTCAGTATATTTGGGGTAGAAACGCAAATTCTCAGCAGGGGGTCTCAGGCCCTGCCTGAGAGTGAGGACCTCCTTCAAGTTTGCACCCTCGGGCTTCTCTGTGCCACCCCAGTCCCTCTGACCAAATCCATTCGTGACAGTCAGGAAGTGTGGACAAGTAGAGAGGACCTGGGCAAGGGTTCAAACACAGCCAGGCTTGATTTCAACTGTGATTCCTCATAGCTGAGTGGCATTGACAGTCTAGATCTTCTCTGAGCCTCAGTTTCCTCTATATCAATGGATAATAATAACATCCATCTCATGCTCAACACCATCACCCATCTGTCAGTTTGTCATATGCTGTTGGCTTATGTGTTGATACGATGCTTGAAGCTATGTCACTGGTATTTCAAATACCAGCAGGGTCACCCATGGTGGACAGGTTTCAGTGGAGCTTCCAGACTAATACAGACTAGAGAAAGGCCTGGTCATCTACTTCTGAAAATTAGTCCATAGAGAGCACAATAGAATATTGTCCTATATAGTGCTGAAAGATGAACCCCCTAGGTTGGAAGGCACTCAGAATACATGGTGGCTGCAACAATGGATTCGAGCACACCAACATTTGTGAAGATGGTACAGGACTGGGCAGCATTTTGTTCTGTTGTACATGCGGTCTCCATGAGTCAGAGTCAAAATGGCAACAACTAACAACAACAACGTACTCAATGAACAACATGTGCAGAAGGCCTAACATACGTGTTCAAAGGATGATGGTTTCCCATCCTTTAAAGTCCTTAATGTCACTGACCATGGACAAGAGGCCACTGACAGCCCCATGCCTGGAGTCTTGAGTGGGGACACAGATTTGTGGTACTTGAACCAGTCCCCAGGGAGCTCCCGGCCCACTGTCTCAGGCCTGGCTTGCGTGCTCCCCTTGTCCCACTCCCCACCTTCCCAGAGCCAAGGTACACCACTGGGACAGCTAGCAGGAGAGAAGAGAAGCTTTTCAAAAGAAGGAAACCCCTCGTCCTCCAAGCAGCCTTTTCTCCCTGCTTAGCCTGTCCCCATCCTGTCGGAGGCTGGACACAGTTATTTATTGAGGGATTGCCTTGAGAGTGAATGCCTGGAGGGATCACTTAGGGTGATTTTGTTTGTTTGTGGGCTGATACTGTTACTGAGCAATGTGTCCTCCAGGAGTCGGGAGAGCTTTCAGGAGCTGCTCACTCAGGGCGGGAATTCTCACTTGAAGTAATATACATCATTCAAATGCATATGCACGCCTCTCTGTGGGCCTTGCTAAGTTTTCAGAATAATTACTTAAACCCAGTCACTCTGCCCAAATGTTTATACAGCTGGGGGAGATGAGAGTGTTGGAGAATAAGATCAGAAACCACAGTTATTCAGAGAATCATCTGAGAAAATATATGGGAAGATTCTTTAAAAAAGCTGAGTGCTGTGAACATGCAGTGTGTTTAAGCTACTTAGCCTGCCCCAGTCTCTGGCCAAAGAGCCCCATTGTCCTGGGGCCTGGCCTTTCCTGAAACCCTATCCTACTCCACTCAACCCAGGGGTCCCTGTCTGGGATCCTACACCAGGCTTCCTCACTCCGATCATCGTCTTTATCCTGCTTTATTGGTATCTTTTGTTTCTAGACTGTCTCCCTCACTGAAATTGGAGCTCTTCCAGGGCCACAGAGCAGCCCTGGTGGTGCAAATCTTAAGCACTCAGCTGCTAACCAAAAGGTTGGCCATTAGAACCCACTCAGCTGCTCCATGGGAGACAGACCTGGAGATCTGCTCCCATAAAGATTACAGCCTAGAAAACCCTATGGGGCAGTTCTACTCTGTCACACGGGGTCGCTATGAGTCAAAATTGACTCAGTGCACCCAACAACAGGCCTGTGTGTGATTCATCTCCCTACCCAGGGTGCCACAGGGTCTGAAACAGAGTCGATTGTCTGTAATAGTTTGTTGAACAAATTTGGAAAAATGAAAACAAACTAATACTGGAGAAAAAAAAGAGCCCAAACTGAAAGCCCAAGTTGAATGGCCAGCAGCTCAAAGGGCGGCCGCTTTGTGTTAGCACTGTCAGGGCAAGTAGAGGCCAGAGTTGAGGTCCCCAGGGCCCCTCAGGCTAGGTTGCCAGCTTCTGTTGAAATAGTTCACCTCCTCCCCACCTGCCCCACCCCACGCTGCCACCCCTGTTCTATCTGTGTCCACCCAAATGCAAAATGCTGAACTTTCTTTGACTTCTAAATAAATGCCCCTCTTTCAAGGCCTGTGTGTATGGGGTCGATGTTGCTACCTCAGACTGGATATCAGGCGCCCTGCTCTTGAGGGTCCTTTGGCAGCTCAGAACCTGACAGGCTGCCTTACCCCATCCTTATGGTCATGCCTCTTTCCCTCCTCTCATTTCTTCTCCTTCCCCATTCTCCCTTCTCCCATTTCAAATTTGTTTCTCTTGATTATACAGAGCAATTTAGCTCTAAACCAAAATAAAAACTAAACCTGTTGCCACCCAGTTGATTCTGACTCTAGTGACCCTACAGGACAGAGTAGAACTGCTCCATAGGGTTTCCAAGGAGTGGCTAGTGGATTTGAACTGCCGACCTTTTGGTTGGCAGCTGAGCTCTTAACCACTGCGCCACCAGGGCTGCCTGCTCTTACTCTCTAACTTGCACAAATTCATCCAGGGCTCAGTAGTCCAAAAGCTTTTCCCCTCTGGAAGACCTACTGTAACAAAACGGGTTACCTTGGTAATTATCCCTCATACTACTTTATGTAGAACTGCCCCCACTCCCTATAGGGTTTCCAAGGCTGTAAATCTTCACCGAAGCAGGATGCCACATCTCTCCCATGGAGCGGCTGCTGGGTTCAAACCACACTGTAAATGTATTGAACTTAGGCATCGACTATTATTTTTCTTTGTAATACTTCTCAGTTCCTTACATATAGTAGGGGCTCAATAGGTATTTCTCTGACTGAATCCAAGAACACCAAAAATAAAGCTGAAAGGACCTTAATCATGTGCCTCAGTGCCCTCATTTAACACCCGGGGAATACTGAGAGCCAAACGCTGAAGTCACTTGCAATAGAAATGGACAAAACCTACATCTCTTGACTTCCTAGGTGAAGCAAATATTGAACGGCCTCCCCTCCAGCTCTGTTTCTACATTTCAAGGGCAGAGCCTTGAAACTGGAGCACTAGCAGTAAGATGAAACAATGGCGCTGTGGTTTCCATGAAGATGTCCATGGCTCTCCACTGGAGTCACGAAAGATGTAGCCTCACTAGTGGTAATATCTGCCACCTCCTGGAAGCTGGACGATGAAAAAGGAAGACAGAAGAAGAATTGATGCATTCGAATTCTTACGCTGGTGAAGAATATTGACTATGCCAGGGACTGCCCAAAGAACAAACAAATCATTCTTAAAAGAAACACAACCAGGATGCTCCTTAGAAGTAAGTATGGCGAGACTTATGCTCACTTACCTTGGACATGCCATCAGGAATGACCAATCTCTAGAAAAGGACATCCATCACGTTTGGTAAAGTAGGAGGTCAGCAAAAACAAGAGAAATGAGATGGATTGACACAATAGCCACAATGGAGTCAAACATACCAACGATCTTGAGGATAGTACAGGATTGGGCAACGTTTTATTCTGTTATGCATATGGCTGCTATAAGTCGAAGCTGACTCAAAGGCAATTGACAACAACAACTTGGGTGCATACCACGGGCCAGCCCTTAGCATTCTCTCCCCCTCGCTGCTGAGGCAGGGCAAACCCTCAGGCATGACAAGAGAGTCTCTGACAGGAATTCCCTCTCCTTCCTGGGAACTGCTCTGTGTGCACTGTTTGAATGCAACTCTTGGGTTCTTCATAGCTTCAGAGGAGAGGCGTTGAATGAAAAAAGCAAGTTACAGAACAGTACATAGAACGTAATGTAATTATGCCGGGCACACACACAATAATACATATATATATTTTTGTGGACACTTATGTATGTATGTAAATGCATAGAAAAAGTTCTAGAAGGAAACTCTCCAACCAATAATTATAGTGATCTCATGGGAAGTCATTGGATGGGAGGAGCCGTGTTCAAACACTTTAGCCTTATCTGTAGTCCCCGGGTGGCACAGTTAAGCGTTTGACTACTAGCTGAAACATTCCCAGAGGCACCTGGGAAGAAAGGCCTAGCGATCTACTCCTGAAAAATCAGCCACTGAAAACCCTAGAGAGCACAGTTCTACTCTGACACAGATGGGGTCGCCATGAGTCATGACCGACTCCACAGCAACTAACAATAGCAATAACATTTTAATTTTCTACAAACAGCAGGTATTGTGATATGATTTATGTAATTGAAATTAATTTTAAAATGAGAGGAAATGGCAAAAAAGAAATTAAATGGGTGCTGTGACAATATTCGTGACTCTAAGTCAGAGAGTAAAATCTCTTTCTGCAAGTTTGTGAGCAGGCTTTGTTACTGCTGGGGGGAATTAAATGGTAGTTTTGGTAGTAATTTCTCTGGAAACCCAAGGCCTCCCAACATGAGGACTAGAGGATTTTTTTAAAAAGTATGTTTTTGTTTCCTATTGACAAAAGTAACATATATTCTCCATGGACAATTTGCAAACTATAGAAAAGTTTAAAAAAGAAAATGAAAATCCCTTGTAATCCCACCACAGAGAAATAATCATGGTTAACACTTCAACACAGGGGCTGATGTGGATTTAGACACGCCTGGCATCACCCCTGCCTCTGCCACTTGCTTGCACTGTGTAAAACTTCATTCTTGGACTGTGAAAAGGGGAAGATAATACCCACCTCGCAGGGTGAGGACTAATTACCCGAGAACGCTATGCAGCGCATTCCAGGGAGTGTTCAGTAAATACAACGACTCAACGCAGGAGGCTTGGCAGCATAATGCGTTTTTTTTTTTTTTTTCCCCCACCAAATTGGGATCATACAATATATACAGTGTTGTATTTTTCCTTTTTATTTGGCACTTTAACTCAAGCCCTTCTAACTTGGGCACTCTTGAGTCCTTGGGGATGTGGATGGTGCTGTGATAAGCAGACTTGGGGAGCTGGCAGTAAGAGAAACTGTCTTGTCCTGCCTTGTTCCAAACCCTTCAGTGGTTCCCTACTGCCCACCAGAGTAAATCTAATCTCCTGGTTGGGGTCTGGTCCTTCATGGTCTGGCCCTATTCTGACCACCCTGCCTTTTCCACCTTTGGTTAGCCTGCTCCACTCTGCATAAATGGTAGCCTGTGAGCCACCCTGACACCTTCGTTCACCCTGTGCCCAGAACACCCTACTTCTTCCCAGCACTTGATCAAACCCAGTCTCTCCTTGGGGGTCCTTGACCTCCCCACCCAGTCCACGATGATCTCCCCTTCTCTCCCTTCTGAGAGCACTCGTGTTAATCAAACACTGCCCACATCAATTAGTCTATCTCATTCACTGTTTTGTGTTAATTTTTGTCTCCCCAACTACACTGCATGTCTTTAAGAACAGGGGTCTCATAAGATGCCACTTTATTATTATTATTATTCTAAAACTTACCTCTACCACCTGCCTGTCAGTTTTTCATACTGTGGTGGCTTGTGTGTTGCTATGATGCTGGAAGCTATGCCACCAATATTTCAAATACCAGCAGGGTTACCCGTGGTGGACAAGTTTCAGCAGAGCTTCCAAACTAAGATAGAGTAGGAAGAAAGGCCTGGCAATCTACCTCTGAAAATTAGCCAATGAAAACCCTGTGGATCGCAACAGAATATTACCTGATATAGAGCTGGAAGATGTGCCCCTGCATTGAAAGGCACTCAAAGTACAACTGGGGCAAACATCAACAATTATGACAAGGTGCAGGACTGGGCAGCACTTTGCTCCGTTATACGTAGGGTCTCCATGAATCGGAGCTGACTTGATGACAACTAACAACAACAACACAAAAACAACTTGCTTATCACTGAGCTGAGGACGTGGGAGACTCCCACATACCTGTTGGCTGATGTTTTGGCACTAAGTAATAAGTGGGAAAAAAAACCTGGTGATCTGCTCTGGTAAAGATTTCAGCCTAGGAAACCCTATAGGGCAATTCTACTCCTCTGTCCTATAGGGTCGCTGTGATTTAGAATTGACTCTACAGCACACAACTACAACCATTAGTGACTGCGTATTTTTCTTTATTTGTTTTCCTAGCCTCAGGAATGTCTCCTGGCTGGGTAAGCTATCAGCTAATAAATATGGAGACTCTGCCCCATGTTGTGGACAGTTTTTGCCTTTCCATCATCCAGCTTCTCTTCTTTTCATGAGCCTTTCTCATTCTCTGTTCATGTGTTTAAAAGTGGTGTCATCTCTGGCTTAGGGATGTGGCCTGACGCCTGGTCACAGCATGGCATTTCAGGCCTAAAATATTATACTGACTGTCCTGGCCTAATGGGACCAAGAACCCTTGTTTCTCTGCATTTGCCAGCTTCTGTGGCCTTTCCCTAGTAGACCATGCCCTTCT
The DNA here is from genome assembly GCF_000243295.1 of Trichechus manatus latirostris. Taxonomy (NCBI): domain Eukaryota; kingdom Metazoa; phylum Chordata; class Mammalia; order Sirenia; family Trichechidae; genus Trichechus; species Trichechus manatus. The sequence goes on along the minus strand of NW_004444042.1, from coordinate 1,266,875 downwards.
TCCCAGCCCCTTCCACCGGGTTGATCATATAATCTGTGTCAGTCAGCTTTCAACCAAAGAAACAAAACCAGTGGGAGATATATGTTGACAGGCTTACAGGAAAGAATCGGCTTGCATGCTTGTGGTGGGGGCTCAGGCTAGGAGAATCCGAGACCCGCAGAGCAGACTGTCAGGAAGGGCAGGCTGGACTCTCAGGCATGGCTGAAGCTGCTGCTTGCAGGCAGAATTCCTTCTTCAGGGAAGACTCAGCTCTGCTCTTAGGGCCCTTCAACCGATGGAATCAGACCCATCTAGATTATCTAGGATAATCTCTCCTGCTTAAAGTCAATGACTATGAACTTTAATCACATCTGCACAAAACCTTCACAGAAACATCTAAATTAGCGTTTGATTGAATAACTGGGGACTGTAGCCTAGCTAAATTGACACATCAAACCCACCATCCTAGTCTAGTCCTTGTCAACCTGACACCCATACATATCTCCTGAAGCCAAACTTCATCTCCAGATAAAGACAGTAGCAATAGCAATAATAAATACAATACTTCCACTCAACATGATGCAACTATCCTGAGTACAACTGAAAACTTGCTAATCCTTTCTCCAGAAGAGGATGCAAAGTTCTTGGGTGATGTTGATTCTTCTCTTTTGATATCCCATAAATTAAATACTATGACATAAGCTTAATTATTATTAGAACATCTACGCTACATGATAAGAGAGAGAAGAAAACAAAAAAATTTTGGTATATATATATATATGCAAACTCATAATAAAATAAGGAAAAACTCATAACCATTACAGTCCTTGTTTCTATAACTGGTCACATAGTTGTAGCTGGTATTTAGAACTAACTTCTTACACTATCCATTTCATATTACCTTCAACCTCAGCAAGCACCTCTGCAGGTCGTCATGGTTCTTTGCCTGGTGGGATGGCCACAGGCAGTCTTGTCTGCATTGGACTGTAGTTTTCCTTTGACTTTAATCACAGGGCATGGTAGTACTAAGATTCCCTAAGAGATCACCTGTATTTCAGACATACTGTTTCTTACACCCTTTGTGTAGTAGCAACTCAATTTCCCCTTGATAGTCAGGTTCAGTCACTTCAGCCAGTTCTCCCTTCTTTGCCTATTAATTCAGAGGCATGAGGAGCCCAAAGTGGCCAGGTAGCAGTGCCAACTTCCAGTTCAATGGAAACTTTGTTGTGTCCTCTGGTGGAAGCATTCTTCCCTTTGGAACTAAGATCTACAGACCAGCAGAACTGTGAATCCTGTCTATGGGAGAAACAGCAACATATATTGGACGCTGATTTAGAGCATATGTAACCTCCTGGAGGACATTGCTCCTGCCTGCAAAGTATTACCATCTAGCTGGCACTGTAGCTGAGTCTTCAAAAGGCCATTCCACTGTTCTATCAAGCCAGCTGCTTCAGGATGATGGGTAACATGGTAAGACCAGTGAATTCAATTTGCATGGGCCCACTGCTGCATTTCATTTGCTGAGAAGTGAGTTCCTTGATCAGAAGCAATGTTGTGTGGAGTGCCATGATGGTGGATAAAGCATCTTGTGAGTCCACACACGGTAGTTTTGGCAAAAACATTGCATGCAGGGAAGTTAAATCTGTATCTATGCTGGGTAACTGACCATCACAGATTGCAACCCCATCCACCCTGCAGAGTCCAGTTCATGTTTCCACTCCTCCAGTAAGACTTTAGTAACCTCCCAGCCTAATCTTGCACTTGTTCATTCACCCAATGTTTATTAAGCACTTTTTGTGTGCTAGACACACTGCTAGGTGCTGGGGAAAGACACAGTCCCTGCTTTCACCGAACTTAGAAAATAATAAAATGGAATCAATCGGTCCATTACCTGCATCATCACAGTCCTGTGACCATTGCTTTGACTTCATCACTGGCCATTTTCTCTGCCCTGTGAGACCGTGTGTCTTGAGATCACAGTCCGTGTCCCACCCCCACAGCAATTGCATAACACAAAGGACGTGAGCCATGCTCAAGAACTGTTGGAAAGGGCTGGAAAACATGAAGTTAATGGTTTTGCAGAAGCACTTCTCTGGATGTAGCCCTTGAAGATCCCTGCCCTCTCTAGAAGGGTAACAAATGTGACCGGTGCTATGGAGACAGCTTCCCCAGCCGGCTGCTTCCTCGACAATGCAGTCACCATGCTCAGCTGGGCGTCCTTCCACTTAGGCAGAATAGGCCTCCTTTTCTCCAGGACGACCTTGTTTCCTGCCAGCATGCCCAGCTAGAGTCAGTCTGAAGGAGGGCAGAGAAAGTTATGTGACCACTCTCTACGAATCTTACCCACCATCCAGGCTCCTAGCTAAGGCCTTTCCAGAACTGGTCTTAATTCCTGCTCCCCCATCATCAAAAGCTCAGAGGCTTTTCCTGCCTCTGAGTTCCCACAGTACTTTATTGATTAATATTGACACTATTCATTGGGTATTGCATACCTACTATCCAGGAACTGCAAATGTGTCATCTTATGGAATTCTCACAGCAAATGCAGGTGGTGGTCTTCAGCTGCATTTTACATTTGATTTTTCATTCACACTTGGCCCCTGCAGCTCCACCTCAGAAGTATAGAAAGCCTGGCCATCCCCAGCAAGGGGATGGTCAGAGGAGCACTAGACTGAGAGCAGATCTGAGCTGCGCAAGCTTGGATGAGCCACCTCCTCTTTCTCAGCCTTGGGTTTTAATCTGTGAAGTGAGCCATTTGGGCTAGATGACTCCTGAGCCCCTTCCTGATGTAGGTTATAGATTTTTAGGTACAACATAAAAGCCAAAGGCCTGACTCTATGCCCAGAAAAGCTTTGCATGCTCAAGGATATCTGTGTTCTACAGAGAGTAACCATTTCCCTGTGAACCTGGTTATCTTAGTTATCTAGTGATGCTACAACAGAAATACCACAAGTGGATGGCTTTAACAAACAGAAGTTTATTCTCTCACAGTTTAGGAGGCTAGAAGTCTGAATTCAGGGTGCCAGCTCCAGGGGAAGGCTTTCTCTCTCTGTCTTCTTTGGGGAAGGTCCTTGTCATCAATCTTCCCCTGGTCTAGTAGCTTCTCAGCACAGGAACCCCAGGTCCAAATAATGTGCTCCCCTCCTGATTCTTCATTCTTGGTGGTATAAGGTCTCTGTGTCTCTGCTCTCTTCTCTCTTTTATGTCTCAAAAGAGATTGACTCAAAATACAACTTAATCTTGTAGATTGAGTCCTGCCTCATTAACATAACTGCCTCTAATCCTGCGTCATTATCATCATAGAGGTTAGGATTTACAACACACAGGATAATTATATCAGATCACAAAATGGTGGACAATCACACAATACTGGGAATCATGGCCTAGCCAAGTTGACACACATTTTGGGAGGACACTTTCAGTCCATAACACTGATTTTGGAACAACTCTGGTTGCTAGGAACCATCTCACTTATTCATTCGTGTTTGAACACCTACTTTGTGTGTGTGCCCAAATGGATACAGTGGCCACTGTGGGTAGACTGCACTTGGCCCCAATTCATCACCCCTCCCTGTACCCACAATTCCTTCTGACCATGGGCAGGGTGCACATCCTCACATCTGTGGGCCATGTGACTTGCTTGGGCAGAAGAATGAGGTCGAAGTGATGGGAGTGCCAGTTCTGAGCCTGGGCTCCAGGGGTCACACATTCTTCTGCTTGTATTGTGGGCCCTCGGCCATCACAGTGACATGTACAGCCTAGGCGAGCACACAGGTCCCAGCAGGAGGATGAGAAATCTGGGATGCAGAGCCACCCTCAGCCCACTAGCCAGGATCAGCTCCCCTCAGCTAACCTGTAGGCTCCTGAGCTAAATAAGTGCTTCATTATATGCTGCTGAGATTTTCTGATTGCTTGTTACTCAGCATGTTTGTGGCAATAGCTAACTGATACATACACTTAGAAAGGTATTTATAATCTGAATGGACGTTATGGTCATCTTGGAAATATCTCAAACCATTACCAATGTAACATATAATCCTATTTTCTAGCCCTGACTTACATGCCTCTGGGCATGGGAAACTCACTGTTTTCCAAGGCAGCCCATGTCACATTTAGAAATACATTTTACAACGTGATGAACACAACTAATGTCACTGAATTGTACACGTGAAGAATGTTGAAATGGCAAATGTTTTGTTACATATATACAGCAATTAAAAAAAATTAAGAAAAATAAGTTATCAAACCCTTAAAAAAATAAATAAATATCTTCTTTGTAATGAGTCAAAACCTCTCTTCTAACTCCCACTCACTGACCATCAGGGACACTCAGACTAAACACCCTATGTCCTCTTTTCCTCCTGACAGCTGATCAGAGGTGTGAAACATGCTCTCACTTTCTCTCCAGTCTTTGCTTCTTCAGGCTCAATACCCTCCTTGTCTTCAGCTGTCTCTCATCCCCGCTAAAGAGCCCAGTCCTCTGCCATCCACCACATTGGGTGGACTCTGTCTTTCTCCTGCTCCATGTGCCCAGAGGGAAACATGTGGGTCAGGTGAGCTAATCACAGAGAGCAGCCTCTGTCGCTGCCCTTACTCTGCACACTGCCAGTGCTCCATGGGAGCTCTTTTGGTGGCCACAGGACATTGACACATCTCAAGCGAGCCCGGGACAGCAACCCCAAGCCATTCTCATCCATGCCATTGTGACACCAGGTCTCTACCCTTCTGAAATTTCAGATTCCCAGGTGTCCCGAGGCATTTAAAAGACAGGGATCTGCACTCACTCTAACCACACTTGCCTGCCAGTTCTTCCAGGAGAGAAGGACGTTTGCACACCAGCTCTCCAGCAGGCAGCAGCGAGAGAGAGGTTTCCCTAGGTCCTGAGAAACAGGTGCCAGGTGAGGCTTTCTCAGGTCAGTTGTACACCATTCATCTCCCCAGCGGATGGAGAAGAGTCTTAGGATGTTGGAGTTCAGCTGGGATGAGCTGAAACCAGTTTTGGAAGCAGTTTTCTCCAGTCAATCCCTGACATTCACATCCTCGTAACCAATTACTTGGCCACTTGGCCAGAGCTCGGCAGCACTGTAATGTGTGCACACTCCAGTGCCTGGAGGGCTGCAGATCCACCAGGCACAGACCATTTGGCCTGCAAGTCAAGTGAAGCCTTGTTTACAGAAGCCCTCACCAGGTCCAGCAGGTGAGCTGGACACCTGTGTCCCAATCAGCCGGTTGGACCAGAAAGTTTGCTGCCTGCCTTAGCAACACGGTTTACATAACTCCACGTCTCTTTTGCGTTCAGTACGTTTTTATCCACTATCCAGACTGTGCAAGGAGAGCGCTGACTTCTGCACCCCAGCTGTATTTAGTGCAGTTACAGGTTAGATATCATAGGATCCGGGGCTGGATCCAATGCTGGCTGGATTTTTTTCTTTAGCCTATCTCTCTTGAATTCCTCTGGTGAGAGGAAGCTCATAACCTTCGCCAAACAGCTTACAGTGATTTCACATATGCAGCTGTGTAGCTTCTGCCCAGTGATCCCTACTCTGTCTCCTGTGACCCCATAAGCCATGTCCGTCTTCCATAACCAGTTCATCAATGAAGATATCAACCACGGTTCTTCTTTGCTTCTCTTCCTCAAACCAAATGACCCCAGTTTCTTCAGCTGGCCACACTGTCTTCCTGTGGCAGAGTTCCTGGTCCTTGACACCCTGGACTCCACTCTGGAGATGTGTCAGATGGAAATAATCTCCTCAAATGCACAGCCATGCCTAGCACGGCAGATAGAGCATTAGACAAGGAGTCAGACAAGCTGGCATTTGGCAGCCATGATGTCTCTTGTAGCATTTGGACTCTTGATGCATCTGGAATCAAGAGTTTCTGGAAGCCTCTTCATGCATCTGGAAAATGGGATGGTCCACTTGCTGTAACTGGCATAAATGTGCACATCCAGTAAGATCACAGGTGTGAGGGTGCATCTAAGCACACACTGGTGACTGTGCCCTGATGCCAGAATTCCAGCACTACTGAGAACAAAGGAGAACCATGCTTTAGGTGACACTGCCAGAAGAATGGGGCTGTGGTCAGTCTTGTTTATCATCTCCTTCTGAGAGTCAACTGCCATTCATCCTGCAGAGACGTGCAAGAGCAGGAGTCGGGCCTTTACCAGCAAGCCTCCCGTCCAGGGACAGGACACACAGAATGCAGGAGGAAGGGGCTTTAATTCATACTTGGGATGTTTTCTTGAAGTACACACAAACACAAAATCTTCAAATATCAGAGAGCTTACTACATTTAGACAGACAGCTGCTGCTGCATCAGCTGGGACTCACGGCGACCTTATGTACAACAGAACAAAACATGGCCCGGTCCTGGGTCATCCTCACAATCACTAGTAAGTTTGAGTCCATTGTTGTAGCTATTGTGCTAATACATCTTTCGGAGGGTCTCCTTCACCCTCGCTGGTCTACTTCAGCAAACATGATGTCTTCCTCCAGTAATTGATCTCTCTTGATGATGTGTCCAAAGCAAGAGAGTTGGACAGTGATCCATAAGGTTTTCTTTGGCTAATTTTTGGAAGTAGATCATCAGGCCTTTCTTCCTTGTCTGCCTTAGTTTAGAAGCTCTGCTGAAATCTTTCCACCATGGGTATCCCTGCTGGTATTTGAGCTACCAGCGGCATAGCTTCCAGCATCATAGCAACACACAAGCTACCACAGTGCGATAGACTGACAGATGGGTAGTGGTTTCTACATTATCCAAAAAGAATGTCTAATGTTCACCACAGCACTGATTACATTAGGAAATGGTTATAAAGCATAGCACAGCCATCCGACATGAAAACAGACATCATGTACAAGAATACTTTGTAATGTGGGAAGGGGCTTATAATATATATTTGAATAAAATAAGTCACAATATAGCATATATAAAGAGATAACCATTTATAATAAAAATGTAAATTATACTTACCAACATGTTAACAGTGTTAACCTCTAGACATTAGGATTATGGGTCTTTTTCCTTCTTTTCACTCACATGTATTATGTAAAGTTTCCATTAAGATCCTGTATCACTTGCTAATGAAGCGATACATAATTAAAAGTTTTTCAAGTAAGCAAAATTATTTTTACAGTCATTTTTGTCACCTGAAAATGAAAAAATGAAATATATATATATATGTATATATATAGACGGCAGCACCTCATTTGTCTGACTTATGTTCCAGCTAAATTTAACTAAACTTTTACATGCTACTAGGTTTTGTTGTTGACATTGCTATTTTGGTTAAAAAATACTTTTGACATTTTTGATAAGATTTAAGAAAGCACTTCATAAAACTAGTAAGTACTGTGCACATATCAGTTATTTCTAGAAGACATTCCATTAGACACTGAGCATAATTAATTCCTTCTCAGTTGGGTTTACAAATAACCGTTACTTTTTCTGCTCTTAGCTGTCACTTCTGATGAATCCTCAAGACGATTCTCTTTTGCTTTTTCACCGCAGCGATATGTAGAGGCTCTGAGGGAAGACACAGCTCGTCGCTTACCTGGAGTCACACATCTGGGCTTCAGAGCAGCTCTTGCTCACCTTCTGGTTAACGGGGGATTGCCCTAGATCAAGGTTTCTGCACCTTGGCACTGTTGACATCTTGGGCTGGGTAACTGTGTGCTGTGGGGCTGTCCTGTGCATCGTAGAGTGTCCAGCAGCATCTCTGGCCTCTACCCACAAGATGCCAGTAGCAAGTCCCAGTTGTAACAACCGGACAATGTCTCCAGAAGTTGCCAAATATCCCCTGGAGAGGACAATCAGTCACCACTTGTTGAGCTCCCCTACTGTATCTCATTAACCAGCACGTAGTCCAGAAGAATGGGGAGAGAAAGGATGATCAGCAAAGCATCTGGAGGGACAGAGAAAGGAATCTGCCATTGTGGTGCCTCTCCCAAAACCCCGTTCTCCCTGTCCCAGGCCAACCTGATAGGATCAGGAATTGCTCCCTGGAATCCAGCTCAGAGCTCCCTGGCCTAGACCCACACTGCTGTAAGCAGGGCCACCCACCTCCTAGGAGCGTTCCTCTGAGACAGGCAGCACCAGCACCAAAGCCAGTGGAGAGAAGTTGCTGCAAAGAGGAAGCCACAGACAGGGGTGAATATGGGAAGAAGTGTACATGTTTGCAAGATACTAAAAAAGCCAAAGGAAAAGGGAAACAGACAATAAGATGATGGGGATGGGTGAGGCCTCACTGGCTTGGCCCAGACTCAGCTGGGTGTGGTTCCCTCACAGTTACCCAGCTGCTCACAGGACTCTCTCCACACCCGTTCCCTGGCAGCTGGGCCTGCTTCCAACGATGTCATTTTAGCCATAGAGGAACTGGAGGAAAGGAAAAGGCCTTTCCAGATCTCCTTTGTGTCTGCCTCTGGCATTTTACACTACTTTTAGCTTTGGCATGGAAAGACCACAACACACTCTGATCTGGGGCCAGGGTGAGGATGAAGGGGTCATGCTTCAAATGTAACCAGAAAGGCCCCATGTCTCTGGGGTGCTTAGAGCCTTGTTCCCAGTTTTTCCTGCCTCACAGGGATCCTGAGAACAACCACTCCATATACCAACTCAGAATAGCCTTCCATCAGTGTGGAACTCGAACATCTCCAGTGGCTCCCTGCTCTCTGCAGGGTCAATCTCAACTGTAGGGCATGTTCTTTGTACTTGTTTGCTAGGATTGCTGTTTAACAAAGTACCACACACTGGGTGGCTTACAACAACAGAAATTTGTTCTTTCACAGTTCTGGAGGCTACAAGTCCAATCCTAAGCCACGCTCCCTCTGAAGTCCCTAGAGGAAGATCCTTCCATGAGTCTTCCAGCTTTTGGTGGTTTGCTGACAATCCCTGGCGTTCCTTGGTTTGTAGACGTATAACTTCTATCTCTGCCTCCATCTTCACGTGGCCTTCTTCTCTGTGTTGCTGTCTTCTCCTTTTCTCTTCTAAGGACACTTGGCAGTGGATTAGGCCTACCTGGATAATGCAGGATGATGTCATCTCAAGATCCTTAACTTAATTACATCCGAAAAGACGCTTTTCCCAAATTAGCTCACATTCACGGGTTCCAGCAGAACGTACCATTTGGGGAGCCACCATTCATCCCACCATAGTCTTCAATGGCCTACATAGTTGAGCTTTTCTCTGCTTCATTCATTCACCTGACTCATTCATTCATTCAGCTAGTTGAAGAGCAATGCTTGGCCCTTGGGATGGTGGGGAGAAAGCACGACCCCTTTGCTCATCTGCCAGCCCTCTCCTGCACAGCCCCTATCTGAGCCAGCCTCTTGCCTGTTTTCCCTGGATCCTATTCCTTCTCTCCTTCTATGCATTATCCCATGCCCTGAGCTCTGGATCCTCCTTACTCCTCAGGCTCAGCTGTGCTCCTGCCTCCTCTGGGAAGTTTTCCTTGACTATCCAAGTCCACTCTGATCCACCCTTCTGCAGCATGATCCTATCCAGGTCCCCATTGGTCTCATAACAATCTGAAGACAGGCTGAGTCTGTCTTTGCAGAGCCCATCTGTATTGACCTCAGCTTAGCTGGAATCAGAAATGGGTTCACCATGCAGTGTAAATGGTGCCTGCATGGGGTGGGCAGTGACGGAGAGCAGTAGGGAGGAAGATACTAGCCATCAGCAGCTTTTCAAAGGATTGTCACCGTTAGTCTCGCTTCTGCTCTGCACCACCCTCTATTATTCCCACTTTGTTGTTGTTATTGGCTGCTGTTGCTCCAGCCCCTGACTCACAGCAACCCCATGCACAATGGAATCAGACCAGTGTGATCCATAGGGTTTTCGTTGGCTGATTTTCAGAAGTATATTGCCAAACCTTCTTTCTGTCCTTAGACTAGAAGCTCCGCTGAAACCTGTTCAGCATCATAGCAACACATGAGCCTCCACTGACAGATGGGTGATGGTTGCATATGAGGTGCACTGGTCGGGAATTGAACCTGGGTCTCCCACATGGAAGGTGAGAATTCTGCCACTGAACCACCACTTTAACAAGGAGGAAATGGAGTCTGTGCAGTTCCTTGACTTGTTGAAATTCACAAAACAAATCAGTAGCAGACCTAGGATTTGGGATACATTTTCACATAATCACATCACAAGATCTTAGGGGAGTGTGGCTAGGATAAAATGCCCCTGTGCATGAATTTCCAATGTTTAACCCTGCCACAATGTTTCATTTGCAAATGTAGCGTCCATGTAGCTCTCCCTCTGCCGGCAGAGTTTGCTGTCACTGTTGGCACAGGCCTCCAATCAAATGCACAGTGAGGAGAGAAGCAGCCCCAAGTAGCCTTGACCTGGCTAGCGTGGCTTAGTGGGAAGGGCCCCGGCACAAGGGCTGGCTCCTCCGTTTGCCAGCTGAGGGAACTCCAGCCTCCGGTTCCCTATACAGAGGCCCCTGGAACATCTTTCATCTTAGTTAATCAGTGCTGCTGTAACCAATACCACAAGTGCGGGCTTTAACGAGAAGAGTTTAGGAAGCTAGGAGACTGAATTCAGGGTGTCGGCTCTAGGGAAAGCCTCCTCTGTCCTCTCTGGGGGAAAATCCTGTCTCAGGTTCTCTAGTGTTCTTCCTGGCTTCCTTGGAGATCTCCACATGGCATCTATCTTTCCCCATTTGTGCTTTCTTCTCTGTGCCTAATCTGCTTTTTTCATATTTCAAAAGTGGTTAGGTATAAGACACACTCTACACTGAAATGGTCTCATTAACACAAGGAAAACCCTATTCCCAAACAGGATAAGATCCACAGGTATAGAGGTTAGGATTCCAACCCATATTTTAGGGGGACACAATTCAATCCATAACACCTTCCCACTTCTGTACTCCCATTACCTTCCAAGTCACCCCACATTGCTCACATGGGTCGCCCTTGAACACGCACGGCTGCATGCTGTGTGCCCTGTCTAGAATGCACCCCTTTCTCCCTGCTCCCCTCTCCTCATCCTCCAAGACTCACTGCAGGTGTCGTCTGCACTGGATTTCAGGCAGATATCATCACTTCCCCTCCCCCTTTGTCTATTTCTCTGGTGCAGCACCCAGCCCCTTGTGTCAGGACTGGCCGGGTGAGAGGGTGAACTCCTTCCGTCACACCCTGCGTCCAAAGGGTCGTAACAGTGTCTAACTCATCTTCCATCCTGGCACCAAGAAGGTGCTCAGCAAACCCTAGAGGGGACCTTCCTTACTTTACTGCAGTTTACACTGTTCCGGACTTCCTGTTTACTAGGCTCACTCAAGCATTTACTACTAACTGCCTAGGGTCTTGCTATGCGCTCAGGCTGCAGGCTCCTCCCACTCGACTTTTCTTCATTGTGGACAAAGATGAGGCAGTGGAGGAAAATGTGAGAAATACGTGGTCATAAAAATATATCTTGCCAGACACTTTTTTTTTTTTTTTTTAAGGCTAAGTCTTGAGATCCTTCAGCCACTTTCACAAAAAATCAAATCTGGCCTTTAGTTCTCTCACTAAGAGCCAAAAGATTACTCGCATCCTTATTTTATGGAGAAAAAAGTGGATAGACTAGAGAAGGTTCTAAGAAAAACAAAAGCAATGGAAACAATAGGGTGGTAAAGGCATTCATTCATTCATCAATGATGTGTGTACGTGTGTGTGCGCATGTGTGTACGTCTTTTAACAGTTTCTTGGAGGTATTACTGATATACAATAAACTACACGTATTTAAAGTGTACAATCTGATAAGCTTCAGCAAATGTATACACCTGTGAAACCATCAAGACAGTGAGCATATCCATCACTCCCACAAACTTTCCCCTTGCCCTTTTGCAATCACTCCCTCAAGCCCCTCTCAACCACCCTTACCCTCACCCCAAGAAACCACTGATCTTCTTTCTGTAACTGTAGGTTAGTTTATATGTTCTAGAATTTTATATAAATGGAATCAGAGTGTACTCTTATTTTTGTCTAGCTTCTTTCATTCAGCATAATTATTTGCGATTCATCCATGTTGTAAGATGTATCAAGAATTCATGCCTTTTTTATTGCTGAATAGTATTCCATTATAAGGATGTACCACAGATTGTTTAACCATTCACCTGTTGATAGACATTTGGGTTGTTTCCAGGTTTTGGCTATTACAAATAAAGCTGCTATGAACATTTACTTATAAATCTTTGTATGAATGCGTGATTTCATTTCTCTTGGGTAAATACTTAAGATTGAATGGATGAGTCATATGGTTCTGGATCATACGGTAGGTGTAAGTTTAATTTTTTAAGAAACTGTCAGACTGTTTTCTAAAGTGGTTGTGTCATTTTACATTCTCACCAGCAGGATGTGAAAGTTCCAGTTCCTTCTCATCCTCCCAACACTTGGTATGGCCAGTCTTTTTTGTTTTAGCCACCCTAACAGGTGGCCACAACAATGGACTTGAACACACCAATGATCATGAAGAAGGCACGTGACCAGGCAGTGTTCATTCTGCTATATACAAGGTCACCAGGAGTCTAAGCCAACTCCTTGGCAACTATCAACAAGAGGTGACTTTAATTCGCACTTCTCCAATGACTAATGATGATAAGCATCTTTTCAGGTGCCTCTTTTTCATCTGAAGGTCTTCTTTGATGGAGTCTCTGTTCAAATCCTTTGTCCACTTTTTTTTATTGGGTTGTTTTCTTAAAGTTGATTTTTGAAGTTCTTGAAATATTCAGATACAAAGAATTTCTCTTCTTCCAGTCTCTGCAGCTTGGCTTTTCGGTCTCTTAACAGTGTCTTTAGAAGAGAGGAAAGTTTTAATTGTGATGAAATCCAGCTTTTCAATTTGTTATTTCATAATCATAATATCATTAGTTTGAAACAAAGAAAGCTAAGTGGTTTACAATATCAAATCACTCAACACTTATGCAGAACCTACTATGTGCCAGGAACTGGTTGACCCAGTGGAAAAAAACATGAAAGCATGATTCCTGGCCTCACACACTCATAGCAGGAAGTAAGGAAGATGACGTGAACACCTTATCATACTAGACACATGTTATCAGTGCTGTAAGAGGGGAATAAAGAGAATAATGGAGTTCATAGGAGGTAAAACCAAAAAAACACACACCAGCTGCTGTTGACTTGATTCCAACTCATGGCAACCGAATGCGTGTCAGAGTAGAACTGTGCTCCACAGGGTTTTCAATGGCTATAATCTTTCAGAAGTAGATCACCAGGCCTTTCTTCCAAGGAGCCTCTGGCTGGATTCACACTGCCAATCTTTCAGTTAGTGGTTGAGTGTATTACCCATTTGTGCCATCCAGGGACTCCCATCGGAAGTAAAAAGAAGCAAAAGACACAAGAAAGAGAAGTAGGCCTTTGGAACTAGGTCTCATCCTGAAGTATACAAAAGATTTTTTGCTTTTGTTTTGTTTCTGGAAAGGCCATCCTGACAGTTTGTTTTTCTTTTGTGGGAAGGATTGAATATTGGGCAATAGATCTAACTTAAAGAAACAGACATTTGGATCAAACAGGAAGAGCTTGACTAGGACGAGATGTCAAGTAGAAGGTAAGAAAGGCTAAGAAAGAAAAAAAAAAGTTCGGCAGCAAAGAAATATCAAGGGAAGTCGGCACTCATAAAATAGAAATTAATGGATTACAGAGCAAGGACATTAAGAAAGATCTTTAAGAGGTTGCAGGAAATGGGAGAATTAGGGCAAAGCTGAGCTGTCATGCAGAACATTTTATATAACAAACTACTGGTTAATTATATTATATTATAAAAGGTAAGAGACAATGTGTGCTAAAAAGATATGAAACAAGAGAGGATATGATACTTAGGACCCGAGCCATGATTCAGATTCAACTCACTTTGCTGAGACCTATTCTATGCCAGGCTGTGGTCTGGAGCTCCTGTAATTCACATGGACTTGGAATGGAAGCCTGTAATCCATTATAATTTGGGTAGGGTGGGGTGAGGTGGGGTGGGGTAATTTTTACTGCAGCACCTTGGGAAGCACTTTCGTTTCTTACCCTGGAAGTTGCTTCTTCCCCAGGGAGAAACATTTAAAAACCAGTAGCTCCAAGAAATTGTTTCTTCTGCTGTAATGTGGATCAGAAACTCAAGAACATGAGACCATACACAGTGGAAAGCTGCTCGGAGGAAAAAAAAATATTTCTTAGATACATGGTGGAATCTGCTCAGAGGGCAGGTCTCCTCTGTCACAGCATCTCACCGTCAGCATACTAACTAGGTCTCACCTTGAAGTATACGAAAAGATGTTCTGTTATTGTTTTGTTTCTGGGAAGGCCGTCCTGACAATTTGTTTTTCTTTTGTGAGGAGGATTAAATATTGGGCAACAGATCTAACTTAGAACAAAAGAGATTTGGATCAAACAGGGAAAGAGCAACAGAGTTAGAGAAACAGAGTTGATGTCGAATTTTCTACCGAAAGTATAAACCGTGCGTCATCACAGATGAAGACAATACTTGCAGTTGGAATAAAATTCCCGACATGCCTATTCCAACACAGAACAGCAGGGACGCTAGAGCAGCCTGTGGTACAAGGGACAAGGAATGACATCAAACCAAGACCAGGAAGCACATCCTCCTCAGGTCTTTTGTTATTCAGCTCCCTAGTGTTAACACCTAAAGAAGAAATGGAAGTTGTCAACGATTTCATTCTACACGGTCAACAATCAATGTTCACGGAAGCAGCAGTCAAGAAATCAAATGATGTATTGCATTGAGCAAATCTGCTGCAAAAGACCTCTTTAAAGTTTTAAAAAGCAAAGATGTCACTTTGATGACTAAGGTGCGCCTGACCCAAGCCATGGTCTTTTCAATTGCTTCATATGCATGCAAAACTTGAACGATGAAAAAGGAAGACTGAGGAAGAATTGGCGCATTCAGACTGTGTTGCTGGTGAAGAATATCAAAGGTAACGTGGACTGTAAAAGAATGAAAAAATCAGTCTTAGAAGAAATACAATGAGAATGTTCCTTAGAAGGGAAATGGCAAGACTTTGGCTTGCTTAGTTTGGAACATCATTAGGAAAGACCAATTGCTGGAAGAGGACATCATGGTTGGTAAAGTAGAGGGTCAGTGAAAATGAGAGAAACTCTCAGTGAGATGAATTGACATGATATCTGCACCAAAGGGCTTAAAGACATCAAAGACTGTGAAGATGGCACAGGACCTGGTGATGATTTGTTCTGTTACACAGAACGTTGCCGTGAGTCGAAGCTGGCTGGATGGAGATTAACAACAACCACCGCAGGTTAACACCAGAGCTGAGCTGTGTCTCTGTTTCGTTGGTGTAATTGAGTGTAAGGTCACACATACTTCATTTTGTGCAGCAATGTCAATCATTCTCAACCATTTTATTTAGGATTAAGACTGCAGCTAATAAAAAATAAAATATAACAATGACTTAAACAAAGTAAAAGTTTATTTACTTTTTAAATAAAAGCCTGGGTAGGCAGATCTAGAACAAGGATAGCACCCCACAACCCAGGAAACTTCTAGATCACTGCAGTGTGAGCCTTGTCCTCATAGTCCAAGTTGACATTTATGTTCCAGAAGAGAGAAAATGATAGAGAAGAAGGGACAAAGAGTGCATTCCAGCTCTCTTCAGGGAAGGTTCTGCAAGATATTACACATTATACAACACCTCCACTAACGTCTTATTGGCTAGGACTTAGTCACATGACCATGCAGGAGAAACTGGGAAATGTGGTCTTTATCCAGGGCAGCCATGATCAAAACGAAACCAGTTGCTGTAGAGTTCACTCTGACTTATGGCAACCTCCTATGTTTCAGAGTAGAACTGTGTACTCAGTAGGGTTTTCAATAGCTGATTTTTCAGAAGTAGATTGTGAGGCCTTTCTTCCAAGGCACCTCTGGGTGGATTTAATCCACCAACATTTTGGTTAATAGCCAACTGGATTAACTGTCTGCACCACCCAAGAACTCCAAGGGCAGCCATGTAGCCTGGTGAACATTTTTTTCTTGGAAAAAGGGGAACAAGATATTGGATGATAACTAGTTGTCTCTGCCACATTACTAATCCTTCACAAAGTCCTAAATTAGGGAAAACGCAAGGACATTGTTAAGTGTCGAACTGCATGCTGTTGTCAATTGCAGTTAACTTTCCAGTACCCAGAATGGGCATGCCGATAATTACCCAGTAGGGGAATCTTGGGAAGTCAAATGGGCAAGCTTTGACCTCAAAGGGAGTTATACGACAGTGTTTGAAAGAAGACCAAAGCAAGCAAAGAATCGTGCTCTGGGGCATGCGTTCTGCAGTGGAGCATACCTGCTGAGGAAGCTGGGAGAATGGTGAGGAATAAAGTAGCAGTTTAAGAGTGCACACTGGGAGAAAAGGGAAAAAAGTCAATAGAGAGAACAATTAGAAACGGATGTGGAGCTTGAGGAACCAAGCGATCAATTAATACTGCGTTGGGCTTTTCCTCTATTGCTGGTGGGAGAAGAACTTTGCATTGAACAAGCTCTTCCTGAACACCGACTGTGTTCAAGGTCTCACGCTGGGACTGGAAGATGAAGGAAGAGAAACAAGGCAGAGTCGTTGCCCTCAGGGAGATTCCAGACTCAGAATGTAAACTTGTGCCGCTTACATTGCTTTATAACACTTTTGTACCAACTATTTCAATTGTATCTTAGGTCGTAAACATGGCAGCTGTAATATGCAGAGGGGAGACATGCAATAGTGTTTAGTAGCTCAGGCACCAACATCAGACACTGGCCTCAAATCTTACCTCTGTCACTTAAAGGGCGACCAACTCCTGCTGGACTGTCTGGGACTTTCCCAGTTTTACCTCTGAAAGTCTTATATCCTGGGCAAACCAGGACGGCTGGTCATCCTAACTATTTGTAAGCTGTGCGTCCTTGGGTCAGTTAATTTAATTTCCTTGGGTTTCAGTTTCTTCGACTGCAAAATGGGAATAATAATAATCCTGACCTTTTATGACTGTTGTAATCATTAAATGGGAATATGTGAAGAGCAAGTAGCAGAGAGCCTGGCTCAGCACGTGCTAATATCATCACTGAATATTGTTATAATTATTAGAAATGTTGCAGATCTGGTGGATTCACACACATTTTACCTGCATTCCCCTGGATGGAATCCACATGCTGTGGCGGAATAAGGGAAACTATTTGTGATGGTTGTACATCATGTTTCTCATGAACGGCAAGGAGCTACTGTTATTGGGGAATTTTCTTTGCAAATTTAATAAAGATCTCCAATTTCCCTTCTTTCACCTTCTCTGTACGCTAATCATTTTTTCCCATTGTCTTGGGACCCGAAACGAGAATATCCTGTGAACAGTCACGTAAAGCAGTTGTCTGAAATGTTGTAAATAAATTTGCTTTTAGAAGGCAATTTCAGGTGGGTGATTAAAGTTTCTGGTTTTAGTCACTCATCCTTTCAACAAATATTTAATTGTGCTGTTATTAGTTCTCAAGCAATGTGCTAGGTGCTGTGTACACAAGAGGGCAAAGCCCCAGTCCCGGCCCCTAAGGACTCAGTTGGGGAGACACATAGATAAACAAACAGGCATCCCTGTGCCGTAAGGATTGAGATGGAGGTACTTGCCAAGCCAGTGAGAGCCCTCAATTGACTGGGTAGAGTCAAGGTGAGTTTCTAAAAGAAGAGACGGATGAGGAAGTCCTGCACCACAGGTGGACAGAGAGAGGGAGGACGTCAGCAGAGAGCAGCACAGGGGCAAAGTCACGGACATACAAAGCTCAGAGCCCTTCAGGGGACTGTTAGGCTTCTGACATCTTAGAGGGTTTGCAAATCAGCTCCAACTCGTGGTGGCCCTATATACAATATGTTGCCCAATCCCATACCATCTTCATGATTGTTGGCATGTTTGAATTCATTGTGCAGTGCCTTCCACCCCAGGGGGCTCATCTTCAGCACTATACCAAACAATGTTCTGTTGTTATCCATAGGGTTTTTGTTGGCTAATTTTCAGAAGATCATCACCAGACCTTTCTTCTTAGTGTGTCTTAGGAAGCTCTGCTGAAATCTGCCCACCATGGGTGATCCTGCTGGCATTTAAAATATCAGTGGCATAGCTTCCAGCAGTACAGCAGCATACAAGCCACCACAGTACGACAAACTGATTGGTGGTGGTAATACATGGAAGGCCCCATTAAATACACAACAAATAGTCTCTGTGCTTGAGAAGCTTAGGACTTAGAAGGTGAAATAAGATGTGCACGTGAACAACCAATGCAAGGTACAAAAGCAGCATGGGACAAGGGAGGAGGGGGAGATGATGCTGCCTGGGAGAGCAAGAACCGACTTCCTGGAGAAGGTGACGTTTAAGCTGAGCCTTAAACACTTGGAAATACTTAGATTTAGTTGAGAAACATTCCAGATAAAAGAAATGTTCCAGGCTCCTTGCCATTCATGAGAAATATGATGTAAAACCATCACAAATAGTTTCCCTTATTCCATCACAGCATGGAGTTTCCACCCAAGAGAATGCAGATAAAATGTATGTGAATCCACCAGATCCATAACATTTCTAATAATTGCAGTAATAATAAATGATAAAATCAGCCCTTACTGAGCCTTCTGCTACTTGCTGTTCACATATCCCATTTAATGATCACAACAGTCACAGGAGGTCAGAATTATTATTATTCCCATTTTACAGTTGAAGAAACTGAGACCTAAAGAAGCTAAGTAACTTTCGTTTGACTGGAAGATCTGGTGCGTGTGACAGAGGAAAAGAATGAGATCCCCTGGGGTCATGTTGTGAAGGGCTTTGAGAGTCAGGATGAAGACCATGAACTTCCTTTAGGAAGCACTGGGGACAGAGTGTCGCTTTCAGACAAGTGAAGTTTCATTTAGCACTCTGCTGTCGGAAGAGCGATCTGGAGGTGCTTGTGGGGACTCAAAACAAGGAGGCATTGCAATAGTGCAGGTGAGAGTTAATGAGAGTGTGGCCAAGAGCAACAGAGTGGGAAGCTAGGAAAGAGATCCAGGAGCTAGAACCAACTGAATTTTGCAACGGTTGGATCTGGACGGGAGGAGGGTAGGAAATAAATATGAATTATAACTGAATTGAAAACAAGTTATGCTCATGAAATTATTTTGCCGACTGGTCAATTTCTAGATCACTTGCTCCTAAAATAGTCCCATCTTGAGGTTGATGCAGCTGAAACTGAATGGTTAGCACAAGGAACAGAACTTTTGCTGTTTCTGGTGGGCAAGGTCACAGCTCAGTTTCTACTGGAGAGTTCAGTCCACTAAATGAGACTGTGCACCAGGAGGAGAACGAATTTGGGAACAAAGGTAATGCTTTCCTTCTAGATCATTTGAGCCTGAGGTGGCACCAAGTCACTGGAAAAGTAGAGGTTGAAACTGCGAGAGTGGATGTGGAAGTCCAAACGCTTAGATATGGTGAGTGAAACCCTGTAGAAGAAAGAGTGGAGGCAACAGAAGAAGGAGTGCTGGGGACAGCCCACACTGAGAATGTTCAAAAAGGAAGGAGAAACACAAGAAGACCAAGAAGGCTCTAGCAAAATCGGGTTGCAAACCAGGATGGTATCATATCAGGAACCCCTTGCAGGAGGGACTTTCAGGAAAGAACACTGGTCACTTTTGTCGAGGACTATAAATTCCAGAATGAGGACTGAGAAAATATGCATTTATCATGAGACTGAGCAGCACCATTCTCTGGAGAAGAGAATAAACAAACAGCCCTTTTCCCTGGTCTGAGCCACCTGTCTGTCAGTTTGTCGTACTGTGGGGCTTGCGTGATGCTATGATGCTGGAAGCTATGCCACTGGTATTTCAAATACCAACAGGATCATCCATGGTGGACAGATTTCGTGGAGCTTCCAGACTGAGACAAGTAGGAAGAAAGGCCTGGTGATCTACTTCTAAAAACTAGCCCGTGAAAACCCTGTGGATCCCAACAGAATATTGTTTGGTATAGTGCTGGAAGATGAGCATACTAGGCTGGAAGGCACTCAAATACACAGTGGCTGCAACAATGAACTCAAACACACCAATGACCATGAAGATGGCACAGAACCAGACAATGTTTCACGCTGTTGTACATGGGGTCACCGTGATTAGAAGCCAACTCAACGGCAACTACCAGCAACTGCACTGCATGCCTTAACTCTTCTCCTGCTGAGGGAGAGCCTTGTGCTGGATGAGCCCCAAGGCCCCAAGGACGAGTCGGTACTTTTTGGTCTCCTGTGCTCTTAATGGACCATTCTTCTACAGTAGCAAAAAGGGAGAGAGGGAATGTCCTAGTTAAGAAGTGCTAGACAGCAGATTCCAAAGACCTTCTTCCCAGACTTTACCATGCATATGAATCACCCGGGTGGTTTCAGGAGATCCTGGGCAAGGCTTGAGATTCTTCCTTTCCATGAGCTCCCAAGTGATGCTGATGTGTCTGGCCATCCAACCACACTTTTAGTAGCAAAGGTCTAGAGGCGAAGTTGTAAACCGGTGTCCTTGGGGCCACAGGCTTCATGCAAGTTTGTCTATAAAGTTCTAAAAAAAAAAAAAAAAGAGTTAGTTGGCAACATTTAAAAATCTGAAGATTTCATACTATTAAAAAAAAAAATCCCAAGTTCTGTCTTCTCTTGAAGCCCTCAGGAACTCTGACTGTGGGCAGTACTGGGTCCACATTCCAGCCAGGCAGTGGTTGGTGGAGCTGCCCAGCAGCTGTCCACTTAGGTTGTTTACCGTGCAGTATGCCCAAGTGCTCACCACCAAGCCTACCTCACACCCTCACTCATGCTCCCTGCTGGCCCCAAGACTCAGGGGTTTTCCATTTCTGATCTGGAGCAAGTCCCTCACTGGCAGAGGGGAAACTGAGGCCAGAGAGGGGCAGGAGATGGGTGGTCATATCCCTGTTAAGAGAAGCATCACATTTGTGTGTCTGGATGTGTGAACTCTGAGAGGTGCTCAGTAACTCCTTGTTGAATGGCCAAATATTCTGGCCCAAGGTCATACTGAGGGGCAACTCACCACCCCGGGGCTCTCCCACCACAGCAGATGCCCTTTATCCATTTCATTGATTGATAGTCCAGGACGACAACATGAGCTTAAATCACGCATGTCTTTGTGCCCTTCCCAGATTTTTCCTTTTGTTTCTTAGGGAGAGGCTGAGACATGCCAACTCACAAGAATGTGCTTACACGGAATGGGATCCTGGAGTTTATCTAATAGGCAGGTTGGGAGAAATGAAAATGCTAATTACTTGAGGGAAAGTGTGGAAAATGAGTCAGCTGATTGGGCCACCAGGCAGCCCGTAGGAGCGGTTATTTTTTTAAATGATAATGACTTATTCTAGGGGATTTCAGCCGTGCACACACAACAAAAATAATTTCAAGTGTCTGTTAGCAAAATTCCATGCTGACGAAGATCACATCTGAAAATTAATGTGACAAGATGGAGGCCCGTTTGCCCCACGATTGGAAGACAATGGCAGCGTCCTCCCCAGGGAGTTTCTTAGGGTGGCACCAGAAAACCCAACCCGGAAAAACCAGGATGGACAACGCCCCACCCGTGGGCCATGGACAGGAATGAGCTGGGAAACCACACTGCCCTGCTCTGTCTGGGCCATGGTGACCGGCCTCCAAAGTTACTGAGGATCCCCTGAAACCTGCTGGGGCTACACATTAATTGCCTTGTTCCTCACATCATTAAAAGGAAAGGTCTCAACATCGAGAGTGGCGCTGCCCGGCTGGAGAGAAAGACCTCCCACCCGACTGAGCCTGGCACGCTGCTTTTTCTAAAGAGCTGTGCGGTGATAGGGAGTTCACGGGGGCGCCACTGGACTCCAGGAGGGAAGGACCCCAGGACCCTTGCTCCCGATCCCGGTGGCAATGGGATTAATGAAGCCCTGGTCGCCCTGTCTGCAGACACACTCTGGTCCTTTACGGCTCTTTGTCTGCAGCCAGGCTCTTGTCTTTCAGAGCTGGCTGCCGCCCGGTCTCTAGGGCTGATGCTGCAGCCAGATAATGAACAGTATATCAGCGCGGGCAGAGGAGGGGGGCCGGGGAGAGGCCGAGCGTCCGGGCAAGCCAGCCTGACTTATTATTCCTTCACTCTCAAACAAAACAAAATCATTGGCCTGCCAGGGTCATTAAGGACCCTGGGGTTGTCATAGAAACGACCTTTGGGGCCCGGTGGTTGTTAATGCATGAGTGACTGCCTGCATTGTGTGTGCGGGGAGAGGTCAGAGTTTTGTTGGTAGCTTAAGAAAGAAAGAAAAGAGAGGAAGGAAGAAAGAGTGAGCACAAAGCTAAGAACTGGGCAGCTGACATTCAGAGACAGGGCTGTGTGATGGGGCTCTGATTAGACGTCTGGGAGCTCCAGCATCCCCTGCCAGCCACATAGTAGGCGCTCAATAAATGTCTGCAAAGATGTATGGACACATTTCTCTGGTTACCAGCATCCTCCCGTCTCCACCAGCCATTCCGCTTCTCCTCTCCAGGATGGTTTTTGCCAATGCCCTCCCTGATGAGAATCTAGACAGGTCATTGATCTCGTCAGTGTTTGAGTCAAGAATGGCAAACTTCTGCCTAAGTTTTACGGGAAACTCATAGGTCTCCAGGAGTCCCTGGGTCATGCAATTAATACCCTCAGCTACTAATCGGAAGGTCACATGTTCAAGTCCACCCAGAGGTAGCTTGGAAGAAAGGCCTGGCAATCTACATCTAAAACATCAGCTATTGAAAATCCTACGGAGCACAGTTCTACTCTGATACACATGGGGTTGCCATGAGTCAGAGTCAATTTGACAGCAACTGGTTTTCATATGTTTTTATCTAGGGTGGGATAATTTTCATGGCTCCCAAGGATCCTGGGGGCACTGTTTGGGGATAGGTGGGCGGGTGCTGTTGCAAAGGAGGAACACAGGGAAGCAAAGCCCTTGCTGCAAGCCTGGGGCTTTCCACATGAGATTCAACCCATTTCCTGTTGCTGTTAGTTTCCACTGAGTTGATTCTGACTCATGGCAACCCCATGTGTGCAGAGTAGAACTGCTCCATAGGGTTTTCAAGGCTGTGACCTTTTGGAAGCAGATCTCTAGGCCTGTCTTCTGAGGTGCCTCTGGATGGGTTTGAACCACCAACATTTTGACTAATAGTCAATCGCTTAACCATTTGCATCACTCACTTCCTTACTAGGGAGCCCTGGTGGTGTAGTGGTTAAAGTGCTTGGCTGCTAACTGAAAGGTTGGGCAGTTCAAACCCACCAGCCTCTCCGTGGAGAAAGATGTGGCAGTCTGCTTCCAATAAGGTTACAGCCTTGGAAGATCTACTCTGTCCTATAGGGTCACTGCAAGCTGAAATCGACTCGACAGCAACAGTTTTTTTTGTTTGGCCAGGGGATGCTCTGAACACCACCCATGAAGTGTAGCTCCGCCTACTGGCTGACATCTAGCGAGCTCAGCCTGGGGGCCTCCCCAGGTTCCCCTGAGAGTCAGGAGTTCAGCTTTTAGTACCAGGCCTGCTGCTAACTCCCTGTGTGTCCTCCCTGTCTCAGTTTCCCCATCTCTGACATTACACATGGACCAGGTAACGTCTACCCAGGAGGGGGTCTTCCCTGGATTTAGGAGTATAAGTTACAGGTGGGAAGAAAACATTCTAGGAACATTATTGAGTAATTATAGAACCATTTTAAGGAGTCCTGGTGGTGTGATGGTTAAGTGCTCAGCTGCTAACATGTCGGTGGTTCGAACCCACCAGTAGCTCCGGAGGAGAAAAGACCTGGTGATCCGTTCTTGTAAAGACTACAACCTAGAAAACCCTATGGGGCAGCTCTACTCTGTCATAAAGGGTTGCTGTGAGTTGGAATCAAGTCAGTGGCACACAACAACAACAACAGAACCATTTTGTGTCCCTGAGAAGGCAAGGGATGCCTTCTGAAGTCCCTGGGTAGAGCAAATGGTTTACGGTGAACTACTCTCTGAAAGGCTGGCTGTTTGAACCCACCCAGAGGCACCTCGGAAGAAAGACCTGGCAGTTTGCTTTTGAAAGGTCACAACCGTGAAAACCCTATGGAGTACAGTTTTACTCTGACACATATGAGATTGTCATGAGTTGGAGTCAACTTGACAGCAGCTTGTTATGGTGACTTCGAGCTGTCTTTCCAGGGAGGAAGCCAGGCTGGGCCTTCTCAAGTTGCTCTAGTGAGCTAGTGGTCTGGTTGGAACACCATTTAGGGATCACACTGATTTCAGATCTCGTGAGAGCGTGTCCTCTCTCTCCAGGCACCCCCCTGCCCTGCTCAGCACTGCTCGAGTTCCCTGCAGCCCAGTGCCCCTGACAGCTGCCAGAAAGGCCCACTGAGCTTAGGAGGCTGAGCCCGGGACTCGCCCGCTAAGAAACACATTCCCTTAGCTTTAGCTGCCCCAGCGGCTTCTTTTTAAAAATGGTTCAGGGATCTGTCTGTGCTGTTCCCTACTTACCAGGCTGACTTTCAGACCTTTGCTAAAGCAGACCAGACAATCTCTCCCAGAATCCTTTCATCAGCTTCTCTGCTCAAGCACAGCCACCAGAAAACCCAGGTCTCTGATGTGGGCCAGGAGCAAGCAAACACATCATCACTGTGTGAATCACGAAGGCCTGCCTGGAAGCTTCCTTGCTGTTGGCCAAGCACTTTGCAGGGACTCTTTATGAGACTGCCCATCACAGAATCCTGGGTAAGAGTGCCCCCCTACAGCGGGAACCATGCGGACAACCCAAAATAGCCAAACCGGCTGCTGTTGGGTCGATTCTGACTCATCGGCACCCCATGTGTCACAGAGTAGAAATGCTCCGTGTGGTTTTGTTGGCTGTAATCTACCGAAGCAGATCGCTGGGCCTTTGTTCCGCGGTACTGCTCGGTAGGTTTAAACTGCCAGCCTTTAGGTTAGTAGTCCAGCGCAAACCATTTGCTCCACCCAGGGACCTTCCATAAGGGCAAAGGGAGGCCTTACTCCTTTCATAGCATGGAACATGGGCCAGCCCTGGAGTGACAAAAAGATGTTGGAGTGGATGTTTGATTTCAGTCTTGCATTTAAATCTTTCACAAAGGCAAGCAGCCTCAGGACAAATGGAGGATCAGACAGGCAGGAGCATGACTTGTCCAAGGTCAGGCAGTCGGCAAGTGGAAGAAGCATCACTGGAAGCCAGACCGACAAGCTCCCAGTCAGCTGTGGTTCTGTTTGCAGTGCCTGCCGCCCAGGCTATCACCCTGGGGCAGCATCAGAGAGCAAGAATCAAGGGAATCTTGTCACTTACGCTTGTATTGCGTAAAATGTATGCTCAGAGACGTAAGGTTGACTTTTTTTTTTTTTAATCTGCACAGAATTTGCATAATGGTTGGGGCACCAGCCCCATGGTGTGCACGTGAGAAATGAGGCTTTCTCTTGGAGCTAGGTGCCTTCTCTTGCCTCCTACATGGCTGCAGAAAGGCCTATAACCACCTATGATTTTGGCACAAGCCCAGCTAAAACCTGTCAAATTGTCTGTTCATCACAAAACACCAAACTTTGATGGTTGAAAGCTCTTCTCTTCAACAAACTCCATCTTCCCACCTTAGTGAGGAGATGAAAATCCCTGAGAGTTTCCTGGGTTTAGAGACGTAACAAGGATCCATGAGCAAACACTTCAGCATGCTGAGGTTTAAACTTCTGAGAAAATGAAGGAGTAGCTGCCCATCCTGGGCCAGCCTGGACATTGACAGCTTAATTAGAGCTGGGATAGGTTTTGGCTCATGCCTTGGACAAGTCACTTCCCTTGTGGAGTCTATTTCTGCTTCTCTAAAATGCCCAAACTTTAAGATGCTCTAATTCTGAAGCACAAGTTTCTATAAAGGATGATAAACTCTAGAGTATTTGTATTTAATGAAGTTTAACACTAGGTTATAAAAGAAAAGAGCCCCTGGGAGAGCCTCGCATTGTCTAAACCAGCAGCATTAAGAAGGGTGTTTTACTTTGCATTAATATGTTCCCTTAGGGACCAGGACAAAACTCAACATTTAAAAAAAAATGCCTCGAATATTTGCATATCACATACAGAACATTTGCATTAGTATTTATGTAAAGCATGATGCTTCTTTCTCGGAATGGCAAGGGGACAGAGCTAGTAACTTACTGAGTGCTTCCTCTGGACCAGGTGCAGGATTGAATTTTCAACGACCCAAGGATGCATCATATTCATTTAACACCTAAAGGAACTGAGCTCCAGAGCTGTGACTTGCCCAAAGCTACGCGGTGAAGTATGGAGATTTCCTTATCTCTTTATGGCACTTCTTCCTCCTTCGGCTTAACAGATTGGGCATCAGTAGTGTAAGAGACATCTATGTAATAATGTCAAAGAAGTGGATTTATATCAGTGGGCTTTACTCATATTCCTCTGTAAAGTGGGCAGTTTGGACAAGGTGGTCTCTAAGATCCACTTCATTTTTAAATTCTAAACTTGAGTTACTTATTTAAACAGTATTTATTGAAATAAATTCTGTAGCACATCACACCCAAGAAATTTTCCAAGGAAAGAATATTTCATGATCAAATACGTTTGGAAATTATTACTAATTAAATTCCCAATTAGAGACTTCCAATGCGCACTACAATAACAAAGGCTCTGATACGCCTTGCAATAAAAACCCTGCGTAACTATTTAATCCATTTCCAAGAATTATTGGATTCTGAACCCTTTTTTCTCCTCATATAACTCTTACTAAATTTGGTTAAACTACTTTGCTATTCAACACATTTTGGAATATACTAGATTAATTGTAAAGTTCCTGAGTCCTCACTTCCTCTATTTCTTGCTTTCCATGCTTCTCTCTACAGGTAAAGGAAGACCTCAGGAAGGGTCATGGGCTGGGCTTGGAGAAAGTTCATTTAAGGCCAACCTGGGCTCACCTTTAGCATCCACCTGGAAGAACAACTCACCACAGCTCTGAAACCGTCAGGAGAGTTCATACACACAAAGCAAGCCTGAACTTGAATCCGAGTTCTTCCCCAAGAAACCTATTGGCTATAGCAGTTTCTAAAATGTTGACATATGAAATACTTTGATGTTCTCTCTATAAGAGGAGGCATTGGCGGTTCAGTGGTAGAATTCACACCTTCTGTGTGGGAGACCCAGTTTTGATTCCTGGCTAATGTACATCATGTACAGCCGCCATCTGTCTGTCATTGGAGGCTGCGTGCTGTGATGATGCTGAATAGGTTTCAGCAGAGCTTCCAAACTAAGATGGACTAGGAAGAAAGGCCTAGTGATCTACTTCCAAAAAATGAGTCTGTGAAAACCCTGTGGATCACAATGGTCCTATCTGCAAATAATCATCAGCACGATGCAGGACTGGGCAGCATTTTGTTCTGTTGTGTGTGGGGTTGCCATGAGTCAGGGGCCCACTTGATGGTCACTAACAACAACAACAACATGTATTTATATATAAACACATTTTTAGACGAAGAAAAGATGGGGTAGCCCTCCTGCTCCGATCAACCTTTTAAGGAACCACCCCCCCACCTTAGTGAGAAACACCAGCATCCTTTTAAAATGATGTCTTCACAGTGCCTGTCATTTATGGAAATTGTTCCCTCAGCTTCCCCTAGTTAAGGCCTACTCACCCTTTATATCATGGACTAAATGTCACTTCCTTAAGGGCAGCTTCCTTGACTGCACGCTAGATTTGCTCTGCTTTTCCTGCTTCTTGACAGCCTGTGCTAGTCCATGTATCTACATATTTAAGAGGGTGTTTGTTAATCTTTGATTCTCCCACTAGACTGTAAACCTCACAAGGACAGGAGCCGTGTCTGTCGTGCTCGTATTGAACATCCAACAGCCGGCACAGACCAGCAATGGTAGGAAATAAACATAGTAAAACCTACGAAAGCTGGAACCTGTGTAAGGTGGAAACCTGTCAGAGAAGGAAAACGCCGATATTTTCCACTAAAGCAAGGCATAGAAAAGTTGTAAGACCGCACCCTGTCAAAGGCAGAAAATTTTCGAGACAGACCCATTGAGTTCTGGCTCTCACAGGTTTTGATGTGTCTATTTGTTGGGTGAATGAATGAATGAACGAATTTCCATGCTAAGATGTAGGTCTCATCTGTCCAGGTGCTTCACCAATCCCTTGATTTCCTTTGCTACCAATTTAGGTGTCTCTTCTATTTAAAACTTCATCTCATACTTCAGGTTTGATACCATAACCTGAGGTCTCTCATCTGCTAAAGTGGCTCCTGCTTCCTCTCTTGACCACACCACTCACAAACCACTAACTAACACCTGGCATCCACCCAGTATGGCCTACCCTCAATCATACTTCCTGTTCATGGTAAGACTGCCACAAGGGGTTATTATCTGTTATCTGCAAATAAAATCATCGACTTTTCAACATCAAAACCAAACCCATTGCCGCTGAGTTGATTCTGACTCATAGCAACCCTATAGGACAAGTAGAACTGCCCCATAGGGTTTCCAAAGAGCAGCTGGTAGATTCGAACTGTCACGCTTTTGGTTAACAGCTGAGCTCTTAACCACTGTGCCACCAGGGCTCCAGCTACCTTAAAGACCATTTGTTCAGCTGCATCTTTTGTCCAGTGCAGAAACTCGGAACCAGACAAGGTAGGTGAATTGCCCTGTTCAGAGAGCAGGATGAGAAGGAAGTCTCTTCTGGGATCCATTCTGTGTCAGCATGAATTTTAAAATGATATCCACTTGTTTAATTTTTTTAAGTAAAATTTCAAACTGATACATGCCTGACATTTGAAAAGCATAAATGGATTCTAAAATGCCACTTAGAGGGTGCTCGTAGAAGTTGGTTGGCTGTTGGAGGTTTGCATTCACTTTAATCCTTACAACGACCCAGCAAGTTCATAGTGTTACTACTCTCATTTTACAGATGAGGAAACTGAGACTTAAAATGATCATAAAATTAGCAAGTGGTGCTTCTAGAACTTGAAGCCAAGCCTATGTGCCTCAAAGTCCTTTGTCCTTCACCCTCCTGAATTCCAGGCACATGCAATCATTTCTGTGGTAGCTTTTGCTGTCCTTATTAGACCAGGGGCTGCTTCAAAGCAGAGATTTGTTCTTACTCATCTTTGGTGATGCCAGCTCCTAGCTCAATATGTTGGCAAGTGATAGGTCCTAAATAAACATTTAAAGAATGAATAAATGAATGAGAAAATGAGTGAATAAATAAAAGCTTGAAGCAGCAGTTAGCTCAGTATGTATATCCATGAAATATGGGTAGGAGAAAATGCACGGAGGCCAAAGATAAACATTTACCTCCTTAAGCTGAATTAACTTAAAGACAATAACTTGTTTTATTGCAAATGCTTTCAACATAGAAGTCTGGATGTATCTTATTGAAACAGCCTGGATGTGGGTATAATTGCAGTTATGCGTTACTCTTCAAATTAGAACATGAAGATGATGGTGGAAAGAAGGTAGGAACAACAGAGGGACTTACCTTCTCTTCTTACCATTAAACTCAGTATAACCATTTTAGAGAGCTGCAAAGATACACATACACACAGTCACACACGTGCAAGTGCACACACACATAAATATAAATATATACACAGAACTGTGTGTATAACTAACTGATTTGATGTAATTTTATGTATTGTATGAAAGGTTAGACTGTTAAGAATGTGCATGCATTAATTTAAATATATGGGGAGAAGTGCAACTTTAATGCTTGTGAATATATATATTAACCTTCCCTTAGTGGTTCTCAAGAAGCGGTTTCAATAAATGTAATTTGCTTTGTAATTAACACATTGAGTGCTTCCTAAGTGCCCCCTTTGTCTTTTATTATAGCTTTAAGCCATCCTTTGTCATGACATTGGTCACTTGTTTAAATGAGCCCTCTTTTTCATCTATATCACAAAGGTGAACCTCACCCAAGCCTTGGCATCTGAAATCCAGAAAGAAACGTTATGGCACGCTAAGTTTCATAATGTGCAAAATTGTAGTCCCAGCTTCACGAGATTGTAAGGAGTAAAAATGGTAAAGCCTGGTAACTGTGAGCACATTGCTTGGCACACAGTACACGCTCAAATCCAGCAACTATTCATTACAGCCAGGTTAGATGGGCACGAAGTTGGGCTGCAAATGGGAAAGGCAGGGCGGAAGAAGGGCCTGTCAACTAGATCATGTTCATTTTCTCCAAGTCTCCTGGGATTGTTTTGCTAATTACTCCTGCTTCTTCACCAGCTTTCAATTTGTCCAGTGCCAGGGAACCTGAATTTGCATTGCACGATGCATAATTCATCTGGCATGGACAGCAATTATGAGATAATTGAGAGGTGTAATGTTTAAAGAAAAGATCCATTATGAGGAACATAAGGGATGTGGGGCGAGAAGAAGATCTCAAGTCCATGGAGGCTGGTTTCCTCTAATTCAGCTTTCCTTAAGATAGCTCTAATTGTCTCCTGAAGGGCACCGATGCTCTCCTTTCCTACAAGAGGTCCTAGCGGCTGGGAGGCAGGCTCTGCTTCTCTGCTGGGAGAGGTCTCAGGGTGGTCTGGGATGGACTTCTCCCTCTCATGCTCTTGAATTGCTAGACTTCTAGGAGCACCTAGTCATGTTGACATAGTTGTCTGGGTTAATATAATTAATAGGATGGAGTCTCTAGGTGATGCAAACAGTTAACACACTCGACTGCTAACGAAAAGGTTGGAGGTTCGAGTCTACCCAGAGACACCTCAGAAGAAACGTCTGTCGATCTACTTACGAAAAATCAGCCTTTGAAAACCCTGTGGAGCACAGTTCTACTTGATGGCAACTGGTAGTTAATGTGAGCACAGCCGAATTTCCTAAATCAAAAATGAGAACCACTTCTTGGGGGGAATGGCAGTCTGAGATATAGAGTTTGATACAGATTTATTGGAATTTCTAAAATGAAATAATCATTTGCAAGATTTATAGGACCGACTATTTAAATGGGAATTTCTCTGGAAAATCCAGAACTGGCCTGTCAGATTATAAGGAATCTTGGACTGGTAGCAATCGACCATGAATATCTTTGTAACTAGATTAGCTTCTTGCCCAAAGGCCCTGGGCACATCATCAATCATCTCTGGGCCTCAGTGTTTCCATCTGTATAATGGGGAAATTGGGTAAGATGGCCTCCCAGAATGCTTCCAACTCTGACACATTGTGTTTCTGTACATTCCACCTCATGCTTTTGACTCGAAGTTCTAAACTACCTTAACAGATCAGCCATTGTTCTCTGCGGACCTGCTTGCCTTGAAACTCAGAGGATACTCACGCTGTGACTGTCACATGCAACAGAAAAAAATTTTAAGTTGGCTGTGAGGAGATAACAAAATAAAGCACTTTTCCAATTGCTTCCACCACAAAGTTAGGTGGTGGTGTTGTTGTTAGGCGCTGCTGAGTTGGTGCTGACTCGCCCTGGCCCTGTGTATAACAGAACGAAACACCGCGGGGTCCTGCACCATGCTCACAATCGTTGTTACGCTTGAGCTTATTGCTATAACCACTGTGTCAATCCATCTCATTAAGGATGTTCCTCTTTTTAGCTGACCCTCTACTGTACCAAACATGATATCCTTCTTCAGGGATGCTGGAAGCTATGCCATCCGTATTTCAAATACCAGCCCGATCACCCATGGTGGACAGGTTTCAGTGGAGCTTCCAGACTAAGACAGACTAGGAAGAAGGACCTGGAGATCTACTTCTGAAAGAATTGGCTAGTGAAAACGTTATGAATGGCAGCCGAACAAAGTTAGGTACATATCCCAAAATACTGAGTCAAACGTATTTTGTAAGGAAAACTTTTGTGCCGGCGTCCGCTCTCTCTGGTGTGCAGGAGGTTGTGGCAGTTGAGCCATGGCATGCTGTTTATGCTTTGCCACCTTTTCTTAACTCCACAGAACTTGGCCCATCTCTCATTTGAAGATTGCTCCCTCATAACCATTTGAGCATTTACTTTTCTCTCCATCCTCAACCAAGGATTTTTACATAAACATTTTGATATCATATGATGAAACCACCAGTTGCTATCGAGATTATTCTGACTCATAGCAATCCCATGTGTGTCAGAGTAGAACTGTGCTCCATACAGTTTTCAGTGACTGACTTTTGGGATATAGATTGCCAGGACTTTCTTCCAAGGTGCCTCTGAGTGCGCTTGAACCTCCAGTCTTTTGGTTAGCAGCTGAGCTCATTGATCATTTGCACCACCCAGGGATACAATATGAAGCACTCTCTAAACATGCTGGCTCTAATTACCATGTTTACTTGAGCTGGGCTGCAATATCAAACCTCGCCATTAGAGGCTACTTTCTGATGCATGGTATATATACACACAACCTGAAGATTCAGACAATCACAGAATACTAACGGTATATGAGATCTTAGAGATCATTTTCTCCAAATAGGGTCTAATGTGTAGTTCCCTCTTTATCATATCTGGAAATTAGACATTCTGCTTGCCTGTCTTTGATTCTCGTGCAGCTGGCTTGCACAGTGTCTCTTCATTTAAACAGAGCACCTGGACAGTTTGCATATCTTCTGAATAATGAGGACATCTAGCATATTTGAGGTGGAGACTGTGTTATTCTCTGCCTGTGGTGCTAATGCAACTATTGATACTAGAAGGCAAAGCAGATCTTTCACATGTCTGTTTACGCATTCAGTAGGTAACCAGCTCCACAGCTTACTTGAAAAGACTTTCAAGTGGATTTTTGCCCAGGTTGATTGATTACCTATGGGCTAAGGATTTCTTTCTTTTCTTTTTTTTTTTTGTCTTCCAACAGCTTTTCCAACAATTTATGAAATCATCTCCCAAACACTCAAGAAAGAGGTGACTTTAAGAAAGTGTGTGCCTATTTGCAAGGTCTTGTTTTGGGATAATCAAGGTCATGGGCAGGTTACCCTAGGCCAAGGAAAACCTCTTACTTGCCTTGGAGAATGGGCAGTGTTCACAGTGGACTTTTCATATCATTTTTTCCAATGATAACCATAAGCAAAGGCTCCAGAAGACAAATTTGTTCTCTTAAATGCATCTAATTGTATATGGAGGATGTGGCAAGGAGCAAAGATGTTCTGCATGGCCCCAGTTGATTCCCTTGGGCACGAGGATTGATGGTCTCTATGAGTTCCACCCTGGTGAGAATCACCACTCAGGAGCACCCCGTATTTAATCTTTATTTTTGAGGCTTCCTAAGCGAGAAGTCACAGTCAAACAAAATTGCTGTGTTGCTCCAAGGGTTAATTAGACATGGCCCAGGAAAAGCAATTTCCTTCTTTCTGCCTTAAATTTGGGGTTTTTCATTCAGAATGACTCTTGGCTTCTACCAAATGGAGTAAGATAAATACTAGCTCCTAAACTGCACACCCCCCAACTCTGTTTCCAGCTACTATTTTTTAGTTTTCCTAAAAAGGGGAGACCCTTTGAAACTGCTGCTGTCCACACACCTGGGATGTGACTCGTTCCCCTCTGGTGTGGTGTCCAGGTGTCCTTGGTAGCAGGCAATCAAACATACCCTTTCCCTTTCGCCAGCCCCCTCTCTCAGGGGACTTTTCTTGCAGACATTAAAATAATTTCCATCTCCTTTCTCCTTTCCTCAGTCAAGCTGAACACCTTAATTGTGAAGTCTGCCACTGGGTTCTGACTTCTTTATTGAGTTGTCCATAGCAACACCAACATTTTTTCCCTTACCCCTTCCTCAAAGGTTATAACTAGCCCAAAATCCATCAGCTTTTGTGAACACTTGAAATTGTTCCCTTAAACTGGAATTCCTCTGCTGCAATGGTGCTCAATTACTTGGTTTTCCAAGATCCATCTTGGTTTCCTCATAAAATAAAATACGCTCTCCTTTGCTAATCTTACTAATGTTGAAGCAGCAGCAAATTTTTGGCTTCTGAGTTAAACCGTGCTATGCAGGGACGTCTTTAAAATCCTTTGTGCATTTTGTTCATTCAAACAGTCATTCAACACATATTGAACATCAGTTATGCATCAGGCACAGGACTAGGACCTGAGATGCAAATAAGGTAAAAACCTGACCTGCCTTCAAAGAGCTTATAGTTTAGAGACAGCAGGGCTGTTGCTATAGTTAAATCCTGGCTGAGGGCTATGAGAAAGAAGGCGGGTGGCCACTGGAGAACAGAGAGGAGGATGACCAACAGCTCTGTCCTTTGAAGGCCAGAATGCTTCCCTTTTTTTTTTTTTTTTTTTTTGATAATTTTTTTTTTTAATTGTACTTCAGGTGAAGGCTTACAGAACAAATAGTTTCTCATGAAACAGTAGTACACATATTGTTTTATGACATTGGTTAACAACCCCACAACATGTCAACTCTCTAACTTCTCAACCTTTTTTTTGGTGAAAATACACATAGCCAAAGATACACCATTTCAAAAATTTCTACATGCACAGTTCAGTGACATTGACTATGCTCTTCCAATTGTGCTGCTATTCTCACTTAAGATGAAGGCTTACAGAACAAAATAGTTTCTTATTTAACAGTTACTACAAATGTTGCCCTATGACAATGGTTAACAATCTCACAACACATCAACAATATCCTTACTCAACCTTGGGTTCCCTATCACCAGCTTCCTTGTCCCCTTCTGCCTTCTGGCCCTTGTCACTGGACTCCTGTACCTCGTTAGTCTCATTTGGTTTTACGGGGCTGTCCACTCCCAGGCTGAACCGTGAACCTCGGAGATAACTTCACCACTGAGCTAAAAGGGTGTCTGGGGGCCATACTCTTGGAGTTTCTCCAGTCTCCTTTAGCCCAGTAAATCTGGTCTTTTTTTTGTGAGTTAGAATTATGTTCTGCATCCTTCTCCAGCTCTGTCCAGAACCCTCTGTTTTGACCCTGGTCAGAGCAGTCAGTGGTGGTAGCCGGGCACCATCTAGCTGTACTGGACACAGTCCGGTGGAGACCTTGGTAGCAGTTGACAATTAGTCCTTCCAACTAATCTTTTCCTTGTACAGGATGCTTCCCTTTACTAACCATCTACTATTTCTGCTTTTCTTCATCCTTTAAATCTCAATTTCCCCTGACATCATAGGGCCCAGCAAAAAGTTGTGTTTCCTCTTGAAGCCAGCTAATGAAGAGGAACTGTAAGTGCTGAGAGATTGAATAAGCACCATTTATTGTGGCGAAGTGGTTAAGAGCTACAGCTGCTAACCAAAAGTTTGGAGTTTGAATCCACCAGCCGCTCCTTGGAAACCCTGTGGGACCGTTCTACTCTGTCCTATAGCATCCCTATGAGTCACAATTGACTTGATGGCAACAGGTTTTTGTTTTTGTTTTTTGGTACTAACAAACATCTTTGGGATTCAGATCATTTTTTCAGCTTTGCAAATTCAAGGGGGGCCTTGATACACTTCAAGGAGAGCCCCCTGTAGAAAAGCCCACCCTGAACACAGACAGAAAACATGGATTAGGTGGCTGGTTCCTTTGTAAACTATTTCACAGGTGTCCCTACTCCCTCTGAAATCTATCATAATTTATGAAACAATCTATTTAGTGTCTGGCAGTTAAAAAGTGCCTCCACATGCGTTTGAGCCTCCTAACAACGCTGTCAGCTGTTATTAGCTCTTTTATCATCTTTACAGTACCGATGAGCACCTTGCCGAAGGTCACACAGCCAGAAGTAGAGGAGCTGGGCCCCAAACCCAAGTCACTGGATGCCAAGCTCTTCTCCCAAAGACACCGAACAAGGCCTGCCTTTTTACATCACTTCACCACATTTTACAAACTGCCCTGTGAGATGGACCTACCTGGTCATAGACTGGGACTCAGACAGGAGAGGTGAAGGATTTACCTGAGTTTGAGCCCTGCATTTTGGACTCCAGATCCAATGCTGGGTTCCTACGTGGGTATTTCTCAAATGAGGCCTCTCAGATCATTCTCTGGGATTCACAAGCACTTTAGTTTTTAAATATACACAACAAAATGCACCAACTCACCAACTTCTACATGTACAATTCAGTGACATTGATTACATTCTTCAAGTTGTGCAACTGTTCTCGTTATCCTTTTCCAAATCATTCTCCCACCGTTAACAAACTCAAGGCTCCCTAAGCAAAGGTTCCCCCTTTCCCTCCTCCCTCCCACCCCTAGTAACCACTGATAATTTTTCCTTTCTATATATTTGCTTATTTCATGTAAGTGAGATCATAGAGTATTTGTCCTTTTGCAACTGACTTAATTTGCTCAGCATGATGTTTCCAGGTTTGTCCATGTTGTGGCATGCATCAGGACTTCATTTGTCTTTATTGCTGGGTAGGATTCCATTGGGAAACACTGGTGGTGTGGTGGTTAAGAGCTACGGCTGCTAACCAAAAGGCTGGCAGTTCACATCCACCAGGCACTCCTTGGAAACTCTATGGGGCAGTTCTACTCTGTCCTATAGGGTTGCTATGAGTCAGAATTGATTTGACGGCAGTGGGTTTGGTTTTTTAAGATTCCATTGTGTGTGTGTATCACATTTTGTTTATCCATTCATCTGTGGATGGACATTTCAGTTGTTTTACCTTTTTGTTAATGTGTAATGTGCTGCAGTGAACACTGGTGTACAGGTTTCTGTTTACATTCCTGCCTTCACTTCTTCTGAGTATATATCTAGGATTGGGATTGCTGGGTCATATGGTGGTTCTATGTTCAGATTTTGAGGAAGGGATTAGCAAGTTCTTAATACAAATGCTTTCAGTTCGATGACAATCTATAACAAATGAACACAAGCTTTTCCGGATCCTTCAAGCTGCTGATTCTCGCAGTGTGGTTCTCTGACAGCAGCATCGGCATCCCCGGGAACCTGTTAGAAGTGCACATTCTCGGGCTCCGCCCCAGACCAACTGAATCAGACTCTGGGGACAAGACCCAACAATCTGCATTTTAACAAGTTCTCCATGTGGTTCTGATGCTCGCTCAGGTTTGAGAACCTGATCTAGATTTTCCGTTCTCATCTTGGTGGCACATTGGAATTACCTGGGGAGCATTTAAAAAGATTCTGACTCTGTTGACCTTAGTGCAGCCTGAACATTGGGGATTTTAAAGTCTTCCTAGTGAGTCTAAGCCCTGTTGGCACAGTGGTTAAACATTCAGCTGTTAACCAAAAGGTTAGCAGTTCAAATCCACAAGGCGCTCCTTGGAAACCCTATGGGGCAGATCTACTCTGTCCTATAGGGTTGCTATGAGTAAGAATCGACTCGATGGCAATGGGATTAAGTGAGTCTAATGTGCAGCCAAGACGGAGATCCCTGTTGCACATGCTGTGTGCACTAACACTTCGCAGAAGTTCCAGCAGAGAGAAGTGGTGGGAAATTGGCTACTCAGGCTGCTCACAGCAATGTGCTCATGAGAAACTCAAAGGAAGCTATGTTGTAGCAGGTCTCTTCACATTCAGGTGCTAATTTAGGTGCAGCAAAAGTAGCATTTTTTTTTTGCATTAAATTGATATTGTTAATTTACTTTTGGTGGTTTTATGGTTTATTTTTAACCTGTCAATATATTTTTATTTCTCATTGCATATAAAGTATAAACAAAAGAAGATTATTCCTAGCTTTGGTTTGCACAGATTTCAGTAATATTAAAATACAACAATTTAAGTCAACGTTGGGGGCCTGTGGGAATCTGCAGTTTTTTTTAAAGGGTTCCAAGCAGTAGTTCAGGAGTCCCTGTGTGGCACAAATGGTTAAGTGCTCAGCAACAAACTGAAAGGTTGGCGGTTCAAATCCACCCAGAGGCACCTCAGAAGAAAGATGACAGCAACCACTGAAAACCCTATGGAGCACAGTTCTGCTCTGACACACATGGGGTCACCATGAGTTGGAATCGACTTGACAGCAACTGGTTTAACCAGTGGTTCAATGGTAGAATTCTTGCCTTCCACGAGGGAGGCCTCAGTTCAATTCTCGGCCAATGCAACTCAGGGCAATCACCACTCACGTGTCAGTGGAAGCTTGGGTGTTGCTATGATGTTGAACGGGTTTCAGCAGAGCTTTCAGGCTAAGGTGGACTAGGAAGAAAGTCCTGGTAACCTACTTCCAGAAAATCAGCCAATGAAAATTCTATGAATCACAACAGTCCAAGCCTTTTGTGCATGGGGGCTCCATGAATCAGGGACCAACTTGACAGTCGCTAACAACAACAAGCTTTTCTCAGGTTTGGGGAATTATAGCATCCTATTTCCTGTAGAAGCTGGTTTTGTGTTCCCAGACTCTAGTCCGCAGAGCTCTTCTTGGTGTGTAGGGGCTTAAGGGTTTCCTTTCGGGGGGACCCTGGCAGGCCCAAGACTCTGCAGCCACTCTTGGGCTACCTCCTGGTCTCTGGCCTGTCCTCTGCCTCCTGGGCATAAGCAGAAGTTCCCTTTGAAGGTTTCCAGACAATAACCCACTGTAATTTCCAGGTGGGGGAATGTGGTCAGTTTCTGTGCGGTGCGAATCAGCCTCCCCTATCTTGAAGGAGCTTTGTGTTCCACTTGGTCATCGGGCTCTTTCCTGGAAGCATAGTTTCCCATTTCAATATAATTGTGTCAAAATAATATGAAGATATCAATTGCCACTTGTCAGCTGTAATTTTCTGCCACTGTGGAAAAAAAATAACGTGGGGAGGAAAGCAAAATATGGGATGGCTTACTAGCCAGGATGGAGGGAGGGAGCGAAGGCGGCCTCTGAGCCGGAGGGCGGGTTTATCTGGGGTGAAGGTGTTTGCTGGTCCCATCCCTGCACCTGTTGCTCCTGTGGCCTGCCTTGAGCTCTCCCTGCGCCTCTCTTCCTACCCAGATCCTACTCAACCTTCAAGGACCGTTCTAATCCCAGCCTCTCAGAGAACATCTCCTGATCACTCCAGCCCAGAGTCAGCTCCCCGTCCTCCCAGCTCACCCATTTATCCAATCCTTAATGCATTTGTTCAGCAAATATTAATTGAGCACCTAAGTGTATGTAGGAAGGCTTTGGACTGCAAGAAACCCAAACCTCACTTACAGGTGTTCAAACAAACAGGCGTTTACCTTTCTCATATAGCAAGAAGGTGACTGCCATACTGACTCGGAGTCAACATCTCAGGAATTCTCTTGGCCTTTCCAACATACTTGTCACTCCTGGTTATGAGATGGCCACCTTAGCTTCAGACGTCACATCTGCATTCCAGGCAGGAAGAAGGGAAAGCAGAGGTACTGCCATGACGGTCCTTGTGATCAGAAAAGCCAATCTTTCCCAGAATCCCTGGCAGGGTTTTTCAGAATAGGTTTATTGAGGTATAATTGACATACAATAAACTGCACATATTTGAAGTGTATGATTTAGTGAGTTTTGACATACATGTGAAACCATCACCACACTCAAAGTGATGAACGTATTCTTTACCTTCCAAATCTTTTGAAGAAGCCCCCCATGGCACCCCCCAGATTAAAAACATATATATATATATGTTTTATTGGCCAGAACGCGATCCTGTGGCCACTCCTAACTGCAAGGGAGACTAGAAAAGTCAGTACTTCCATTTCCCAGCAGAGAAGCAGAAAAGGAAATGAGAGCGAATGCGGGGCTGGTACCGACTGCTCGTGGAAACAGTGGTGAGAAACACAGCCCCGTCCCTCCGCCATGCAGCAGGTCAGTATTCTGATGTTACCTGTCAGTGGGTAGAATGCCTCTTTTTTGTTCCATGAACCTAAAAGAAACGACTCCCTCTGCTGCATAGCTGCTTGGTGGCTGAGGTGAACGAAGGGAACTAAGTCAGCATTTCTGGGTACCTGTGGGTGCTGGGGGCCTCCTGTGTGTCCAGTCCTGCAGATCATGGGAACTGAGAAACATGGAACAATCCTTCAGAAACATGGAAACTGAGACTCAGAGAGGTGACCGCATAGCTCATTAGTCAGAAAACCAGGATTCGAGGTCACCCTAAGGCCACCACCCGGACTCTTTCTTTCAAAAGAAATCATGGCACCAGGGTCGGAATCATGTAGGAGACACGGATTCGAGTTGGGACTCCAGTTGGCTTGGAGAGGTGAAGTGACCTTCCCGAGACCTTGCAGCTAGAGAGGGGCAAACTGGACCAGAATCCTCGGCTCCTGGTCTCCTGATCATTGTCCAGTCACTACACCAGGCTAGCACACTCTCAGGGTGTGTGTGTGTGTTGGGGGGAAGATGAGTGAGAATGGAAGGGAAGGGACAGGAAGCAGTAGAAAACCCTGGGCGAAGAGGACTTCAATATTCAGCATCACTGGAGCTATGAACTGGCTGTAGGACCTTGGGGAGGTCCCTTTATGCTCTGACCCCACAGGGCAATCCTTGACGTCCAATGTAGGAATTCCTGTCTGAGGTCTGTTAGTGCTGAGAAGATTCACTGGCCCTGCTCTGGACAGACAACTGTGCAGACGTTAGGAATGGGAGTGATTGCCTGAACTGGGATCCTGACTGGCTGTGTGGCTCTGAGCAAGGCATAACACCTCTCTGAGCCTACTTTTTTCATCCTTAAAACAGGGGCCATCATCCTCCAGTCCTGCGGGTCTGCTGTGTCATTCGAGATAAGGACCTCCTGAAGCGTTGTCCACATGGTCCAAGTGAGCCATTGCAGTGACTACTGGAGAATGAGAGCTCCCCAGCTGAGTTGGGGAGCAATTCATTTGCTGCTGGATCTCCATAGGGGTAGACACCGTTTGTCTCTGCAGGTGGCCAGACCCACACATCCAGGTACCCTCATGTGACCCTCCTGGGCCTCTACCCCATCCTGCTGCTGCAGAACTGTTCAGTACCTGCCCAGGGGGTCCCACTCCAGCCGGCTCTCCATTTATGGCCAGTCAGCATCCGGGGCCCACTAGCTGTCTTCTGAGTACAGTAGCCTTAGACCTGAGGCCCTTGGGGACTAAAATCAGAAAGGCAGAGGCATCCCAGGAGCTCCGGGACAGGGGTTTATTGCCCATGACTGTGCTTCACCAGGTCACTCACCCACTGGGGCCTTTCTCAGGGAGTCCAGGATCCTCAAAGAAGACAAGATCTGAAGGGCAGGCAGTGGAAATTGGCTTTGAACCTTTTGAACTGCAAATGGAGGAAAGAAATGGTGCACGGTGGTCATAGTCAGGATATATCAGATGGGAGAAATCTGCCCCAGTGGTAAATCTCTTGCTTCCACAAACTGATACACAGAACCTTTGTATTGGTTCCTTGACACAAGGGATATAGTTGCACTGGGTCCTTGAAATAAGACCAGATGTTGAGAGAAGATTGAAGATCAAAATCAGGTTGAACAGGCTCCATGCTTACTCAGGGACTTGACTGTGCTGTTAATACCTTGTGAATCCCCAAGAGGGGTGCATAAGATGCAGTAACCCCTTTAGGGGGCCAGTTCTCTGGACCAGAATTTGGGGGGCTTTCATCAGCCTCAGGCCATCAGCTGGCTGGTTGCTGGGGGTACTAATCAAGGAGTAACAGCTCTCTGCCTTCGTTTTCCCCTCTGGATAATGGGGGTGGTTTTGTGGTGGCCAAATTGAGCCCAGGAGCCTGAAGCTGAGCCCTTAATGAGGGCTGCCTGGTGATGAAAGACCCCGTTAAGCTTCAGCCATCATTATTGCGTGCTGGAATAAATGTGACCAGCCTAGGAGACGCGGACGAATAAATTTGAATAGCAAGACACAAATGCGGCCCTTAACTCCGACGAGCAAATAGAGTTTAATAAAGAGGTAAACTGAGACTGCTTTTATTTATTGCTGTGTAAATGTATTTAAAAAGGGATTGGCTTTCTGCAGCTGCAGAGGCCAGCTCCTTCGCAGCCTGGCGCTTTAATGCCTGCCGCTGTTATTAGAGCCGTAATGAATGAGCCGCTGTGAGGGCGCTCTTCAGAAGGACTGCAGAGGTACAAGATTAATGAGATGAGAGCATTGAAAGGTACAGAAGGCCCCTGTTTCCCAGCCAAGCGCAATGTCTGCAGCAGCACCTCTGGCTTTGTTTGCACCGTGGTGGCAGAGAAGCTGTGGTGTGGAAATGTCCCCGGGGTTTGGGTTGCAGAGGCATCGCCTCTCTCAGTTTTCATCCTGGGGCCCTGCACCTCCTCCCAGCTTGTGGGAGCCCCATTTCTGGCCCCCAAGGCAAGCTTTCCCTGCTGCTGCCACCCAGACCTGGATTTGGACCTGGATATACTTCCTGTTGTTTGGGTTTTGTGGCAATCCCACAACCAACCTGCACAGCCCTCCTTCGGGATGCTTGAGGGGGTCCTCCTGAAACCCAGGCAGCCGGAAAAAGTCGCGGCACTTTTAGGTGCCCACTAACAGCCATGTTTCCACAGGGCAGAGTGGCTGCCTAATAAAGCATAAGTGATCTTGGGCCATGACGAA
Organism: Trichechus manatus latirostris; assembly: GCF_000243295.1. Taxonomy (NCBI): domain Eukaryota; kingdom Metazoa; phylum Chordata; class Mammalia; order Sirenia; family Trichechidae; genus Trichechus; species Trichechus manatus. The sequence continues at coordinate 1,224,596 of NW_004444042.1, read as the reverse complement.
AGCATCATTTGGTGTTGTGGACTGTCCTGGGTCAGGAGCTTCATAAATTATTTCTAGAAAGATGGTTTGGAGGCTGGAACAAGTCTAAACTTTACTGCAGTTCTTCTATACAGCAACGGTGCTATTTCACGACTACCCTGGAGGCAGGTTTTAGACCCATCTTACAGATCTGGATGCAGAGGCTCAGAGGGTTAAGAAATATGCCCAGTGTCACAGGGCCAGGAAGTGCCAGATTACAGACCTTCAAACGGAAACCCACTCTTCAGTGGGAACAAAATCTCTCTGTGTCGCAGGCGTGGTCATGCTCTCTTGGGTGACAGGCTGGGTTTGCTTGTGGTTCAAACTTCAGACATGGTCTGGTTTGATGTGGAGAGCTGAGTGTTAGCTAAGGAACAGAGATCACCACCCGTCAGGGAGGGCGGATGTAAACAGTGGGGGTGGTGAGGTCTAGTAGAAAGGAAGCAGAGCACAGGCAGAGGCTATGTGACCTGGGGCAAGCCACTTCACCTCTCTGAGCCTCAGTTTTCTCATCTGTCAAATAGGAATGACAATACTGCCTACTTCATTGGGGTTTTGTGAAAAGCAAATCAGATAGTGCATGTAAAATACTTTTAAATGCGTGGTAAAATTTCAGTATATATTCCATTAAAAAAAAATCTAGGTCTATAATCTGGGTGGACATGCAGCAAGAAGCTTCAACATGCATTTGGAGTATAGAGAAAGAAAAGCTCAGCTCCTTTTCCAGTGTAAGATGGACCTGAAATCCGGTATTCCGGGAGATGGGCTTGGAAGGCTGCTGGGCACCAGCGGCTGGATGGGTCTTCATCATTGATTTTTTTCAACAGACAATTTTGGAGCAACTTCTAAGTACCTGACCCTGTACTGAGTGCTGGAAATACAGCTGTGAATAAAACAAATGCAAGCGTGGACCTCGATAAAGCTCGCTTTCTAGCAAAACACGCAATACGGCAGGTGGTGGTGGTGAGAACTGCAGAGAAGAGGAAAGCGGAGAAGGGGATATGGAGGGCCAGGAACTGGGAGGGGACTGCCACTTTATAATAGGGTGGCCAGGGAAGGCCTCACGAGGTGTCATTTCAGCAATGTTCTAAGCAAGGTGGGGAGAGAGCCACATGGATACCTGGATGCATTTTCCAGGCACAGAAAAAGCAAGTGCAAAGGCCCTGCACTTAGTGTGCCTGGAGCATCTGAGGGTGGCCACTGTGCTTGGAGCAGGGTAGACAAGGGGACAGAACAGGAGACAGCTTGGAGCAGCTACAGGAAGTCCAACCCTCTAGGCCTTGGAGACGGCCCCCCCAACCACACCCATGGGAGCTAATAGAAGGTGCTGAATGTTCTTCAGCTGCTTGGTGGGGTGGGCCAAGGTGCAGGACCAGAGTGACCTCAGGGAACAGTGACTCCCAGGGAAAAGGTTAGGAGTAGGAGTAAAGAAGGAGGCCCTGGGTAGCACATATGTTTAAGTGCTTGACTACTAGACGAAAGGTTGGTGGTTCAAATCCACCCAGAAGCACCTCAGAAGACAAGCTGGCAATCTGCTTCCAAAAGATCACAGTCTTGAAAGCCTTGTGGAGTAGTTCCACTCTGCACACATGGGGTCACCATGAGTCAGGATCGACTTGACGGCAACTAACAACAACAACCAGGAATAGAGAATTAGTGGGCATGTTGGTGGTTCAGTGACAGAATTCTCTCCTTCCACGTGGGAGACCTCAGCCAATGTACTCATGTGCAGCCACCACCTGTCTGTCAGTGGAGACTTGTGTGTTGCTAGGACGCTGAACAGGTTTCAGCAGTGCTTCAAGACTAAGACAGAGTAGAAAAAAAGGCCTGGCAATTTATTTCTGAAAATCAGCCTATGAAAACCTTATGGATCACAACAGTCCAATCTGCACCGATCATGGGGTAGGCGCAGGACTGGGCAGCATTTCGTTCCGTTGTGCCTGGGGTCGCCATGAGTTGCAGGCTGACTCGATGGCAGCTCACAACAATGAGAACTAGCAGAAGACAAGGCTGTACGTGGAGGTGGGCCACAAAGGAGAAGACTTAAGCATCAGGCTGAGAGATTCTGGCTAAGTTCTGCAGGCTATAGGCTGTCTCAGGGGCTTCTGCAATGGCAAGTTTGGTGTTGGGCCAGAAACCAGAGGCCAGGAGGGCAGTTTGGGGTCAGTGTAGCCTCTCAGGAGCTAAGCAAGCAGGTCGTGAACTAGAGTGGGGGCAGTGCCAGGGGAGAAGAGTGTGCGAGGGGGGTTGAATCGTGTGGGTTTGGTTGTAGAAGCTACAGAGAGGGAGGAGGGGAGAGGAAGATCCAGGGGTCACAGCAGCAGAAGTGGAAGCTGACCCAGCTGATGCCCAGGCCCGAGCCCAACCCCAGCCCTCCCAGGCCAACATTAGTCCTCATTAGCACATCCTCTAAAATACCAAGAAATTCAATTTCCTACAAAATAAGCAGCCATGTCCCAAGGGAGCCAGCAGCCCTATTCATCACAGCCAGGCTTTCTGGTGAAGTGCAGTCCACCCTATGGATTTTCTCACGTTGGCACGCTGGTTCGTCCGTGGGAAGAGTGGCTAATTGGCACCTTGGTTGGTTGGGGTGTTTTTTTTTCCATTGGATCTGCAGTTTCTGGGTAAACAGGCATCAAATCAGCCATCAGCATGGGCCAAAGGAAAGTTTGCACACTCGCCATGTGGCTGACATTAAGGGAGCTGTGCAGTCTCTAAAACACGTGTACTAAAAAAATAAATAGTTAGAATGTCAGAGTTGTGGGTATTCGTCTGCGGCCTTTTAGGGAAGGCAGATGTCAATTTCTTTAAAAAAAATTGCGAACAAAAATGTCACTGGCAATATTTCCCATACCACTCCACGATTGTTACAGTGTGGTGCGTGGGAATACATATGAGGATGTGTGTGTGAGGGAGGGAGGGAATGGGGAAGTGTGCGTGAACAAAGGTGTGTCAATGTAGCAATGCGTGAATCTGTGCGGATGTGTATGCCGTGTGCAGGTGAGTTCGCAGATACTGAGTACGTGAATATGCAAGAGTGTGTGTGTGACTGTATGAGGGTGCCAGATTGTATGTGAGCATGCAGGTGTGCACAAATCACATGTGTGAATGTGTGCACATGTGTGCTTGAGTTAGTGTGTGAAGGTGTGATAATGTGTGTGTGTGCACATGCACGTGTTTCTATGCAAATAGGTGTATATGCAAGTGTGGCAGGAATGAAGTGAGTGTGGGTGTGCACACGAGCATGTATTAAGTGACTGTGTGTCTAATTTGTGTGTGATGTTGTGTGTGTACCTGCACATGTGTATTGGGTGTGAATGTGTACATGTACACGTGCATGAATGTGTGGGTGAAGGTTCACCTATTATGTGTGTGAATATGTGTATCTGCACTGGAATTTATGCGTGAGTGTGTATATGAGTAGGTGCGGGGGGGGGGGATAATGTGAGTGCACATGTGTGTGCAGGTGGCTGAGCACACAGACCATGCAGTCTCCAGCAGCCCGCCTGTCATCTCCTGCATTCTTCCCTGTGGCCCCAAGGCTGCTGCGGCCAAGAAAGCAATCAGGCCTCGCATTAGTATCCTGCCTGTCATCCTCCTGGGCTGCAGGCAGGCGGGGCGAGGGGAAGGTGCCTGGCCTGCTCCTCTGATGCCCAGGCCGCCCCTAAAACAGAGCAGGCCGGCCCAGCTCCCACTGCGCTCCCAATTACTGACACCTTGTGAGCCGTGGTGGAAAAGGCCTTGTTGCCATGAGGAAGCTACTCCACTGGAGCATTCCGTTCCCCACAAAAAGAACCTTCCACATATTATACACATTTTTCAATGTAATTATCCCCAGCCCACACACACAGCTTGGAGGATTAAAACATAAAATACAGTCTGCTCTCCACACACGAGACCGACACTACTACTGGCATCATAATAAATAAATGAAGTGGCCTTCTCCTCCTCCTCCTTCCCTTTCCTCTACTTCCTCCCCCTCCTTCCCTCTCTTCTGCGCCCCTTCTCCTCCTTCCCCTTTACCCCTCCCCGCCCCCGCCCCTGCTGCTCCCCCGCCCCCTCCGCCAGCTCTCCCCTCTTCCACCTCCTCCTGGAGCTGGGGTTGTTTTGCTTCTAGCTTTCTGGATCTCATCCATCCCCTTCCCGCCCCCTCCCAGCACAGCCCAAGGCGGGCATCATCCCGGCAAATGAAGTCCCCCCCACGCCGCCGCCACCGCGGAACGAGGGCTTTGTTCAACAAGCCACAGTCTGCGCAGAGGGTTCACTGCGCTAAACGCTGGCGCGAGGGCGGGGGCGGGCCAGGCGCAGGGAGGGAAGGCGAGTGCCTAAGCAAATGGCTTCGTGGATCATTGAAGGGACATTAGGAGGCGTCCCGGAGCACCTAAAACCCCACGCTTCGGTACAAATGGATGCAAGGGCGTCAGCTGCGAAGCGATGGCGGCTGCGAGCGCGGGTTGCTAGGGAACAGTCGGAGAGCGTTTTGTCTTCAGGCTTCAGATCCTGGAGCCACCTGGGATTTCTGGATCTCCAGCCCTGGCCAGCCAGGTGCCAGCGCCAGGGGGAGATGGGAGCAGGAAGGCTGTCCAGCCCCTTGGGGTGGGCCGGCGGGCACCAGGGTCCTATGTTGGCGGTTAGTGAGATCAAGGATGCACTTGGGTTAGATTTCGTGATGAGCCCGTGTGCATGGGCTGGCGATTTTCTGTAAACAAAAATGCTGGTGGCTAATTGGCACCCCAACCCTCTGGCCACAGGGGTTTCAGCATGCTAATGATAGCGTTCCAATTTGGAACCCACTGCTGGTTGCTTCTGAGCTCAGGGTCCCCAGCCCATGCCCCCATTCCTCTGTCCCAGCACTCTGTCTCCAACCCTGCTCACCCCTCACTCTCTTGCATGCAGTGTGCTCTTTGGGGATCAGGGACGGTGAATCTCTCCTCTGCGTCCAGCCAACACCTGTAATCATAATTAGGCTCTAGTTAAATTTTTAAAAAAAGATGTGGGTGTGCTTTTTGTCTGAACAGATTAATTAGGTGTTAGGGGTGAGGGACAAGGGGGCTGGTTCTGTTCACATTAATTTTTCTAGATGTGGGTGGTACTAGGTTTTGACTGAAGGTCCAGTGTTTGTTATGGTGCTGATGAAATACTTCCCAATGGTCCAGGTCAGTCTTGAGTAGCAGAAAGAGTTGACAGACCTGAATTTGCAACCCATCTCTGCCACTTAAGGTCAAGTCAGACAAGTCACTGACTCCAGCCAATTCTCAGTTTTCTTAACTGTAAAATGTGCTTTGGGGGTGCACTGGTGGTTCAGTGGTAGAATTCTCACCTTCCATGTGGGAGATGGGATTCTATTCCCACCCAGTGAGCCTCATGTGCAGCCACCATTCCTCTGCCAGTAGAGGCTTGGGTGTTGCTATGATGCTGAACAGGTTTCAGCAGAGCTTCCAGACTAAGACAGACTAGGAAGAAAGGCCTAGCAACCAATTTCCAAAAAGCAACCAATGAAAACCCGATGGATCACAACGGTCCGATCTGCAAGCAATCATGGGGATGACGCAGAACTGGGCAGTGTTTCGTTCTGTTGTGCATGGGGTCACCATGAGTTGGAATGCCGACTGGATGGCAGCTAACAACAAAAACAAAATGGGTTTATTGAGGATTCGATACAATGAGGTGTAGGGCAGTGGTGAGCACAATGAAGCCCCCACCCCTCAAAGTCTGGGCCCCAGCACTAGTTAGTGACCCTGTGAGTAGGGCAAACATTCCCTCGGCTTACCTACCTTCTGCCCAGCCAGGTCCCAACTTCAAGCCCTGGAATATACCCACACTTTTCATTCTGAACCTTGGCCAGACCATCACCTGCTGGTAAAGCACTGGCTGAGGGCTTAGACTTTCAAGGAATTTGCAACTGGCTTTCCCTGCTTTTATTACTGCCCAGTGCTGACCCTCAGTGCAGAGCTGACTGAGACCAGTCTCGGGCCACATAAGGGACACCATGCCTAGCAGCACAGGCCTGTGACCCATGGAAACTTTGCCCTGTGCACTTGTTCTTGGGGCCGTGGCACCAAAGCTGTAGTTGACGTAATTTCCACTGCAACACGGTCTCCAGAACAACCCAGAAGAGAAGAGCATGGGGTCATTTATCAGCTCTTTCCTGCAGTCTCTGTAGTATGTCTGGATGAACAGAAGGGATTTAAGGGAACCAATTATAATAATGCACCTACTAAGAGCCCTGGAGGCACAGTGGTTAAGAGCTTAGCTGCTAACTAAAAAGTCAGCCATTCGAATCCACTGGCTCATCCTTGGAAACACTATGGGGCAGCTCTACTCTGCCCTATAGGGTCACTATGAATCCGAATCGACTATGACAATGGGTTAGAGCCCTGGTGGTTCAATGGCTAAGCCCTCATCTGCTAACCTAAAGGTCGGCAGTTCGAACCCACCAGCTGCTCTGTGGGAGAAAAGACCTGACTATCTGCCCCTGTCAAGATTACAGCCTAGGAAACTCTCTGGGGCAATTCTGCTCTGATCTATAGGGTTGCTATGAATTGGAATCAACTAGATGGCACAAAACAACAAGAACATGCTCCTGGTTCAAGGCCTGGCACATAGAACCACCCCAAAATATTTGTCGAATGAACGAGCAGGCTCTTTTAGGTCATGATTTCATTGAAGACGCTTGGTAAACCTAAGAGGTATATTATCATCCCCCACTTTGCAGATGAGGAAACTAAGGTTCAGGGAAGCTAAATGTCTTACCCATGGGTATACAGTCGACTCATGGGACTCAAATCCAAAACATGGTGACCCTTGGATTGCAACCACTCTGTGGGTATGCTTCATCATACTGGGCATTTTTCTGGCTTCGAAGTGACACAAGGGACAGGTAGCTTGGGGCATCAGCCAAATGGCCCAGCCTGAGGGCAGGACCAGGCCCTGCGTCACCAGAGCTTTCTCCAGCCTTGTTGCTATTGTCAGCAAGTCCAAGGAGGCAGTGCAGGGTAGAACTGGGCAGCTGAAGGATGGAGCAGGAAGTGAGAACAATGAAGAAAAGGAAGGACTGGGGCCAGCTGCAAGGGGCAGGGGCAGCTGGTCTGAGTCAAAGGCTCTGGGTCAGAGATGGCACCACCACTCCAGCCAGTCCAAGTCTTCAAGGGCAGTTTAAGGGCCAGGCCAGCTGGACAACTACACAGGGTGCCCATTTGTGAGGAGCCTAAATCATCCCCTGAAATGCAACAAGACAGGGCATTCTGTTATCTAGGACTCCACCCTGGGGTGAGCTTCCTATCGAATGGGAAGAAAACTTTCAGCATCTATGAGCAGTAAGGGATGGGGGTAGAGAGACCCTTCACCCAGAGTAAGCCTGAATATTCACAGCTTCTCGCTGCCCTGCCTTCTAAGGACAAGCATAGCATTGGCTACAGAACTTCTGCCTGCTAAGTGGGGTGTACAAGTTTGGGCCAGAGCAGAATAGCTGGGGGCAAGTGGGGAGAAACTAAGGCAGCCTCCACCTTCCCTCCTCTGCATGCTTCCCCCCTCTGCATCCTTCCCCTGCACAGAATGTTGTCTCGCCTCCAAATTCCCATTAAGCTGGTATTTGAGGAACAGTCGTGTGAAAGTGCACTACATTACGTCCTGTCTGTTGTTCCCTATTGGCTCAGGGCGTCTGGGGAGCAGGGGTTCGGCAGGACCAGTTATCTCAGACTCTCCCCTTCTCTATACTTAACCTCAGTCCATGAGATACTCATAGTCAATGTGCAGGGCTGTGCTCAACACTAAAGATCTGGAACAGCAACGGGTGAGGGGGGCTGAAGGGCTGACCTCAAGCAAGGGCCCAGCTTTCACTGCAGGGGAGGCAGGTGACAACCCAGCTACTTGTCCTGGTAACTAGTTGCCATGGAGTTCTGACTCATGGTGGCCCCATGTGTGCTACAGTAGACTGTTCCCCGTAGGGTTTTCAGTGGCTGATATTTTGGAAGTAGATTGCCAGCACCCAAACCACCAGCCTCTCAGTTACCAGTCAGTGCACTAACTGCTTGTACCACCCAGGAACTCCTAGTATGCTGGTAAATGTTTAATGACCAACTCAACAAGAAAAAAAAAAAAAAAAAAAGCCTGATTTGTAGCATTTGCCAATTTCTGTGGCGTAAACATTCCCACCACGACGGACTTCAAGCTTCCTACTTGGGCATCTGACATCTCCAGGCAAGGCTTCACTGACTGACCTGCACGCAGGCTCTCTGCATGTAGTCGAGAGGCATAGCACAGCATCTCTGCCCAGCAGCTCCCCATGGAGCAGCTAGAACTTCATGTAACCTTTTTCCAAAAAGATTAATGCATACTCCTTCCAGATGGCCACATGAGGAGGGCCACACAGTCCATGGGAGCAGGGAAGCAGCCTGAGGGCCTCTCTGAGGGTTAGCGGTCGGCTCCCCCTCCTTGTCCAGACTTCCACATCTCTCCCACTGTGCCCTGAATTGAAAGGGAGGTCCCCAGCCCTCACTGCCACACTCTGGGACCAGCTTGGAATTTCCCAGTGACCTGCAGCAGAACCCACTGATGCATCCCTCACAACTAAGGGGATAGTGAGGTTTCTGTGTCTCCTCCTCTGTGAAGCTTTCCAGGATTTGGCATTCTCAATTCTCAAAGCTCTCTAACTGTGCTCTTTCCCTTTCTTCTCTTCAAGGACAGGGCCTATATCTGAATCATGTCGCTGTCCATCACACCAGCCAGTGAAAAATGAACAATTGGGTCAACAGGGAGATCAACCGATTCAAACACCCATTTGCAGATGGGAAAGTAAAGGCCAGCTGCTGCCTTCCTTTCACCCTCTTCTATACTCTAGTTTCTCCAGATGTTCTAGCTCCTTTTAGTCCCTGGTGCTTGTCTTCACTAGAGTGCCTTTCTGTCCCTTGTCTATTTGGCAGCCTCTTTTCATTTGTCACGACCCATTCCAATACCATATTTTTACAAAAATAACATTCGCCTTCTATGTTTGTTTGCCAAATGCATCCTCCCACCACGAGATATTTTTGTAAGCTCACTACACTAATTTTCTGCAGCAACATGTAAAAAACAATTGGCATAGTGGTGCTTATGAAAATACCTCGAAGAGGAGGTAGAGCACGGCTGGCAAACAAACATAGAAGGCGTGCGTTATCTGCATAAAAAACGCGGTAGTCCCTTGGTGAAGTCTTCACTGATTTGAACCTCCCTCCTCCAGGAGCAGAGTGATTTCTCATCCTCTGGGCACCAAGCTACACAATGTCCGCCTCTGGGGCTGACCCTGTGACATGGTCTACAAACTGTTCCCGTGTCTGCATCTCTGTCCACACTGAGGGCTCCCTAAGGGTGGGTCTGTGCCCGACCCTGGGAAGAATGGCCCTGAAGCCCTAGGGCTAGAGGTGGGGAGAAAGAGGCTGGACTTCTGAATATTCTCAATATTCTCTGCTGCCTGGAGAGGTAGAAGGTGTAGCTCTCCTTACCACTCTCCTTAAACACCTCACTCCTCCAGACCACATGCATCTCTGGGAGGGCCTTAGGAGAGAGGAGGGCCATCTAGCTTAACCTGGGAACTCCCAGGGGCCCTTCCCGTCAGGACCTAGAATTGGAATCTTCCTAATTTTCCCTTCCACAATCTTTTCAGTGAAGTCTTTTAAGAAATAGAGGTTAAGAATATGGGTTTCCAGAAAAACTTGATAATTTGGACTTAATTAAAATTAAATATTAAAATAAAAATATTAAAAATTAAGAGTATTTATCTATTTATCAAAAGATACCATGAAAAGAGTGAAAAAGATAGCCACAGAACAGGAGAAAATAGTCACAATATGTGTGTCTGACTCTTCCAAATCAATAAGAAATGATAGCCCAAAGAAAGATGGGCAAAAGAGTTGAATAAACACTTCACAAAAGAGTCAATGAACACAAGGAAAGGGCTTCAACTTCAATAACATCGATTAAAGAACTAATTTTGTACCAAGCATTGTGCTGAATGAGTTCAATGCATAATCTCATGTGAACCTCACAACCTGGTGAGGTAGATATTACAGAGAAGAAAATCAAAGGAGTATGTAACTAGGCTATAGTCACATATTTCAGAAATAGCAGTAAAAATAATAATAGGAACAGCTAACACACTTTTAGCATTTACTTTCTATTGCCAGCCCCTACTCCAACTGCAGATCATAACAAATTATGGATAACATTGCGAAGAATGAGAATGCCAGAACACTTACTTGTGCTCATGAGGAACCTGTACATAGATTAAGAGGCAGTTGTTTGAGCAGAACAGGGGATAAACTGTGTGGTTTAAAATCAGGAAAGATGTGCATCAGGGTTGTATCCTTTCACCATACTTATTCAATCTGTATGCTGAGCAAATAATCTGAGAAGTTGGACTATATGAAGAAGAATGTGGCATCAGGATTGGAGGAAGACTCATTAACAACCCGTGATATGCAGATGACACAACCTTGCTTGCTGAAACTGAAGAGGACTTGAAGCACTTACTGATGAAGATCCAAGACCACAGCCTTCAGAATGGATTAGACCTCAACATAAAGAAAACAAAAATCCTCACCAATGGACCGATAAACAACATTGTAATAAACAGAGAAAATACTGAAGTTGTCAAGAATTTCATTTTACTTAGATCCACAGTCAACACCCATGGAAGCAGCAGTCAAGAAAGCAAACTACGTATTGAATCGGGCAAGTCTTCAAAGCGTTAAAAAGCAAAGATGTCACTTTGAGGACTAAGATGCTCCTGACCCAAGCTATAATATTTTCAATCACCATGTGAAAGCTGGACAATTAATAAGGAAGACCAAAGAAGAACTGATGCCTTTGAATTAAGGTGTTGGTGAAGAACGTTGAATATACCATGGACTGCCAGAAGAACGAATAAATTTATCTTGAAAGAAGTACAGCCAGAATGCTCTTTAGAAGAGAGGATGGTGAGACGTTGTCTTACATATTTTGGACATGTTATCAGGAGGGATCAGTCCCTGCAGAAGGACATCATGCTTGATAAAGCAGAGGGTCAGCAAAAGAGAGAAAGATCCTCAATGAGACAGACTGACATAGTGACTGCAACAATGGGCTCAAACATGGCAACAGCTGTGAGGATGGTGCAGGGCTGGGCAGTGTTTTGTTCTGTTGTACATAGGGTCACTATGAGTCGAAACTGACTAAACGGCACCTAACAACAACAACAACAATTCCAAATGCTTCATATGAATACTAATTTTAGAGGAACTACCTTTATACCCATTTCATAGAAGAGAAAACCAAAACTTAGAAATAAGTAACTTGCCCATGGTCGTCCAGCTAGTAATCAGGATTCCAACTGATGTAGTCTGATCCCAAGACCACGTTCTTCACCACAATAAATGGTGGGGGGTATGTTTACCTGAGTTAGTGTTTCTGGCCTTCAAGAGAACTTTCTTTGAAACTGTGCAAACCCACTGTGCCTGTTGAAGCAAAGGGTTAGGTGCCTGGATCTGAGAAAAAACACAGAGGAGAGGTGTGTAGGAGCCAGGTGGCAGGTGGCATAGTGGCAAGAAGGGTTCCCAGGCAGGGCAGGGCTGTAGAACATGTGCATTCCCCCCTCCATTGTCAAGGCCACCCTCACTACCCGTCAGCCTTCTCCATGGCCTGCTCTCCCCTGCCCTCTGGGCTCCAGAACTTCTCATTGAGTAGTACAGAGAACCAGCCTTGTGTCTGGTGGGAACTCCTTGTCCATTAACATGAGACTCTTCCGATGAGCTCTTGTGTTTCTACTGAAAACCCGTTGGTCACAGTGCCAATTTTTGTGACACCACTGTCCTGTTCATACCGCCATGCCTATAGCCATTGACACTGCCACCCTAATTTCTCCTGGTCACTGGCCTTTTAGCATCATTAGGCTGAGCAGAGGGAAGGCTGTGTTTACGGCTTTGCTTGAAGGAAGAACATGCAGATCTCTGTTGCCAGGCTACAAATGACTCTTTTCCCCCTAGAAGACAGAAATAATGATTAAAAAATATTCGGTTGCTTGGCAAGCATCTGGGTGGCTTAGCTGTGAATATTCCGGGGCCAGTGGGGATCTTGCCTTTCATGGATCCTCCTGCTTCTCTGGGTTTTGGATCTGTGCTTCATCCATTTTACTGAGAAACAGAAAGTGTTGACCTGTGAACAATTTATAAAGTAGCATCCTTCTTTGCCCAGCCCCCTCCAGGGAGACTCAACTCCTTGATTATTTGATTCCTCTCCTTGAATGGAGTGGGCAAAGTTTCCAAAAGGACCAGAGGCAGCAGTATTCCAAGGGGCAAGGCTAAGATCAAGTAGAGAGAAGGGAGGGTAAATTCAAGGCAAGAATGAAGGGTCACAAACGGAAGACAGCAGCCATTGTTCAGAAAATAAGGAACCAGGAAGCAATAGGGAAAAGACTTCAACACAGAGGCTGGGAGTACAGCCAAGATTCCTGCACCTATTCTAATAGTGGTCTCCTCCCTGGGGCCAGGCAGGATTGTCTAGTATAAAAATCCAGGACCTCACTGCACAGTAGTTGCACTCTGCTAAATAGTAAAGGCTGGCTCGCTTACATTTGCAAACACAGGCCTGAGAGTCCATGGCCACAACACTAGAAGGGTACCATGTAAGACTTTTCCTACAAATGTATTTATAAAATTTAAAAAAAAAGTCTTTGTCAGACTACATGTGCCTTTTGTTACTGTTGTTTTGGTTTGCACAAAGTGGGGGGGGGGGTGACCCTAACATTCATTGAAAGCCCACTGTGAGCTATAGGCATCTTCAAGTAGTATACTATTCTACATGAACCTTGGGAGGTGGGGTTTTAGCAGTTGAGAAAACCAAAGCCAGAGTATTCACACCTCACCCAAGGTCGCACAGCTAATACATGGTAAAATTGAAGTCAAACTGGGGTCTAGAATGATTTTGCATTCACTAGTATCAATTGCCACTGAGTTGACTCCAATTCATGGCAACTCCTCATGCGTCAGAGTAGAACTGTGCTCCATATGGTTTTCAATGGCTGATCTTCCAGAAATAGATCAACAGACTTTCTTCCCAGGCACTTTTGGGTGGACTCAAACCTTCAACCTCTCAGTTAGCAGCCAAGAACAAAACTGTCTCAAAGGGAAAAATATGCTGCCTTTTCCATGGGTTTCCCTAGTTCCTGAGAAACAGAAGTGTAATCCTTTAGTCCATTATCTTTCTTCGGCAGCATTTTCTCCTAACAAAGCTTGCATCCCAGCACAAAGAAGCACGTCTGCGTTTTGAAGCGTTTACCTGCGTTGCTGTTGGAGTTGAGGCTAACTCCACTCCAGGGAGATTTCTCTACCCAAGAAATTCTGACTCACAGATTGGAACAGTGTGATTAATCAGGAGGGATTTTGTGGCAAATGCCATCAGACGCCCCGCCATCCCCTTTCAGCAGGGGAGGAAGCCCTTTCTCTAGTTGGCAATATCTTGCAATCAGGACCACCTGTGAGGACGCAAAAGCAAGGCGAGAAATCAGCATCATCACTCTTCCCATACAAAATATCTCCCATCAGATTTTCAGACTTGCCAGATCTATTAGAGCTACGTTTTGCAAACCTTGAAGTCTTCTGAGTCAGCACAAACCTAGCACACCCGTGTGCGTTGTTCAGAAAAACCATGCAAATCTCTCACACTAATCACCTATGAGATGATGGAAGTGGTTGTTGATTGGTTAATTCCTTCTCAGCCTTGGAGAACTCGTGCAGATTGATGGTCTTAGCAGTTATTAGAAATCTGTATTATTTCATTTTCATAACACCAGTCTTACGACAGGAAGGTTTAGCCTGAGAGGTAGAATTGTAGGGGAACAGTTGATTCTTCGTCAGAATGCATTTTTAAAGAGATATGTTGGCTTTGATATTAAGGTTGCGTTTCCCTTGAGTTAAGGGGTTTATCCACTCATTCTTTGAACAAATATTTAGTGAGCACCGTGTACGGTATTAGAGCATTGCTAGACGTCGGGGAGGCAGCAGTGAAGAAGATGTAGCTTTTGCTGCTGTGGATCTGACATTCCAGCTCCATTCTATGCATAGAATCAGTTTACTTCACCCTCAGGATAAAATCCAATGTTTGAGAGTTGGCTAATCTTCCCCATAGAAGATCATATCCCAGAACCTGTGATTTGAGCTCACTACCTCTGGGAATTCAGCCTCGTAACTTGGTATCTCTCGGTGGGGGAAAAAAGTCCCTGGGGAAAGAAATGAGTGACCGTGAGGGGAGGTCAACTGCAAGTTGCTGGGGAGAGGCAGCAGGGTGGGGCAGCTGCAGAAAATTTGATGTGAGGTCAGGTAGGCCAGTTTGAACTACAAATCCCCCACTTAGCAGTTGCATGACCTTAGACTAGTCAGTGTCACCCGCTGAGCCTCAGCTTTCTCATTCATAAATTTGGCACAATACACTTTTTCCATAGGATTATTGTAAGAACTCAGTGAGACATCTTATCAAAAGTACCTGGCATTTAGGAAGGGCTCTGCAAATGCATTCACCCATGCTGGGGTGGGGTTTCTGTCATGTTGAACATGACAGCAGCTTACATGCCTACAATCTCCTTCCAAAAAAGTTTAGCTCACTCTGGAGAGAAGCTGCTTCTTTAGGCCTGAATGACATTATACTTTTTCCTCTAATCTAGGCCATTTTTGAGAGTGAAATGAGGTACTGTTAATCGTACCCAAAAAACAGGCATAACCAGCACTGTCCCAGCCAGCAGGGACATATGGTCAACCTTTCTTTGGCCTCGACAGCTATGGGACTTGGTATACAACAGACAGCAAGGCAGCTTCTTCACTGAATTCTGACCTTGTGTTTTGTTTTGCTTCATGGCACAGCCAGACAACAACCCTCTGATAACCCTGTGGTAGGCAGAATTATAAGATGTCCCTCAAGGTCCTTGCCCCCTGGTGTATTTGCTCTGTATACTCTTCCTCCCTTACATGTGAGTAGGCCTGTGGATATGATGAGATATCACCCCTATGATTAAGTTACATTTGGCAAAGGTGAAGGGATTTTTCAGATGTAATTAAGGTCCCAAGTCACTTGACTTTGAGTTAATCAAAAGGGAAATTATCCTAGGTGGGCCTGACTTAATCAGGTGAAGGCCCTTAACAGAGCATAAAGTGACTGAGGCCCTTCCAGAAGAGAAAGTAAGAAAGCAGTAAGGAATAAGTAAGTTGCTATGCTATGAGAGGGCCATGTGACTAAGACCTAAAGGCAGTCTTTAGAGCTGAGAGTGACCCCCCCAGCTAACAGTCAGCAAGAAAACAGGAATCTCAGTTGCAGAGCCCCCAAGGAGAATTCTTCCAACAACCTGAGGGAACTTGGAGGCAAATTCTTCCTTATTTGAGCCTCCAGATGAGAATGCAGCCCAGCCAACACCTTGATTTCAACCTAGGAAGACCCTGAGCAGAGAACCCCGCTATGCCAGGTTCAGACTTCTGACATACAGAGACTGAGATAACCAATGGGTGTTGTTTTAAGCCACTAAGTTTGGGTAGTTTGCTACACAGCAATAGACAGCTAAAACAAAGCCAAGCTCACATTGGCACTTCCATCTTCTACTTATGGGTTCACTCTGGCCTATGCTCTCAGGACACCTTCCCTCCTGCTTTTCAAAAACTTTCTATCATCTAAGCCCTGCACCAGGCCCACCTTTTCTAGTGCACATTCACCACCCTTCTCGAGGCTCACAGTGGTCCTTGTACACACACCAACTCATGGCGCCCACGTCCCTGCTCATATTCCACCACTTATCCAACTTATGTTGGGTACCTTTTAGGTGCCACACGCTCTGTAAGCACTGTCTCTTATACCTCTAAGCAAAATGCTCATTACTCTCTTCTACAGTTGAAGAGATGAAAGCTGAGAGCAAAGTGGTCCACCACGGTCAATCAGACACCAAGTAATGGAACCAGGCCTAGAACCAGAACAGTCTGACTCCAAAGCCTGCTTGCCTCCCACTATGTATGCCACCTCCTGCCCCATTGAACTGTGATGGTGCCCCAGACACCAGTAGAGAGAGCTGCCTTGCTGGGTTAACCACTGACATTTAAAGCGTGCCTTCATATACATCATCTCATTCCTCCTGTATGAGGTATTTTTATCTGCAAATTTACAGATGAGCATACGGAGACACCAAGAATGCTGGTCCATGCATCTCCTCTTTCTGCATGCATGTACTGAGTGTCTAAGACATGCTAGGCCCTGGGATACAGAGAAGAACCAGCTCCCAGGGTGTGCACATCCAAGAGGGAAACAGATGTGTAAACAGAGCCTTGTGCCAATTCCAGATGTACTGAGAAAGGAGTCTGACCCAGGCTTGGAGTGGAAATCAGAGTCGGAGGAGGTGGAGGAGGTGGAGGGCAGATGCGAGTCGGGCCTTGAAGAATGAGTGAACATTAACCTTGTGGAGATCAGGTGGGGGGACAGAGGGACTTGCTAAAATATACAGCTTGGATGTGGCAGACACAGGATTCAGTTTGGACGGGGCTTCCATTGTACTACATTGCTTCTCAAGATTAGGTGAGGTCACTGGTTGGGTGGGGCTGTCTTCATATGAGTCTTTGTGTCTCCACAACTTCAACTCCTCAGGATGTCCCTGGGATCCAATAGCAGCAGAAACACACACACACACATAAACACATTCAGATAAATACACTTAAGCATTCACTCATACTTGTGCCTCAACACACACATTCACACCCACGTTCACACAGAGACATACGCACACATACACACACTCACAATAATATAGACATGCATACACATGCACATACACAGACACATACATATACCCCTTACATACATGCACACTCACGTACATACATACACTCACACACAAATATATATGTATACCCACACACTCATACACATGCATACATGCATACACACACCTCACACACAGACACACACAACACACTCATATACATGCGCATGCACATACATGTGACCTATTCACATACACACATGTACAATTGACATTCACAAAACATACATATGACACACTCACATGCACACATGACCACATATGCCCACATACATGTGACAATCTCACATGCACACATATACATATGACACACTGACATACATACACAGACACATATATGCCACACTCACATGCACACACACTCACACGCACCTGTACATGTCACACACACACACACCCCCCTCTTCAGGAAGCCCAGCAGCAGCCTCTACATTTGCAGAACCAGTGAGACGCTCGAGAACTGGTTTTTACTATGCAGAACAGAAAGGCAGCTGATGGACTGTCAAACGCAGTCTTGTCCCTCGCTGCCTATTGAGAGCCAAGCAGACAGCACTGTGGTTTCCAGGCAAATTCCAGCTGCTTCCCCAGTGTTCAGGGTACATAAACCCAAGAAGCCAAATGATGATTTTCCCCTTCAAAAGAATAACATTGCCCGGTCCTCTCTCCCTGGGCTGGAAAGATCTCTGTAGCACGCCGCACCCCTGCGCAGGCCAGGCAATCCCGCCAGGGATAAAATGCCAACCAAGGCGCCAGACAGTTCCATCAATTTCTCCTGAAAAACACAGAAGAAATTTGGTCGTAGAAAATCCCTTCCCTCTTTGCTAATAAAACTTGTCAGTGCAGGGGGCTGGGAGAAGAGGCATTGCAGACACTCGCCTGGCTAAATTACTCGGAGAAATGGCCTTGAGCAGCCATCTGGGGGGAAGGAAGGAAGGAAGCAATATAACATTTATGGATCCCTGTATTTTCACCTGAATCCCCCACTCCCTCCTCACAGCAGCTCTATGATATTGCATTGTCTCCATTTCGTAGATGGGGAAGCTGAGGCCCAACAAGGCACCAGAGACAGCGTGCATGGGTGTCGGGGGAAAATCAGTGTGGGTGTGGGCCCCATCCTGCTCCCTTGCTAGCTGCCTGGCTCTCTCAGCATCACAGTCACCCTTTAGTACCCCACAGGTGGGCTGACACAGGACCCCAGGGCATAAAGTGGGCAGAACCCGGCACAGATCCTGAGGAGAGGGGGTACTCGTGACCTACGTGCTCCTTGTCCTTTTCCTTTCCACCCCTCTCTTGTCTCTGGGAAGACACCTGATGGTCACTCAGTCTCCCTCAAGTGACCAGTGAGCTTCCCTTTGGCCCTGGGGGCCGGTTCTCCTGGGAGGCCCCTTCTTGCTGAGGCAGGAGGGGGTCTGGGGAAAACTAGAGTCTCAGGCTCCATACAACAGACTAGGAGACCCAGAGAAGTGAGTCATTCTTCCCCGCACCCAAACAGAGCTCTCCCAGGCCTGGGTGAGGAGCACCTTGGTTCCTTGGCTCTGTTGAATCAGTCACACTTCATCAGCCTAAGAAGGCCTGGCACCAACCCTTACTGGGGGCCTCCTTGGAGAGCCCCCATCTGTGAAACCAGAGTTTCCCCAACGACCCGGAAAGAATACAGCCTCTGAGGCTGTAAGAAGTGGGAATTCCAAGTAGGCAAATCAGTCTGGAGTGGTGTGGTCCTACGGAAGCATAGACTTAAACGAGAAAGGAAATGTGGGCTAAGTAACAGGGGAAATTCCCTGTAGGAAGGTCTATTAGACTGTGAAATCATATTCCACAGGAAATGGCGGAGGGCTACCCGGAGGTATTTAAAGCCTCGCAGGCCTAAGTAATAGAAGCTGCGTGCTGTGGAGTGGCCGAGAACTGGCCTCAGGGGAGAACCGCCTGGCCCTAATAGGTCGTCTCCACATAGATGTAATTTCTCAGGCTGCCTCCACATTCCCTGGAGCTGCACCACTCTTGCCAGGTAAAGATGGCATTCACTTACAGCTCAGAAGAAGCCATAGGACTTGAAGTAGGCACAGCCTGGATGGAGATCAAACAGCCGCCCTCTGAGGAGAGAAGCACTGTCTAATGAGCCTGCAAACTGCTACGTGACCAAGGAGGACAGACTCAGGCTTTCTGGGTTCCTTCACCTCCTCACTCCTCCACTGAATTCAGAAGAGCCGGGGAGAGTTCCAGATCCATTGCTATAAGTGCTGGGAGCCCAGCCTGGGCCTGTTTCCTGCCTGGAATGCTGGAATGGAATAATTCCTGACTCCTCTATAATCTTGGTAGTTGTGAGTTGAAATAAGATAATGTGTGAGAAAGCACTTTGGCTAGGCACAAGGTGAGGAAATACAAACAAAAGCACAGATGTGGTGGGTGATGGGGGAGGGAAGTACGGAGAGAATTGTTTTCATTTTCTGCCATGGTTGTGTACAGTTTGGTATTTATGGTTGGGGTGCAGTGGCAAAGCCCTTTATAAGGATAGTGCTGCTATAATGATTAACCACTACACGGTTAATTACAGGAAAATGCCTCCATTCCCAATTCGGCCGTGAAGCTCCTAAGAATGAGTACTACTGGGAAGTATCCCGTGGTCTGCAGAGTTGGCCCATGGTAGGCCAGTAGCAAATATTGGTTCATATTGTTTACTTGAAGAGCCTATTATTAGCATCATAGGCCAAACCTACTTCACTCATTTTCAACTCAACAGGAAGTTAGAAAGACAGACAAACTCAACTCATCATCATCTTCTACTCTAAACCACTACAGATTAGATTTCTACTGGACTTGATCAGACTTGTTGTTATTGTTGGCTACCGTAGAGTCAGCCCCAACCCATGGCGACCCCATGCACAATGGGATTGGACCATTGTAATCCATAGGGTTTTCATTGGCTAATTTTAGGAAGTAGATCACCAGGCCTTTCTTCCTAATCTGTCTTAACCTGGAAGCTCTGCTGAAACCTGTGCATCATCACAGCAACACACGAGCCTCCACTAACAGACAAGTGGCAGCTGTGCATCAGGTGCGTTGGCTGGGAATCAAACACAGGTCTCCCGCATGGAAGGCAAGAATTCTACCACTGAACCACCACTGTTCTCCAATCAGAAACTGTATTAAGCACAACTAAGTTATAATTCAATCAATGTGAACATGCATTTGAACCTCAATTCTGGGCCCAGCATTTGACCAGAAGTTATGGGAGACACAGAGGTACATAAGATAGTCACTGCAGTCCTTGAGGTCAAAGTCTAGCCAAGCAATTCTTAACCTTTTTTGGGTCCCAGCCTCATTTAAGAAGCTAGTGAAAATGATGGACGTTTTACCCAGTAACAGTCAGTGAGGGCTCACAAGCACATGCCACATGCATTTCCAGGGTTTTACAGAAGAAGACCCAGCTACAGGTGGATTTTCAATGAAAAGTGAAAACTAATAATTGAGTACGTGTGCTGTTAATTCCTCAGAATCCACTTCTATTATAAACCTCTCATTAGGATCCCAGAGAATTGTAAGTCAAAGAATAAAAACCAAGGACAATGAGACTGAGGCACCAAAAGAAAAGAACCTAGAAGATCTACCAGCAGCCTGGTTTAGTATAATGATACAGCTGGGATTAAGTGAGCATTTACTATGTTCCAGGCACTCTCCCCACACACGCAAAATCTCTTGAAATCCACATAACAGCTCCATGAGGCAAATTATTTATCCCCATTTTAAAGATGGGAAGAGTAAGGTTCAGAGAGGCTAAGTCACTTCCAAAAGGTAACACCGCCTCCAAGTGAAAGAGCCTCAACTTGAATCAGGCTCTCTGACATCATAGCCCAAGATCTTCAAGGACTTCTTATATTATCTCAGGACATAGACAAATCTTCTATCAGAATAGACAAAGGCACAGTATTTTTAAAACATAAAAACCCAATGAAAAATAAAAGTATGGAACACCACAAATAAATGTTTCTGAGCAAATAAAAGAACAGAAATAGAAAAACGGGCTAAGTTCTCTGATCCATCTGTTCTTTCCATTTCTTTTGTTCTGTCTGATTCCAAAGCTCAGCTTCTTCTCAGATAATTCAGATTCAAGGCACTGAAGTGCTTGACTCAGACCTGGGCAAGCTGCACCTGGAGAGGCACTGGTGTTTCTTTCTCCCTCCATCATCCAAGTTTTCTAGGGGAGCCAGCTGACTCTGCCATCTTGCAGGAGGTGCCACCTCCCAAATATATTTCTTCAACCAATAAGTTTGGAAACACTGTGAAAAATATTTTCCTTTTGATTAGTCACAAATGCCATCAGTATATGAAAAGCCATGGTAGTTCCTATAGTTTTTTATTTAAAAAAAAAAAAGCCTGTTCAACATTGCTTAATTTAAAATTTCCTAAAAATATTGGGCCATAGAACCTACTTATTTTTGTAGAAACTTTTGAATATCTTATGAGATACTGAGACACACTTCAGGAAATATAATTATAAAATAACATTTAAAGTATATAAAAAATGCTTGAATAAAAATTAAAAGCAGATTACACTATGTCACTGAAACATGAAAATGTTTGATACATTCTATTGTTCACAGAAAAAAGACTGGAAAGAAATATATACACTAAAATATGATCAGGATTTATTTTTGGATGTAGCATAATGAATGATTTTTATTTTTTGTACATTTCTCTGATTTCTACAATGAATACATGTGGGTTTTTAAATTAAAATAAATATTTAAGTAAGATTTTATAGTAGTTACTTTCAGATTATAGTGCTGGTTCTACACCTGAAAAGTTATTAGCTCTATGTGGTGACCTATTTTTAAGATTATGTCTTTTTATGAGTATAAAGGTAATATATGCTTGTTACAGAAAACAAAAGAAGAGAAACAGTCAAGTAAGTATTAATAATCACTCATACTATAATGTATAAAGATATAATTTGTAGGAAAATAAAAGCACAAAGGAGGGGGAAGGGATGGAAATACATTGTAACAAAGTTTTTGTATACTAATAAAATTAAATTGGTATTAATATGGACTGGTTGCTTTAAATTAAAACATTAGTCATAATCACCAGGTTTGGTGATTTTTAAAATAACTTAAAAATTAGGTAGTAAAAGAAACAAGGGATTTATAGTAGTACATTAGAAAATAAAGAAGCAATGGAGGAAAGAGGAAGAAAAAAGACATGAGGCATATAGAAAACAAACAGAAAAATGGCAGGTGTAAATTCTACCTTAGTAATAATTGCATTAAATGTAATTAACCGAACATGTAAATCAAAAGGAAGATATCGGCAGGATGGATAAAAAATAATAATTTAAAAAAATGATCCAAATACAAGCTGTCTACAAGAAACACACTTTAGATTTAAACACACAAATAGGTTGAATGTAAAGAGATGGAAAAAGACATAATGGGCAAATAGGACCCAAAAGAGAGCTGGAGTGGCTATAGTGAATCAGACAAAATAGATTTTAAGACAGAATTGTTACTATAAACAAAGAAGCACACTTTATAATGTTAAAAGCGTCTGTTATTTTGGAATTCATAACAATTATAAACATCTATGCACCTATCAACAAAATCCCAAAATACATGAAGCAACAGAATTGACAGAATTGAAGGGAGAAAATAGGCAATTCAATAATCAGTAATATTGGAGACTTTAATACTCCAAATTCAATAATGGAGAGAACAACGAGGCAGAAGATGAAAAAGGAAATAGAAAACTTGAATAACACTGTAAACCAACTAGATCTAACAGACGTTTATAGAACACCCTGCTCAACAAGAACAAAATACATTTTTCTCAAGTGCAAATCGATTATTCAGAATAGACCATATGTTAGACCATAAAACAAGTCTCAATGAATTTAAAAGTATTAGAAGTATGTTCTGAAACCATAATGGACTATAAATATAAATCAGTAACAGAAGGAAATTGAGGGAATTCACAAAGAAGTGAAAATTAAACAAGACACACCAAAATAGTCAAAAAGTCAAAGAAAAAAACCACAAATGAAATTAACAAATACTTGGAAAAGAATGAAAATGAAAACACAATTGTATGCAGTGCTTATAAGGAAATGTAGAGATGTAAACACCTGTATTAAAAAAAGAAGAAAGACCTCAAATCATTCAATAGCTTAACCTTTCGTTTTAAGGAACTGAAAAAAAAAGAAGAGCAAATTAAACCCAAAGCAAAGCAGAAGGAAGGAAATTATAACAATCAGAGTGAAAACAAATGAAATAGAGAATAGAAAACTCAATAAAACTAAAAGTTGGTTCTTTGACAAGATCAACAAAATTAACAAACTTAACTAGATTGACCATGAAAAAAAAGAGAGAAGACTCAAATAACTAAAATCAGTAATGAAAAAAAGAGAACATCACTACCAATCTTATGACTCAAGAAGAAATAGAAAACCTGAATAGACCTATAATAACTAAGAGATTAAATTAATAATCAAAAAGCTACCCACAAAGAAAATCTCAGGCCACATAACTTCACTGAATTCTACCAAATATTTAATTAAGATTAATACCAATACTTCCTAAAAATAGAAGAGGAGGGGACACTTTCCAATTCATTCTATGAAGCCAATATTATCCTGCTACCAAAGCCAGGCAAAAACTCTGCAAGAAAAGAGAACTACAGACCAATATCTCTTATGAATATAGAGGCAAAAATCCTCAACAAAATACAAGCAAGCCTAATACAGTAACATATAGAAAAAGTTATACACCATGACTAAGTGAGTTTTATCTCAGGAATGTAAGGTTGGTTCAACACACAACAATCAGCATAATGCATCATACTGATAGATCATCTTAATAGACAAAGAAAAAGCATTTTTAAAAAATCCAATCATCCTTTCTTGAGAAATCAAGCGTTCTTTCATGGTAAAAACACTCAACAAAGAAGAAATAGAAGGGAACTTACCTGAGAAAGGACACTTAGGAAAAACTCACACCTAACATCATACTTAATAGTGAAAGACTAGATGCTTTATCCTCAAGATCAGGAACAAGACAGATGTCTGCTCTTTTATTCAACACTGTACTGGAGGTTTTAGCCAGGGAAATTAGAAAATAAAAAATAAAAGAAATTCAAATTGGAAAGAAGTAAAACTCTTTCTATTCACAAATGGCATGATTTTGTATATAGAAAACTCTAAAGAATCAACCAAAAACACCACACACACACAAAAAAAACTGATAAATAAGTTCAACAAGCGTGCAATATACATGACCAATATGCAAATATCATTTGTATTTCTATACACTAACTATGAAAAATCAATGAAATTTAAAAAAAATCCATTTATAATAACATCAAAAACAACAAAATAGGAATACATTTTTAAAAGAAAAGCAAGACTTGTACATTGAAAACTACAAAACATTGTCAAAAGAAATAAAGTTTATCTAAATAAATGGAAAGATGCTCCATACTCATGGATTAGAAGACAACATTGTTGAGATGGCCATATTCCCAAAATTGATCTATAGATTTCATACATTGCCAATCAAAATTCCAGCTGCCCTTCTTATTTTTTATTTTATTTTTTTGCAGGAATTTATAAGCTGATCCTAAAATTCATTGGAAGTAAAAAGAAGCCAAAAGAATCTTGAAAAAGAAGAAAAAAGCTGGAGAACTCTCACTTCCTGATTTCAAAATTTACAACAAAGCCACAATAATCAAGACGGTATGGTTCTGGCATAAGGATAAATGTATAGATCAATGGAATACAGGTGATAGCCTAGAAATAAATCCTGACATTTATAACCAACTGAATTTTGACAAGTGTGCCAAGACAATTCAATGGGTCAAGAATAGTCTTTGAAGTCAGATTCACCCAGGTTCACATTGCACCTCTGCCACTTAACACTCTGAGTGATCCTGGCCAAGTGGCATGACTCCATTAAACCTCTATTTTCTCTCCTATAAAAATGGGCATAAGAGCACCCATCTATTGTAAATAAGATAATATACATAAGGCGCCCAGTGCCTGGCCCTCAAAAACATGTCCATTTTTCTTCTCTTCACAGCCCCCAACTAACTCTTGAAAACGTATCTTTAGATTCTAAGTTCCGTATACCTCTGAGTCTCAGGATGTGGGGTCTCTTCTCTGGCAGCATGACTGGGCAGAGTCATGGTGTGACGGACAGCGGGCACCTGCAGCCTGAAGCTCAGATTTTGGGCTGGCCCACCACCCATTAGATCTGTGATCTTAGGCAGCCTCTGAGCATTTTTGAGTCTGCTTCCTCAGTAAAGATGGAGGCAAGAGGGCAATTCTACATCAGCTGTGTGGTGGAGCCAAGTAATAGACCGAACATGACAATGTTTGGTGTGTCCCCCACAGTCTCTATAAACATCAATGTATTGTCAGCAACACTCATGATATACCGGGACCCACTTGTGCATACCAAACTCAATTTATTTTCTGCCACCAGATTATAGACCCATAGACTGACTGGGTAAGCACCGCATCACTATATACTATAGTAATTACTAATTGCATGTTTCTACATTCTGCGGCTTATTCGTAAATTGCATGGAGAGGGATCTAAAAGTAATTTCCCTTCTCCCGGAAGTTCAACAGCCTGCAGAAATCACAAAGAATTACCTTATTTACTTCCTAAGTGATTCCCAGTGGCCGTTTATCAAATACAGATGAAGAAAAAAATTATACCATAACCAAATATTCTTCTGCTGACTAATGGTATGTGAGGGTCACAAGAAATCTTGAGCTGGAAAAGGCTTTTAAACAGCTGCAGACTAACTGTATGTAAATATCCCCCTGTGGGTAATATCTTAATTTTGATCATTGTTCAAAAGAGAAGGCCTTTAAATTATTAATAGGTGTCAGCTACAAAAGAATGTTTAACTTGAAACTTACAAGAAGAGAGCCTGATCTGTACAAATGGCACTGTGTCTTTAACCACCCTGGTGTGCAGCAAAGAAAGGAGAGTGAAGAAAAAGAATAAAAGGTACAACGGGCAAAAAAAGCAGCCTCATTTTTTCCTGGGACTAGGTTTTGTGGCTTGTGGGTGTGGTGTTCCTTTACCAGCATAGAAACCAGATCGAACTTTCTTCATTATTTATTTAGTTTGGTTATACATAGGTTAAGAAGCCCTGGTGGTGCAGCGGTTAAAGTGTTCGGCTGTGAACCAAAACATCAGTGGTTTGAACCCACCAGCTGCTCTGTGGGAGAAAGATGTTGCAGTCACCTCCCGTAAAGATTTATAGCCTTGGAAACCCTATAGGGCAGTTCTACTCTGTCCTATAGGTCACTATGAGTCAGAATTGACTCCATGGCAGTGGATTTGGTGTTTTGGTTTTTATACATAGGTTCCCTCTCTTTTTTTAAAGGAAAGTTGACTCCAACAAAGCAAGAAGCTCAAAGCTAAAGGGAGCATCAAGCTGTAACACAAGCTTTATTATACGTCTGCAGTGATGAAGACTTTTTCACGGCCAAGCACACACAGTGTGGACACCTTTCATTCTGAGCTGCGTTGACATGCTCTGCTCAAATAAACTGAAGATCCCATTTCAATTGGTTCATTTGATAGAAACATCAGGCTCGCTGATGTGTGGATTGGCCTCTGTGGTCCCTTCTCTGAAAACACATGCAGGGGATCATGGGATTTTTGCGTTAACAAGAAAGAAGAAACAGATGGTTTTTCTGTTTGCATCTCTCAGTTTTCCTGGAGGCATGGACTTTTGGCATTTAGGGTAACCTACATGTGTTAGCTGGAGGTGGAGGGTTAGGGAGAGGCTCAGGTGGGTGTACTGCGATCTGCCGTGGTAAGGACCTTGTTCCTGGTTTGTCCACTCTCTAGTGCCCCTCCTTCCCTCTCCAGGCCTGCAGGAGGGAGCAGTGACTGTTTCTTGGAGCATTAATATGCCCAAGTAACTGCACTCTGATTGCCATGAATTTACCTAGCACGTCACACACTCCTTTCCCAGGCAGCGTTTCGTTCCAGCCTCACAAAACTGCTACAAGTAACAGAGGACAGAAATCCTAAGAAAGCTGGCAATCAGAGAAATCGAACTACTACCCTAGGCCACCCCACTGGTAGGCACAGAGCCGAGGCTTGAATCCCATAAACAGAGTCCAGGGGTGATTTTAACTGGGACTTGGAGCTTTGAGACTCAGAGATTTTAGCTAGAATGGGGGGGTGCCAATGGTTAAGCATTCAGCTACTATCTAAAAGGCTGGGAATTTAAACCCAATCCGATGGCATCTTGGAAGACAGGCCTGGAGATCTGCTTCCAAAAGGTCACAACCTTGAAAAACCTATACAGCAGTTCTACTCTGCACACATGGGGTCACCATGAGTTAGAACTGACTCAATGGCAACTGGTTTTCCTGGGCCCAGGGATGCAGGATCATCTGCATTGAGTCCCTGGGGCTGGGACAGAGCCAGGGACAGTGTCACCAGATGCAGAGGGGTAGGGTCTTCACTGACCCTTGAGTCCCTTCCCTACCTTCTCTTGGGTGGTCCTCTCTGCCTGAATGTCCTCCATCTCCTCCCACTCTATGAACAGACTCCTCTGGCCGCTCAGACCCCCTCATTGTCCACAGAGCACTGATTATAGGATTGATGGGTCCTTGAGCCCAGGCTGAATCCTAAGTGCCACATCACTTCAAGTTCACTGCAGTTGTTTTGTGGGTCAAGAGAGACTCCTCCAAAGAGACTGTGAGCCCCCGGGGAGAGAGGGAGACACCAACTTGGCACTCTTCCTTGTGCATGGCCCTGGGGAGGCCCAAGGAGCTGAAGGCAGAGGAATCAACAACTTAGCATGACCCGGTGGGAATGGGGCTAAAACAGATGTCAGGACCTGGAGCATTTTGACATCCAAGTGGGGTGACCGCTCAAGGCACAGGAAAAGCTTCCTGGGTAAAGAATGTCTGGATTCATTGTGAAGGATGAAGAGTTTTCCAAGCAGTCAACTTATAAGCATCGAGGCACTCCTAGGCATTGTTTTGGCAACTTGGCATTGCCTGTCCTTTCTTTCGGTAGCAGTAGCCAAATGTTCCTCTGTGAAGCCTGCCCCCTCTCAGTTCAAGGGTCGGGGGTTGGGGGTGGGCTGGGTGTTGGCTCTAACCCCAGCTTCAGGAGTGGACATGTGACTCTTCCTGGCCAATCAGAGAACAACATTGCTTCTCAAAGGTGATTGGTTCAGGGTGGGCATCTAGCGCAAGCCAAGGCTCTAATCAGTGCTAACCCTGGTATTTTTATTTACATGATCAGGAAGGAGACTTTTCTTTTTGTTCTTGTAATGGAGCCCTGGTGCTGCAGTGGTTAAGAGCTATGGCTGCTAACCAAAAGGTTGGCAGTTCGAATCCACCAGCTGCTCCTTGGAAATCCTATGGGACACTTCTACTCTTCTGTAGGTTTGCTGTGATTCGGAATCCACTCAATGGCAACAGGTTTGGTTTTTGGTTTTTAACGAAGATATAAGCCTGGAGCTTCTGGGATGCCCAAGACACCCTCTGAGAATGAAGCCAAGGAGAACTGAGAGGCAGAGAGTGATGGGGAGCTGATGATGTTGTCTGTACCCCAAACACGGCAATTCCAGAAGCATGGTTTGTCCTCAGACTTCTCAATTGTGTGAGCCAATAAAGTATCTGTTCTGACTTAGCTCTTTTGCATTTGGTTGTCCATCATTGCAAATAAGAGTCCATCACAGTCCTGACCAGAAGGGCCACACTACAGAGTAGACAGAGGTGTGGGCAGGTGAGCTTTTAAATTCATACTCAGAGCAAGAGGGACGAGGGAGAAATTAATGCAGCTGTGTGATGGTGGAAAAGGGCCTTTGTCTTTCTAGCCCAGGACAATGTAATTTCTGGACTCAAATAGTGAGCTCAGGGTTCTGGAGAGAGAAGAGGAACCCACCTGACAGTTTTAAATTAATTCAAGGCCTCTGGCTACTGGGTGGAAAGAGAACTTGAACACGAGGTCACTCATCCTTGGCCGGAGCTGCTGAGAGAGTTGTGAAATAAGGGAGAGGGGAAGATGCTGAGTTCCTGACGCCGGCCTGAGAATTCCCCACGCTAGGGACCCTGGCTGCTAGCCTAGTGCCAGACAGAGAGGAGCCCTACAAAGGGTGAGGGTGAGTGAAGGTGAGCAAGTCTGCTCCAGTTCTCAAAAATGACTCGTGCCTGATGTTTCTGAGCAATAATCTAGCAATGGGAGGGCGGTGTTTGCTTTGTCCTTGGACTTGTGTTGGCTCCTAGCAATCAGAGAGTCCACTTAAAAACAAGTCCGGTAAAGCCATCTAAATTTCCCTCCCTCCCTCCCTTCCTTCCTTCTTTCCTCCCTCCCTCCCTCCCTTTTGCTATGATGCTGAACAGGTTTCAGCGGAGCTTCTAGACCAAGAGAGACTAGGAAGAAAGGTCTGGCAATCTACTTCTGAAAAGCAGCCAGTGAAAACCCTATGGATCACAACAATTCGATCCACAAGCAATCGTGGGGATGTTGCAGGACTGGGCAGAGTTTTGTTCCCTTGTGCATGGAGTCACCATGAGTTGGGGACTGACTGAATGGCAACTAACAACAACAGCAATTATTAGATAGTTAGATCAGGAAAATGCAATTGAGCACAGTGTATTTTTATTTCTATAAGGTATACAATGAAGTTTTTATTATATCCTTTTGAGTAATAAGACAAGTAGGAAGGTGGGCTTATAACCCTTCAAGACCCATATTCAGGGCCTGCTGATTAACTCATTCCTGTTCAGTTTGTCACTTCAGGAGCTCTCCAGAGGGCCAAGATAAGGTTTGTCCTTGGCTCTCTCCTGTTAAAACAAATGATGTGACTACTTGTATGAAGGCAGAGAAAACATGTATCTATGGATGCCACTGGACTGGGAGGGAGGGCAAAAGAAGTGGATGGGAGGATTCCAGTCCACAAAGCTCTCAACAGGTTATAGAGATGGAACAAACTTCCGGTGCTATTTAATAATATTATTAATGGGGAAAAGTAAGCATCTGCAATCTACAACCATCTACTGGACAAGCATGAGATGAGAGAGCTGTGTCTTGGAAGCAGCCTGATCACCGTTGTGCTCCAGTTCTCACAGGCCAGATGCAATCTGGGGATACATTAATAGAAGTAGAGTGTGTGGAACAAAGAAGGTCACAGTCCCACTCAAGGCTTTCCTAGTCAGGCCTCGCCTGAAGTCTTATATTCAGTTCTCAGCTCCAAGATTGTGGAAGAAAGATAATGATATTAAACATGCTCAAACATCATCAGGAAAGTAGAAAGAAGTGTAGATGTTCAGCATGGAGGAAGTTGTACAACCTCTATTTTCAAGTCTTTAAAGAACTTCTTAGTCAGGCTTCTCTAGAGAAAGAGAGCCCTTTATACACACACACGCACAGACACACACACACACACAGAGCGAAACCTGTGTGAGCTAGAACTCAATGGGACTGCCTTGTTTTTCTGGGTCTCGCAAGTTTTCTGCCTTTGACAGGGTGCAGTCTTACCAGTTTTCTAAAACTTGCTTTAGTGGAAAATATTTGAGTTTTCCTTATCTGACAGGTTTCTGCTTTACACAGGTTCCAGCTTTCACAGGTTTTACTGTATACATATATGTAGTATATGTATATATGTATATCTGTATCTAGAGAGAAAGAGAGATTTATTTTGAGGAATTAGCACACACAATTGTGGGGGCTAGCAAGTCCAAAATCCATAGGTCAGCCTACAGACTGGAAAACCCAGCACTCTTTTCTATTTACAGTCTTGAAACAGACTCCTTCCCTCTGAAGACTTCAGTTTTTGCTTTTACGGCCTTCAGCTGATTGGTTGAGGCCCACTCACATTATGAAGGGCAATTTGCTTAGCTTAAGGTCAACTGATTTAAATGTTAATCACATGTAAATACCTTCATAGCAGCATCTTGACTAGTATTTGACCAAACAACTGGGCACCATAGCGGAGCCATGTTGCCATAAAATTAACCATCACAAGGACTGTCAAGTAAAAGAGGAACTAGCCATAACACTGCTGCCCAAGGGTTAGAATTAGCACCAAGAAGTAGAATCCCTCCTTATATTCCATCCTTCCGTATCTTGAGCCAAAGAACAGCAGTGGTACCAACAGCCACCCAAAGTTGGAACCACCATATTGGAAGGAAGTGAGTTCCCCACCATGAGAGGTATTCCAGCAGAAGCAGGACACCATCTTAGTAGGGGTTTTGAAAAGGAGGCTCAAGCACTGACTGAGCAACAGGAACTGATAACTATACCACCTGTGTTTCCATGACAAGTATTCTGAGGACCCAAGGGTGGACGAGAGAGGCATGAGGGAGGGGACAGCTCAGTTTGCAGTACTGCAGCAAAGTAGAGAAGGAAGCAGAATGAGACTGGTCCACTGGTCTGGTGTCTTGGCAGTCACTGGTGACCTTAGAAAGAGCAGCAGGGCATTATCTTTTCATTGCAAAGGACGCTGCTCCAATTATCTCACAGGTCTTCACAATGATATGAAAACCCACTTCCAAAATTAAACCTTCACTGAGGGCACACATTAATAACACACCAAAGGACACATAAATTACACCTCCAAGTCATATCCCATTGCAGATGAATACACAGAAGAATGTCACATTCCAACAATATCAAGAGGCACACAATAATTAAGCTACCACTGGTGGCTTAAAAAGCTATATTGAAATCACTATGGACACCACAGACATCTAGATGAATAAGACCTGATAAATCTCCTAATTTGGAATCACACCATTGTAGTGCAGGATTAAAAGTGTGGGTTCTGAAGTCAGGCTTCCCTGGATTTTAATCCTGGTTCTACCATATGTTGTTAGTTGCTGTCAAGTTGATTGTGACTCATGGCAACCCCACGTGTGCAGATCAGATCTTCTGCATAGGGTTTTCAAGGCTGTGACCTTTAGGAAACAGATCACCAGGCCTGTCTTCTGAGGCACCTTTGGGTGTGTTCAAACCACCAAACTTACACTAGTAACTGTTGCCATCATCCAGGGATTCCCTGTACCTGGTATGAAACCTTGAGCAAGTTACCTAACCTCGCTGAGCCTCGATTTCCTGATCTGTTAAACAGGGAGCTTATGTGGAGCTCTTGGGGATGTTAATTTAGAGAATGCACCAAGTAGACGCCCAGTTCAGAGTAGGGTATCTCCTACTCTTACGGGCATGTGTTCCCCGTGTCTGACCACAGTTAACGTCAAAAATCATCCAACTGGCGCCCTCCATTAGTCTCACACTTGTTAAATATTTAGCTCCAGCGGGCCTTTCCTGTTATCTTAAAGTTGAAATGTGACTGCAGCTTTGACATGGTGACTATATGGCGGGCGTGGTTGACTGGATGAACCTCTCCCACCTGAAGTGAGGGGACTGTCATGATTCACACTCTTTGCCTGAGAGAATGACTAACAATCAATGTCCCATCTGACGACACATCAGTTGCTGGACTGCGTCTGGTTCCTGACTGTTTAGTGAGGCAGTTATGGCAGGAAGGAACAACACCAGCTTGGGAGTCGCAGGTGGAAGTTGAGTCTCGTGTCTCCTCTTCAGATGTACTTGGACCATTCTCTCACCCTGACATATGAGGCATCATCTGACTCTCGTAACTACCCTCGAGGACAGGGATTCATGCTCTGTTTAGGAGATTCACATTTTATGTCTGTTCTTTCATCTATCTCCTTATGCCTTGTTATTGTTGTTAGTTGCTGTCCAGTCAACAGTGACTCACGGTGATCTATGTACAACAGAAGAGTCTTTGCCTGGTCCTGAGCCATCTTGATAAGTGTCGGTATGCTCAAGTCCATTGTTGTGGCTATTGTGTCAATCCATTTCTTTGAGAGTTTCCCTCATTTTCACTGACTCTACGTTACCAGCCATCCTTGTACCTATGTGGTTATTGTTAGCTGCCGTCAAGTCGATTCCGACTCACAGCAACCCTATGTGTGCAGACTAGAGCTGACCCAGAGGATTTTCAAGGCTGAAACCTTTCAGATGCAGATTGCCAGGCCTGTCTTCAGAGGTGCCTCTGGATGGGTTTGAACTGCCAACCTTTCAGCTAGTAGTCGAACACTTAATGATTTGCACCACCCAGGGATTTCATCCTTGTGCCTATATGCATGTAGATATGGTATCAGACATACTGCCTTGCTGATTGTCATCTTCATTCTCTTTTTCCCCTTTTACTTATGATTTCCTTCCCCGACTTCTCTCATTCCCTCTTTCCTCCTGGCTTCACCTCACACTCCATCTCCCCAAGCTCCAGTCAACCAGCGTTAAGAATCTATAGTGTGTTCTTCCTCCATACCTTCCTCAATGGTCATATAATCATAGCTAAATATACTTTCTGTTATTCTTGATTTTACATATTTTGATCATATTGTATAGGTTTCTCTGTATTAAAAACCCTTCCAGGTTTACTGGTACCTGATTTTTGAGTGTCTGCACACTATCCAGTAGTGTTTGTGCCTGTTCCCCTCTATGATGGTTACTTTTATGTGTCAACTTGTTTAGGTTATGGTGCCCAGTTGTTTGATCAAGCACTAGTCTAGAATCAGTCGTCCTTAAACTAAGCAGATTATCCTCCATAATGTGGGTGGGCCTCAACCAATCAGTTGAAGGCTTAAGAGCAAAAATGGAGTTTCCTTAAGGTGTAGTCTACCTCCAGACTATAAGTAGACATCTTGCCAGAATTCCCTCACTCTTCATTCTTTCTGTTACTAGACACACAAAATTGGGGATGCAACCTGTAGGAACCTCTAGCCTATCACCTGACCTATAGATTTTGAATATACCAGCCCTCCACAAACACATGAGTTAATTCCTTAAAACAAATCTAGATAGATAAATAGATAGGTAGGTGGGTAGCTAGATAGGTAGATAGGTAAATAAGTAGATATATAGATAGATAGATAGATAGACAGGTAGAAAGTAGACAGAGACAGGTAAGTAGGTAGGTAGGTAGATAGATAAATAGGTAGGTAGGTAGGTAGACAGACAGATGATGGATGGACGGATGGACGGACGGACCGACGGACGGATGGACTGATGGATGGAAGAATGGACGGATGGATGGATAGAGATGCAGATACAGATATAGATATCTTACTTGTTCTGTTTCTGTAGAGAGCTCTGACTGAAATTTCCTCCTACTGGGTGGTCCCTCTGCTCTCATTTCTTTTTCCAGTGCAGATAATACTGTAATAGACACTCCCAGAACACACATCCACCCTTCCTTTCTAGTGCTTTGATTTCAGCGGGTCAGATTTCTACATCTTTAGTATTCAGAGAAGAAAACCAAGGTATATGTGAGGGAGTCACACAGCCAACAAGAGTCAGTAACACTCCTAACCAGGTCCGCTGGACACCATACTGCATGCTGTTTTTCTCCTGGTTGCTCTTCCTCTTCCTTTTACTGCTGGAAGTTAGCTTCTTTCCATCAAACAGTCAGCCCAACACCCCCATCACTGGGATTGAGGAGGTCAGTATCTGGGTCTGAGGGTCTTTGGGAAACCCTGGGTGGAGGGAATTGATGCAAACGAGGCTGCCATTGGGCTTGCATGCTCACTGCTGAGTGCTAGAATCTAGTAAGGACATACGGAGTCGTGCTAAAAATACTGTATTTGCTTAATAAGTAAGTATTGCACACCTTCGGTGCTCTGGGCCAGCAGCAAGAAGCCTTGGTTTCCACCCTCTCTGGAGGTGGCAGGAGCAGCCTTGGGCATCTCACTCACTTCCATCTACAGCAAGGTCTGGACAGCCAGTTCCCAGACAGTTGTCAAGGGGCTTCAAGGCCCCCCAGGCCCTTTAGAGCTTCTGAGCCACACTGTCCTTATCTGTGAATTAGGGAGAAAAGAGCATTACAGGATTGGACTTACGTGGTCCAGTGCTTCCAACCTGCCATTTCACCAATGAGCAGTCCAGAGTGGCAAAGAGGTGCTTACAAAGTGTCCCTGAGAACTGGCAATGGACTTGGGGTTTGAACCCAAGACTCCCGGCTCTATAGTCCTTTGTTCTTTGTTGTTTTCACTGAAGCTATGTGTGTGTGTGTGTGTGTGTGTGTATCTGTACTTCTTCACTCTCTACAAACCCTTATGATCTACACACTATTAAATTCACGGGCTATCTGTTGGGTGAACTTGGGAGAGAATTGTTTACCCTCTGTGGGTTAATAGGAGTCCCTGGGTGTAGCAACAATTAATGTGCTCTGCTGCTGACTGAAAGGTTGAAGATTCAAGTTTACCTGGAGGGACCTCAGAAGAAAGGCCCCATGATCACTTCCAAAAAATTAGTCATTGCAAACCCTATAGAGCATAGTTCTGCTCTGACACAAGTAGGGTGGCCATGAGTCAGAAATCAACTCAACAGCAACTTGTGGGTTAATAATAGTCCCCAGTCCGTTGGAGCTCTGAGGATTAAACCAAACAGTGATTTTGAATGCTTAACAGGAATCCTATCACATAGTATGCTCTCCATAAACATTGACTGTGTCTTCTGTTTTATATTTATTTCTTCTAATTCTTGCAAAACCTCTTTGCAATTCTTTAAGCCTCCAATACAACTTGTGTTCCCTGGAGAACACTTCTCTTACGTCTGTGTAGACATGGGCCTTCTCTGTGAATTACTTCCAAACCCTCTTCTGCTGTCTTTCTTTCACCAAACCCCTGAGGAGCAGTTGGCTTGCATGTAACCTCTCCAGAAGCAAGACTCTGCTGATGGCTTCCTGGTGAACACAGCAATGAACTTGTCAAGAAACAGCCAGGATGGAGGTGAGGAAGGCTGGGAGCGGGAGGCAGGCACCCAGAAGGCTGGGCAGGGCTGGGGCCACCCGTCTTGATTCTTCTTTCTGTGTCTATATAAAGGGATTTGAGTCTACAAGGCTGTCATCACCAACCTTCGGGAGAAGAAAAGTCATTTAAATTGAAATTTTTACTTATGCCACAGGGTAAAATTCTCGTGCAATTAAGGCTACTGAAATTTCTTATTAAGGTAGAAAAGAAAAAAACTGTAGATTGTGCCTGTGAGTAACCTTCCAATACAGGAAAAATGGAAGCTTCTGGGTGACTGGGCATGGGTGGGCCTGTGTGCTGGCACCCTTAATGATTGGTGGTGAAGCAGGGCCAACTTGGGGGCGGGAGTGGGGAAGGCATCATGCCACCTCCTTCTAGCATTCTGAAATGCTCACTTTTTTGGAAACCCAATCAAATTAATTCAAAGCATGGATTATTAATTCCATCATGATGTGTGAATAATTCATTGTGAAAGTAGCCATATAACATTTTCACATTTCAGAACCCATGCCCTCTCCCATGCTTGCCTTGGGAGAAATGGTGGTCCTCCAGCTGCCCGAGTGTGTCCTGGACCAGGTGGGTGGCCACCCACTCTTCAGGGATGCCAGAGTCCTGTCTGAGCCTGATGCCCACTTAGAACCCCACAGCCAGAATGCATGTGGCTGCAGTGATCCAAGACAGACAGCTTAAGTCAGGATGCTGCTTAATGACCAGGGGGACTTGCTCGCCGGGTTGCCCACTGTGCCAGGATTTAAAAGGAATCCCTGTCCTGATCAAGCCACTGCTGCTGACTACATTTCAGTCCTCCAGGAGACCCTGGGGAAGAGGTCCTGCAATTAGGCACCACCCCATCTCCCCAGTACACCTCACAGGCTGTTTCCCATGTACGGAATGTTTCCTGATGTCCCCACACCTTCCCAGGGAAGAGGAAGAGAGGACGCTCTCCCAGCCGACAGCTTCCAGGGAGCCAGGGGGTGAAGGCTCTAGTGGGGACATGAAGGAAGGGTGAGGTGACCCAGAAGCTTCTCTCTTGAACACCACGGGTGAACAAGGGGCCTGGACCATCCTCAGCCACACCTGTGTGGCCCTGGGGCTCAGAGTCTTCTCCACCCACATTCTCACCTGGATTGTGAGTTTAGAAAGGATCCTGGGATATAGAGGGGCAAGCAGAGTCGCTTTTGTCTGATAGATGAGGAATCTGAGACTCAGAGAGGACTAGGAAATGGGAGGGGTGCCTGGCAGGTACTGGCTGAGCTTGATTAGACCCTAATCTGGTGGACAACTAATTCCTGAATCTATTCTTTTACCAGGAAGGATTCCCATCAACTCTGCTCATTTATCAATTATGGTAGACTTCAGAGCCAGACCCTGTGCTCAGGTTGGGTGTCTTACTTTCCTAGTGCTACTGTAACGAAATACTAAGAAGTGGGTGGCTTTAAAGAACAGAAATGTATTTTCTCACAATTTGAAAGACTAGAAATCCAAATTCAGGACATTGGCAGGGCCATGCTCTCCCTTGGTCGGTTCTGGGAGAAGATCGTCCTTGTTTCTTTCAGTTTATGTGGCCCTGGGCTTCTCGTGGTGTTCCCTGTCTCTCTTAGATCCTTGCGTGCTGTCTTCACCCCTATCTTCTACTTACGTGTCTGTCCTTTTGTTTTATAAGATCCCACTCAGAAGGGACTGGGATTGGGACTCACCCTATGCCGACATTACTTCATTAACTTAACTGGTAACATCTGCAAAGAAAAACCTATTTCCCCAACAAGGTCACACCCACCTGTGCAGGGTTAGAACTTTAACATGTTTTGAGGGGGATGCAATTCAACCTATCATAAGTGAGGACCTGGAGATGAGTCAGGCCCATCTCATGTGCTAAAGGAACTTGCCCTCTTGAGTCAGGGTTGGGCACCTAGCAAAGTCTCCATGGTCTGGGGCTATACTGAGGATGAGCAGGGCATGTGGAAAGCCAGGGGAGAGCAAAGCTGCAGGTCCAGCCCATGTGGCCCTCCTCATCCATCCCGCCACCCTCCCTTGCTCACTGTACTCTGACCACACTGGCCTTTGGTCAGTTCCTCACCTGAGGATATTCAAAGGCAGTCCCTCCTCCTGGCGTGGTCTCCCCACCACTCTTCTTGTGGCTGGCTGCTTTATACCCTCCAAGTTCTTCCCTGGTCACCTCCTCTAACATAGCGCCCACTTCATCCCCTCCCTCAGAGCACTAATGACAGCTTCTAATTGAGTGTTTACGAAGACCTGGAGGAACTTTACACACATACTGATCAGTGAAAGAAGCCAGTCTGAAAAGGTTACCTATTGTATGATTCCAACTATCTGACCTTCTGGAAAAGGCAAAACAGTAAAAAGATCAGTGGTTGCCAGGGGCTCAGGGGAGGAGGGAGGAATGAATAGGGCTGTTTCCTGAAGGTGTGTGTAGGGGTGTCACTTCACTTACAAGCACCGTCTTCACTCCTTGGGTGAGCTGGGATCTGGAGGAAGATATGCCAGCCTTGTATCTAATTCTAGCCCTATCACTTTCCTCATGTAGTGACTTCTCTGAACCTCAGTGTGCTCATCTGTGAAATGGGGAAAGTGACAGCTCCTTTAAAAGACTGCTGTAACTTCTAGAAACTGGCATAAAAATTCTGTCAGTTATCCCATCTTAGAAACCAAGTGAGATGACTAAACGCAGAGGTGAGGACAAAGGGAGAGCTGAATATGAAAACCAACAAAATAGGAAAACAACTAGTCAGTCCAACTAGGAAAAATAATAGAGATAAAACAATGTGAAAAATTAGGACTGGGAAAGGGAATTTGGCCAGTGGTATTATATGGAGGACATTATAAGACTAATATAAGAATATATGTACCATCTGTGCGAAAAATTTTGAAGTTAAGATCAAATGCATGCTTTTGTATGAACATAAAAGCAGACAAAATTAACTCAAGAAAAAAATTAAAAATTTTATCAGAGCAAAATCCTGGGAAAAATGTCAATGCCTTACAACTTTTTAAAATTTTGCATCTTTTAAAAAAGGCAACAAGGAGCCTGTCTTAGTCATCTAGTGCTGCTGTAACAGAAATACCACAAGTGGATGGCTTTAACAAAGAGAAGTTTAGTTTCTCACAGTCTAGTAGGCTAGAAGTCCAAATTCAGGGCATCAGCTCCAGGGGAAGTCTTTCTCTCTCTGTCGGCACTGGAGGAAGGTCCTTCTAGTAAATCTTCCCCTGGACTAGGAGCTTCTCCATGCAGGAACCCTGGGTCCAAAGGACACACTCTGCTCCCGATGCTTCTTTCTTGGTGGTATGAGGTCCCCACTCTCTGCTTGCTTCCCTTTCCTT
The DNA here is from genome assembly GCF_000243295.1 of Trichechus manatus latirostris. NCBI lineage: Eukaryota > Metazoa > Chordata > Mammalia > Sirenia > Trichechidae > Trichechus > Trichechus manatus. The sequence goes on along the minus strand of NW_004444042.1, from coordinate 1,185,627 downwards.
TTGTCTCTTGTAAGATAAAAGGTGGTGCAGGCCACACTCCAGGGAAACTCCCTTTACATTAGTAAGGGTGTTACAATCCCACCCTAATCCTCTTTAACATAAAATTACAGTCACAAGATGGAGGACAACCATACAATATTGGGAATCATGGCCTAACCAAGTTGACACATATTTTTGGGGAACACAATTCAATCCATGACAGAGCCCCAGTGATGCAATAGATAAATGCTCAGCTGCTAACCAAAAGGTTGGTGGTTTGAACCCACCCAGTAGTTCCACAGAAGAAAGAAGTGGCAATCTGCCCTCATAAAAATTACAGCCTAGAAACCCTATGGGGCAGTTCTACTCTATCACATGGCATCACTATGAGTCAGAATCAACTTGACAGCACCTAACAACAACAACAACAAGGGCAACAGACTGACATAGCTTCATACAGTATTTTGCTTTTGTCCTTCAAATTTCCAGAAATAAATCAGTATCAAGCTATATAAACTACAGTGTTAAAAAAAAGATGAAATGATTACTAATTTATTTTACTAGATAGATTATTCCTAATGATCATGTTTGACAAAGATAAAGCAAACCAAAACCAAACCCATTGCTGTCAAGTCAATTCCAACTCATAGCCACCCTAATGGACAGAGTAGAACTGCCCCATGAGGTTTCCAAGGCTGTAATCTTACGGAAGCAGATTGTCATATCTTTCTCTTGAAGAGCAGATGATGGGTCTGAACCACCGACCTTTCCATTAGCAGCTGAGTGCTTAACCACTGCACCACCAGGGCTCCTTTTGTCAAAGATAGTATATAAAAAATAATCTATGAGATCATGTCACTTATGAAATTACATATAAAGAGTCTAAATAAAGTATATGTACCAAATTTCTGCACTATATTCAAAGAATAATAAATTATGATTAGGTAGAGTATAATCTGGGGATGCTAGGTTTGAAATCTATTAATATAGTTTATTAAGTCAATAATAAGAAAAATATGATTGTACACTTATAGTCCTATTAAAAGGAGTCTGTAGACGGTGCAAATGGTTAAGCGCTGGACTAGTAACCAAAAGGTTGACAGCTCAAGCTCACCCACAGGTGCCTCAGAAGAAGGCCTGAAAATCTGCTTCTAAAAAGTTACAACTTTGGAAACCCTATGGAGCACAGTCCTACTCTGACAAGCATGGGGTTTCTGACACACATGGGGTCACCATGAGTTGGAATCAACTCAATGGCAACTAACAATAACAATCCTATTAAAATATATTTACATAAATATTTCTGAAAAGAAAATTTGGTAACCGGACATTATCAAAATAAAAAGTTTTTGCTCTTCAAAAGACATTATTGAGAAAATAAAAAGATGAGCCACACACTAGGAGAAAATATTTGCTAGTCATACATCTGATAAACGACTTGTACCCAGAATATATAAAGGGCTCTTACAACTCAATAAGAAGGTAAACAACCCAACTAAAACATGGGCAAAAGAGTTGAACTGCCCCCTCACTAGAGAGGATATATGAATGACCACCATACACCTATAGAGGGTCAGCAAAAGCTTGGAAGACCCTCAGTGAGATGAACTGACACAGTGGCTGCAACAATGGGCTCAAGGGTAACAACAATTGTGAGGATGGCGCAGGACTAGGCCATGTTTCATTCTGCTGTGCTTAGGGTCGCTATGAGTTGGAACCGATTCGGCACCTAACAATAACAACAACCATACACCTGCCACACAGACCAACAATTCCACTCCTATGTATCTACGCAAATGAAGTAAAAACGTATGCCAACACAAAGACTTGTACATGAATGTCCATAGCAACATAATTCATAACAGCCAAAAACTAGAAAAACCTGTTATGGATTGAGTTGTGTCCCCAAAAAAGATATGCCGAAGTCCTAACCCCTGTAGAAGTAAATGTGACCTTGTTTGGGGGAATAGGATTTTTCTTTGCATATGTTATCAGTTAAATTAACAAAGTTTTATCAAAGTAGGGTGGGTCCTAATCCTAATCCCTTCTCAGTGACATTTTGTAAGAGAAGGACAGACAGGGAAATAGAATCAGAATCTCACACACAAGGGAAGATAACATGTGAAGATCCATTTGTAAGCTAAGGAATGTCAAGAAATGCCCAGGGCCGCAAGAAGCTGAAAGCAAGAAGGAAGGCTCTTCCCCTGGAGCCAGCAGAGAAAGAAGGCGCGACCCTGCCGATGCCCTGAATTCAGACATCTAGCCTCCAAACTGTGAGGATATAAACTTTTATTCTTTAAAGCCACTAACTTTGTGGTATTTTGTTTTGGCAGCCCTAGCAAACTAAGACCCAGTTCAAATGTCCTTGGACCTATGAATGGAAAAATAAAATGGTACATTCATACAATGAAATACTCTTCAACAATGAAAAAGAATGAACTACAGATACATACAACAATGTGGTGACCTCAAAAACATTATGCTAAATGAAAGACGCCAGACACAAAAGCCTATATATCGTATGGTTCCATTTATATGAAATTTCTAGAAAAGAAACAAAAAGAAGATCAATGTTTGCCTGGGGCAGAAGGTGGAAGCAGGGATTGACTACAAAGGAACAACAGAGAACTTTTGGGGATGATAGTGTTCTAACGCTTGACTGTGGTGATAAGTTTCAAACTGTACAAATTTACTAAAATTTGTCCAACTGCATACTTAAAATGCATTCATTTGCTGGTGTGTAAATTATACCCCAATAAAGTTGTTTTTAAGTTTCTGGAAAAGATATACAGCAAACTGATAAATTGTTATCTCTGAGTGATAGAATTAAAGGTGGTTTGTCTGTTTTGTTTTTCTTTTTCCTTGGGTTGTTTCTACTTTTTCCTGTCAATAAGCACAGTCTACATTTGTAGTATTAAAAAATTCCCCAAGAGAACCCTGTGAGAATGAGGTGAGATACAGTTCCTGGTGTGCCGTGGGTGCCTGATTAACAGGAGGTTTCATCAAGTCTGTCTCTGAAGGGCAATGCCCCATCAGCAAAGCAGCTCTCTGAGCCTCCTTCCATAGTTCAGGCCCGTTTTAGAGACTTAACTCCACCTGGCTGACTAACCGATGCCTGCGTCAGCCCCTTCCAGGGTCCGGATTAGGGGGCAGACTATACGGGCAGCCGCCCTGACACTAGGCTTAATGGGCTCCAAATTTGATATGTGTCAACAAGTAATGTGACTAAGACATTATCAAAACAAATCAAATATCAAGTAGTTAACATAAGTTTATATGCATGTTCTCAAACTGTGCGGCGTGGAGCAGTAGCTTAAGTAGAGTGTGTGAAACCCCACTGTAGAAAATACTCTTGTATTTAAGAAATGAATTACTATTGTAATTTCACACAAAAAGTTAACCTACGAGGCGTGCACCACAAGTGGGGCCCTATGAGGGGCCCAGAAAGCAGCTTGGACAGAAGCAGGCACGTCACTGGACCTACCGCTGTGCCAGTCCAATGGCAGAAGCTAGCAGGAAGCATCAATTGACAAGAGTCTGAATTTATTTTTATTATATTATTTTCCTCAATCTGTCAATTTTTTATTTGAAATAAAGTAACCAAATAAGTAGATTTCTTTTTCTGATATTTGACACAAACTGGTTAGATCCCTGGTGGCACAAACAGTTTGCACTCTGCTGCTAACTAAAAGGTTGGTGGTTTGAATCCACCCAGCAGTGCCACAGAAGAAAGACTTGGCAATCTGCTTTTATAAAGAGTATAGGCAAGAAAACCCTATGGAGCAATTATACTCTGCAATGCATGGCGTCACCATGAGTCAGAATCAACTCAAGGACAACGGGTTAGAGGTGCAGTGGTGGTTCAGTGGTAGAATTCCCATATTCCATTTTGGAGACCTGGGTTCAATTCCCAGCCATTGTACCTCAGCCCAGCCACTTCCTGTCTGTCAGTGGTGGATTGTATGCTGCTATGATGCTGAACAGGTTTCAGCAGAGCTTCTAGACTAAGATGGACTAGGAAGAAAGGCCTGGCCATCTACTTCCAAAAGTCAGTCAATGAAAACCCTATGGATCACAATGGTCTGATCCACAACCAATCATGGGATTGGCGAAAGACTGGGCAGTGTTTCATTCTGTTGTGCATGGGATCACCATGAGTCAGGGGCTGACTTAACAGCAGCTAACAACAACAATTATATTAAAGGGCATTGCCTACCTCTCTGCCCTGAGTATGAAGATATCGTCCCCAGTCCTGCACCCTTTAGAAGGAAACTCTTCCCACCATCTCATCTGCAGCATGCTTTATCACGGCTCTTAACAGGCTCACCCGCCACAGGGCTTTTTCTTCTCCAGTGATTCCTGGGCTCCTACTGCTCGCTCCCCAGCCAGAGTCATAACACACTGCCGTGATGGCAGAATTGTTTGCCCCAGAAAAAATTACAATGCCACAACAAATAGAAGCTTGTGGATTTGGCAGGTAGAGCACAGTCAGCGCAGCTGCAGGCTGGAAGGAGGAGAACTAGACAGCATCTTCTGTCACACCCCTGAGGAACGGGGTGGGAGGTCGGAACCAGGGGCACTTAAGTTCTGTAGGTGGTAGAACCCATCATCTAGGCTCTGGAATCGGACCAACCCTGCCACTTACCTGAGCAGGGCCTGAGCATCTGGGAGCCTGTTTCTTGGTTGCCTGGCAGAGTCTTTGTGAGTACAATTTTAGAAAAGGGGAAGGTGCTTTGTTGCTCCTTGTAACACGCTGTCCAAACCGTGAGCTTCTGTTGCTCTAAATGTTCCTGGAAATGCAGGAAGCTCTGGGAATTAGATTCCATCTCAGGTTGGGCATAACTCACCAAGAGGCGAAGCTGTTCAGTTGTAACTGAAGAGGAGATCTGTGATGTGGTATATTTGAAGTCACTGCGGGGCAGGGTGGGGAGCGGGATGGGGACTGTGCAACAGGAAGGTTCTAGCCAGAAGGAATGTCATTGAAGTCAAGAAATTGGGGAAAGATGGAGTATCAAGGGCTAGACTTATCCTTCTGCTGCAAATAACTAAGAAAAGGAAGAAAATAAATGAAATAACTCTTTCCAGACGTGAGACGACAGGCAGTGCACGACTGTGAACTGAGAGAAGGGAAACAGACCACATGAGTCCTACCATCACCCCAGCTTTCTGTCTGGAGGCAATTTCTGGGCCAAGCTCACAAGGAAGGAGAAAGCAAACAGCCCACAGCCTTGCTGAGTTGAAGAGATGGACATGGAAGTCTGGGGACACTGAGGTGGTTGGAAGTTGCAGGGCAGATTTCTGAAATGGAGTGATGAGCTATCTAATGTGTTCAGCTGCTAATCAAAAGGCTGAGATTTTGAGTCCACCTAGAGACACCTCAGAAGAAAGGCCTGACAATCTACTTCCGAAGAATCAGCCATTGCAAACCTTATGGAGCACAGTTCTGCTCTGACACACACAGGGTCACCATGAGTTGGAGTCAATTTGGTGGCAACTGGTTACAGCTGAGAGGGGTCTCCTAGGGTCTTTTTTTTTTTAAATTGTACTTTAGATGAAGGTTCACAGAACAAACTGGCTTCTCATTAAAGAGTTAGTACACATATTGTTTTATGACACTGGTTAACAACCCCATGACATATCAACGCTCTCCCTTCTAGATCTTGGGTTCCCTACTACCAGCTTTCCTGTCCCCTTCTGCCTTCTAGTCCTGGCCCCTGGGCTCAAGGGCCCCTTTAGTCTCGTTTTGTTTTATAGGCCTGTCTAATCTTTGGATGAAGGGTGAACCTCGGGAGTGACTTCATTACTGAGCTAAAAGGGTGTCCGGGGGCCATACTCTCGGGGTTTCTATAGTCTCTGTCAGGCCGGTAAGCCTGGTCTTTTTTTGTGTGTGTTAGAGTATTGTTGTACATTTTTCTCCAGCTCTGTCCAGGACCCTCTATCGTGATCACTGTCAGAGCAGTCAATGGTGGCAGCCGGACACCTACTAGCTGTACTGGACTCAGTCTGGTGGAGGACGCGGTAGTTATGGTCCATTAGTCCTTTGGACTAATCTTTCCCTTGTATCTTTAGTTTCCTCATTCCCCCTTGCTCCCGAAGGGGTGAGACCAGTGGAGTATCTTAGATGGGTGCTCACAGGCTTTTAAGACCCCAGATGCTACTCACCAAAGTAGAATGCAGAACATTTTCTTTATAAACTATGTTATGCCTGTGAGCTAGATGTTCCCGGAGACCATGGTCCCCACAGCCTTCAGCCCAGCAGTTTGATCCTTCACAGAGTCTGGATGTGTCTATGGAGTTTCCATGACCTTGCCTTGGACAAGTTGTGCGGGCTTCCTCAGAACTGTGTACTGTCTTACCCTTCAGCAAAGTTACCACTTATCTATTCTCTTATTTAGTGTATTTCCATCCACACCCCTCCTCTCCCTCGTAATCATCAAAGATTGTTTCTTTTTGTGTGTAAACCTTTTCGTGAATTTTTACAGTAGTAGTCTCATACAATATTTATCCTTTTGTGATTGACTTATTTCACTCAGCATAATGCCCTCCAGATTCATTCATGTTGTGAGATGCTTTGCAGATTCATCATTGTTCTTTATCATTGCATAATACTCCACTGTGTGTGTGTGTATACCATAGTTTATCCATTCATCTGTTGATGGGCATCTAGGCTGTTTCCATCTTTTTGCTATTGGGAACAAAGCTGTAATGAACATGGGTGTGCATATGTCTATTTATGTGACAACTCTTAGTTCTTTAGGATATATTCTTAGGAGTGGGATGCTATATCATATGGTATTTCTATTTCTAGTTTTCTAAGGAAACACCATATCGTTTTCCGAAATGGTTGTATCATTTTGCATTTCTACCAGCAGTGTATAAAAATTCCAATCTCCCCAAAGCCTCTCTAACATTTGTTATTTTCTGTTTTTTTGATTTGTGCCAGTAATGCCGGGGTGAGATGGTATCTATCTAATTTTGGTTTTGATTTGCATTTCTGTAATGGCTACTGATCACGAGCATTTCCTCATGTGTCTGTTGGCCACTTTAATGTCTTCTTTGGTGAAGTGTCTGTTCATTTCCTTTGCCCATTTTTTAATTGTATTATTTGTCTTTTGTTGTAGAGGTGCTGGATATTCCTGTAGATTTTAGGGATTAGACCTTTGTCCGATTTGTGATAGCCAAAAATTTTTTCCCAGTCTGTAGTTTCTCTTCTTACTCTTTTGGTGAAGTCTTTTGATGAGCATGAGTGTTTAATTTTTAGAAGATCTAAGTTAATCTAGTTTGTCTTCTGGAGTTTGTGTGTTGCTGGTTATGGTTTGTATCCTGTTAATGCTGTGTATTAAGGCCTCTAGTGTTGATCTTATTTTTTATTCTATGAACTTCATAGTTTTTGGCTTTATATTTAGGTCTTTGATCCATCTTGAATTAGTTTTTGTATATGGTGTGAAATATGGGTCCTGTTTCATTTTTTTGCGGATGGACATCCAGTTTTGCCAGCACCATTTGTTAAAAAGATTGTCTTTTCCCCATTTGATAGACTTTGGGCCCTTGTCAAAGATCAGATGACTGTAGGTGGATGAATTTACGTCTGGGTTCTCAATTCTGTTCCACTGGTCAATGTATCTGTCGCTGTACCACTACCAGGCTGTTTTGACTACCGTAGCTGTATAGTAGGTTCTGTGGTCAGGTACTGTGAGTCCTCCTACTTTATTCTTCTTCAAAAGTGCTTTACTTCTCTGGGGCTTCTTCCCTTTCCATATAAAGTTAATGATTAGTTTTTCCTTCTCTTCAAAGAATGTTGTTGGTATTTGGATCAGGATTGCATTGTATTTGTAGAATGCTTTGGGTAGAATTGTCACTTTCACAATGTTGAGTCTACCTTTCCATGAGCTTGGTATGTTTTTCCATTTGTGTAGATCTCTTTTGGTTTCTTGCAGTAGCGTTTTGTAGTTTTCTTTGTATAGCTCTTTTACGTCTCTGGTTAGATTTATTCCTAAGTATTTTGTATTTTTAAGGGCTATTATAAACGGTATTGTTTTCCTGATTTCTTTTTCATCTTTCTCTTTATTGGTGTATAGAAATCCAACCAATTTTTGTATGTTTATCTTGTATCCTGCTACTCTGCTGAATTTTTTTATTAGTTCCAGGAGTTTTCCTGTGGAGCCTTTTGGGTTTTCTATGTATAGTATCATATCGTCAACAAATAGTGACAGTTTAACTTTCATTATCAATTTGGATGCCTTTTATTTCTTTTTCTAGCCTTATTTCTCTGGGTAGGACTTCCAGCACAATGTTAAATAGGAGTGGAGATAAAGGGCATCCTTGTCTTGTTCCTGTTCTCAAGGGGAATGTTTTCAGCCTCTCTCCATTAAGAATGATGTTGGTAGTTGGTTTTGCATAGATACTCTTTATTCTGTTGAGAAATTTCCCTTCTATACCTATTTTATCGAGAATTTTTATCAGGAATGGGTGATGGAATTTGTCGAATGCCTTTTCTGCGTTGATTGAGATGATCATGTGATTCTTTTCTTTCCTTTTATTTATGTAGTTTATCACAATGATTGATTTTCTAATGTTGAATCATCCTTGCATACCTGGTATGAATGTTACTTGGTCGTGGTGTATTATTTTTTTTGATATGTTGCTGAATTCTATTGGCTAGGATTTTGTTGAGAATTTTTGCATCTGTATTAATGAGAGATATTGGTCTGTAATTTTCTTTTTTTGTGGCGTCTTTGCCTGGTTTTAGTATCAGGGCTATGCTGGCTTCGTAGAAAGAAATTCGGATGTATCACTTCCTTTTCTATGTTCTGAAATTTTTTTAGTAGTACTGGTATAAGCTCTTCTGTGAATGTTTTGTAGAATTCTCCAGTGAAGTCATCTGGGCCAGGGCTTTTTTCAGTTGGGAGTTTTTTGTTTTATTTTTCTAATTACCTTTACAATCTCTTCTCTTGTTATGTGTCTGTTCAGATGTTCAACGTCATATTGTGTTAGTTTGGGTAGGTAGTGTGTTTCTATAAATTTGTCCATTTTCTCCAGGTTTTCAAATTTGTTGGAGTATAGTTTTTCATAATACTCTGTCATGATCCTTTTTATTTCAGTTGGGTCTGTTGTAATGTTCCCCATTTCATTTCTTATTTGGGTTATTTGCATCTTTTCCTGTTTTTCTTTCATCAATTTGGCTAGTGGTTTGTCGATTTTGTTGATCCTTTCAAAGAACCAACTTTTGGCTTTGTTGATTCTTTCTGTTGTTTTTCCATTCTCTATTTCATTTATTTCTGCTCTGATCTTTATTATTTCCTTTCTTCTGGTGGCTATGGGCTTTTTTGCTGTTCTCTTTCTAATTGTTCAAGTTGAGTAGTTAATGTTTTGATTTTATCCCTTTCTTCTTTTTTGATGTGTGCATCTATTGCTATAAATTGAGCTCTGAGGACTGCCTTTGCTGTGTCCCAAAGGTTTTGGTATGATGTGTTTTCATTCTTGTTTGATTCTAGGAACTTTTTATTCCATCTCTGATTTCTCCTATTACCCAATGGTTTGTAAGCAGGGTGTTATTTAGCTTCCATGTAATTGATTTTTTTTCCCCTTGCTCTTCCTGTAGTTCATTTCTACTTTGATGGTGTTGTGGTCAGAGAAGATCCTTTGTATTATTTCAATGTTTTGGATTTTGTTGAGGATTGCTCTGTGGCCTAAGATGTGGTTTATTCTGGAGAACGTTCCATGTGCATTGGAAAAGAATGTGTACTTTGTAGCTGTTAGGTGGAGTGTTCTTCATATGTCTATAAGGCCAAGTTGGCTGATTGTGCCCTTTAGGTCTTTGTTGAGTTTCTTTGTAGATGTTCTGTCCCTTACCAAGGGTGGTGTGTTGAAGTCTCCTACTATTATTGTGGAACTGTCAATTTTGTTTTTTCAGTGCTGTTAGAGTTTGTTTTATGTATTTTGGAGTGCTATCACTGGGTGTGTAGATTTTTATTATGGTTATGTCTTCATTGTTGGATAATGCCCTTTTTCTTTTATGGTGGATTTTGTTTTAAAGTCTGTTTTATCTGAAATTAGTATTGCCACTCCTGCTTTTTTTTTGGTAGCTGTTTGCTTGATATATTTTCTTACATCTTTTGATTTTCAATAAATTTACCACTTTGTTTCTAAGATGTGCTCTTGTAGATAGCATATTGACGGATCCTATTTTTTTTTTTTTTAATCCATTCTGTTACTCTCTGTCTCTTTATGGGTGCATTTAGGCCATTTACTTTCAGTGTAATTATTGATATGTGTGAGTTTATTGCTGTCATTTTGTAGTGCTTTTTTTGTGGTTTTGACGTTTTCTTTGTTCCTGTTACTCTCCTGTGTTTAATTCCTTTTGTTTGTAGTTTTTTTTTTTTTCCATTTCTTTCTTTTTTTTAGGTTTTGTTTTTACTGAGACTTTATGTTTTTTTTCTTTATTTTGATAAGTAGGTTTGTTAGCTTTCTTTGTGGTTACCTTGAAATTTACCCTTATCTTCCTAGGTTTAAATCAGTCTATTATTACTTGGTATTGCCTGCTTTCCTCTCCATTATAAAGTTCTAAACCTACACCATTTTTATTCCATCTTTTATTGTTCTGCTGTTGTTGTCATTTACAGATTAACCTCTCTGGTTCCCTGTTGTAATTCTTTCAGTTCTGGATAGTCCTTGAGAGTTCATTTCCTAAGTTGGTATCTGGCTGGTACTATCTTGCATCCTAGAATCAAGCTGTGGTCTGACGTTTTTTGTCGTCAGACCAAAGAACTCCCTTTAATAATTCTTGTAAGTTTGGTTTGGTTTTTACATATTCCCTTAATTTCTGTTTATCTGGAAATGTCTTAATTTCACCATCATATTTGAACGAGAGTTTTTCAAGATATATTATTCTTGGTTGGCAATTTTTTTCTTTTAAGGTTTTATATATGTCATCACATTGCCTTCTTGCCTGCATGGTTTCTGCCAAATAATCAGAACTTAATCTTATTGTTTCCCCTCTGTATGTGACTTTTTGTTTTTCTCAAGCTGCTCTTAGGATTGTTTCTTTGTCTTTGGTTTTAGCTACTGTGATTATAATATACCTTGGTGATTGTCTTTTGGGTGAATTGAGTTTCTTGGATGGTCAGATTTTCATCTTTCATGATATTAGGGAAATTTTCTGTCAGCATTCTTCAATGATCCTCCCTTTGTTTTACATTTTCTCCCCCTGTTCTGGAACTCTGACCACTTGCAAATTTTTGCTTTTGATTTATCCCACATAATTCTCAGGGTTTATTCATTTTTCTTTGTTCTTTTTTCTGATTTTTCCTGAAAGATGTATCCAAGTATTTGTCTTCAATTTCACTGATTCTGTCTTTCATTGTTTCATACCTGCTCCTCAGCCCTTCTACAACACTGTCCATTTCTGAAATCTTGTTTATCTTTTGGATTTCTAATTGATGTTTTTGTATGATTTCTAGTTGTGAATTTATTTTGACATTTTGTTCCTGTATTACTTTCCTGAATTCTTCCATTTTTTTTGTCTGTATTTTCCATAAATTTGTCTGGCTTTTCCATGAATTTGTCTATTTTTCCTCATTTTTCTATGCTTTTTGCTTCCACTCTTGGATAGTTCTGAATATTAGAGATTTGAATTCACTATTAGTTCTAGTGCCTTTTCTTCTACTGGAAAGTCATCGGGTGTTTTATTTCAGATGCCTACTGGAACCATCCTGTCCTGTTTTTTATGTATATATGTTTTGATATTGTCTGCTGTCTTTGCAACATTCAGTAGTTATTTTCTTCATTTATTGATTGTAGATGTATTTGTTTCATCCTACTTTTTTTATTTGGTTATATCTGAGAAAGTAGGCTGTGTGTTTTGTTGTTTGCTCATCTGTGGGAATGATACTTTTCACCTCCTTGTCCAATGGACAGGGCCAGTGGCTCAGCTATGGTGCAGCAAGGCAGGTCTAGCTGAAGGGAAGGAGCTGGGATGGGTTGTTTGTGGCATTTACTAGGGCTGACAGGGCAGGCCATGAGTCAGTGCAGGGTAGGTTCCAGTAAGTCATGCCTGTGCTGCTCAAGGGTGTGATGTTCAGTGCATGGTGCAGGTTGGTAGGAAGGAGGAGAGCGGTTTTGATGTGTGGAGCTAAGATGGGTATTAGTAGATAGAGAGGAGAGAGAAACAGGAGCCAAAACAAGCAAAGAAAACAAAACCAAAAAAGAGTGCTAAGGGAACTTGCTGTTGGAGTGGAGAGATGACAAGCTGAGAAATGGAGAAAAACAAAAAGGAAAAGAGAAATAAATAAATAAAAAGAAAAGAAAAGCCCCCAGGGATCCCACCAGTGTGGCTGCTCTCAGACTAGGGAAGAGACACCCTGGCTGCACAGTACAGCCTAGCTAGAAGGGGCAGAGATGTCACACAGTGCCAGGTATTCAGGAGACAGGAAAAGAAGGTAAGTATAGAGATACAAGAAACTGAGAAATGAAGAAAAACAAAAAGGAAAAAAAGAAGAAGAAATGCCCCCATGGATCCTACCGGCATAGCTACGCAGACTGAGGAAGTGGCTCCCAAGACTCACCGTACAGCTTGGCTAGAAAGGGTTACCAAGCTGCAAAATGAAAAAGAATATAAACAAATGAAACAAAGCAGAACAGAACAAAACAAAACAAATCAAAAACAAACAAAAATAAAAGGCCCCAGGGATCTCACCAGTGTTGTGGTGCAGACCAGGGAAGCAGTTTGCCGAGCGGGGCTTCACGGCCTTTCGAGAAGAAACAAAGATGGCACATGGAGCCATGTGTTTGAGAGAAAGGAGAGGGAGGAGGTGAGAGGCAGGGAAGAAATAAAAGAAGTGGAGAAAAGCAACACCAGCAACAAAGAAATGGCACTGAGACAGCCGGCCAGTGTGGGCAGGGAGAATCCAAGCAACACAGAGTTGGTGTCTCCTGGCCAAGAGACTGTGGCCAGTGGGAAGCAGCAAAGGCCAAGACGGGGGAAGGAGGGTGGGGGGTTGGAAAGCATATATCGCTGGTTACTGGGTGCTCTGTTTCCTGCTATGAGCTGTGTGAAGCTGCTTTCCTGTACTCTCTGTCCTCTGATCTCTGACAAGAGTCCAAGATGGCAAATCCATGCTGCATTAGCTGGTAGGGGACCTCTGCTGGTATCTGTCCTTGATCTCTGTTCTCTGTCAGTTTCTTATTCCATTTGGTGTTTGGCTGAGTTCTTTATCTCTTTATTTGACACTTAGGGTTCCAGGATTGACATTTGTCTCTGTTTTACTTAGTTTTTCAGGTCTTTGCTGTGGAGGAATGGTGTGGTGCTTTTGTCTATAGCACCATGTTGGTTCCTCTCCCTCTCCTGGGGTCTTTGATGAGTACTGAGTAATGCTTGCTAGCGTGGAACTCCACAAAGTCCAGTAAACAATGAATGGGGAGTTGTGAGCCGAACAATTCCCACAGCTTACACAGGGCTGGGAGATGTTTGAACTCTTACAACCAGAATGAGAGTCTTCAGTGGTCATCTGGGCATTCAGTGGGACCTCAGAGAGGTCATGCCTTAGTGGTCAGGCCAAACTATCCCTAGAATAAACTCTACAACAGGCCTGCCCTAGCAACTCTCACAACGGGCTAGAAATGGTCAAATAGTCCACAAGTAGCTTATCTGCTTTCCAGAACAAAATCTAACTCCCTTCAAAAGAAGACAACAAAATCCAGAAACTCAACAACATAAAATTCACCATGTCCATCATCCACTAATAATTACCAAGAAGCCAAAAAATGTGAGCTATAACCAGAAGAAAACACATCAAAGACAGAGATGAGAAATAGCAGAGATGATGTAACTGGCAAACAAGGACATGGTAACAACTATCATAACCATATTATAGCACTTAAAGGAAAGCAGGAACACAAGAAGAAGAGAAGTAAAGATATAAAGAAGAACCAAATGGAACTTCTAGCAAGAAAAATACAATATCTGAAATAAATATTTCAGTGGATGGGATTAATAACAGATTAGATACTGTAGGGTAAAAGATCAGTGAACTTGAAGGCTTAACAAATGGATTTATTCAAAATGAAGCGTATATATTTAAAAAATAGCAGACACTCAGTGAGCTATGGGACAATATTAAACATAATTTGAGTCCCAGAAAAAGGAGAGAGGAAAAAAAATTGACTAAATAATGGCTGAAATTTTCCAAATTTGATGAAATTTACAAACCCACAGATCAAAAAAGCTCAACAACCTCATATGGGGTAAACACAAAGGAAACCAAATCTCAATACATCATAACCATTTTGTTTGAAACCAATAATAAAGAAAATATTGTAATGCAGCCAAAGAAAAATGACATATTGTATATGGAGAAAAAACTGAGATCATTTTGTAGGTTGGGAGGTAATGTTCCAGGAGTGAGTAGAAAGAGGCTGGCGACATGAGCAAGACCAGATTATACTGGTCAGAAGGGCTTGGACTTCATTAAAAGGACAGTGGAAGCTAGGGAAGGTTTTAGAAGGGGAACAACTTCAGATCATCGATGAGCAAAAATCACTCTGGCCACAGTGAGGAGAATGCTTGAGAGATAGTCAGAAAGCCTAGGGAAGGCATTTGTAGAATGAGGCAGTGACAGTGGGGACAGACACAAGTGCAGCAACACAGGGTTTATTTAGGACTTGGGGTCACCTGGACATGGATGTGGAAAGTGGTCTCGAGGGACTCTTAGAAAAGGGAACACAGAGGAAGGAACGACTTTAGGGGAGTCTAATGTGGGTAGGGTCTCATGGGAGTACCGCAGTGACACCCCTGTGGAGGGGTCAAGTGTAAGTACAGAGATGCACTTTGCTAAGATGGCACAGCCCAGGGCACCTCAAAGTGAAATTCGAATAATTCACTCCATTTCTTGGGAGCTTTTTAAAATGCAGATCCCAATTCTACGGTTGTTGATGTTGTTAGCTGCCATTGAATCAACTCCAGTTGGTGGAGACCCCATGTACAACAAAACAAAATGTTGCCTAGTCCTGCACCATCTTCATGATCATTGGTATGCTCGAGTCCATTGTTGGGACCACTGTGTATTTTGAGTGCCTTCTAACCTGGGGGCTCATCTTCCAGCACTATATTGGAGAATATTCTGTTGTGATCTATCAGGTTTTCATTGGCTAATTTTCAGAAGTATATCATCAGGCCTTTCTTCCTAGTCTGTCTTAGTCTAGAAGCCCCGTTGAAACCTGTCCACCATGGATGACCCTGCTGATATTTGAAATACCTGTGGCACAGCTTCCAGCATCATAGCAACATGCAAGCCACCACAGTATGACAAACTGACAAATGGGTAGTGGAATTCTCTGATGGGGTCCAAGAATCTGCATTTCCAACAAGCTCCCATGCTGTTGATGGTTGGGAGTAGCAAGGGTATAGCACACACCACACATAAAAATTTTATTGTTGTTAGTATTTCTCTTGTTCTCACTCCCAGTCTCTATTTTCAGAAGCAGTGATGTTCCCTCTATGGAAAGAAAAAAATTACTATGGACCACCACCTCCTAGAAGACTCATGTCAGGTAGAACTGGCTACTTTCCAAATTTCCCTGCCTGGCTCACCCGCTCTTACAACTCCCTCCATCTTAGACACTTCGAGAATGGGAGCTGACTTGAAACACCTCATGTCAAGGGGAGCAAAGTTTTCAAGTGGTTTCCTGGAACGAGAAAAATAAAGTGGAATGTTTCTGAAAATTAGACTTAGCACATCACGGAAGTGGCAAAGAACAGAGAGATTGGGTTCTTGGGAAAAAATGCCAACTGCCTGCCTGTTGCACCTCTCTGAACCTCAGTCTTTACATCCATAAAATGGGGGCCACAGCATCCACCTCGAAGAGTGCTTGGGAGGAAGGAAAGAGATTCCGTGTGCAAACTGTGGGCACAGAGAGTAAGTACCGGCATCCATAGTAGGTGCGGCCCCTTTCGGCACTCTGGAGTCTGATCTCTCTTCAGAATTGCCCGGCCCTGGAATCAGGCACCCCGGACTTCAACTTTGGCCCCATCATTTACTACAGATGTAGCTTTTGAATATCTTCCTTAACATCTCTGGACCATTTATCAAGCAAAGACAATAAAAGTCAACGCACAGGTGTGTTGCGATGACGAAATGAGTTCACGTCTGCAAAGCATCTATACAGCATCCACAGCCAATAGGGTGCCACTCACGTTGGTTGCTTTCTCTGCCTTTCTTTGGTGGAGACATTGTGTGGAGAATTCACAAATACCCCTGAGGTACTCCTCCAGTTACTTTTAACATGGCATAAACACCTTGCCATTCTGTCTTCTTATCTCTCTCCCAATCCCATTTGACAGGGCTCCCATAGCCCACCTACACTGAAGTTGTGAGACTCAAATGGGAAAAGTAACCGTCTGTGCAGATTAGCAAATGACAATACAAAGCAAAATCATTTTCTCATCAGTTGTCCCCGATGTCATCGCTGTTGCCATCAGCTGCCCCCTGCCCATTGCCTTTCCCCAGGTCAATGCATGTCCCCCACCCTGGTACCCAATTAAACTATCCAGTTTCCAGAGTCCCATCCATGGTGACCCTTGGAGCCCAAGGCAAAGAATGTGTCCTCTTTGTGAAAAGGGAAATAAAAGACAGTGTCCAGGCTGGCTGCATGGTCTCCGGGACCAGCACTGACAGCTGTGAGCTCACAGCCTAATTCATCTCTGGATGTGCCAACGGGAAGGTCTGGCCTGGAAAGCCTCAAGTGGACACATCAGAGCTAGAAGCTGCCTGCCTCAGTGCTCCCTCCCTTTGGAACCCAACCAGCTGCGGCAGAGTCTATTCCGACCCATGGCAACCCTATGTGTATGAGAATGAAGCTGTGCCCCATAGGGTTTTCAGTGGGTGATTTTTCAGAAGTAAGCCTTTCTTCTGAGTGGACTTGAACCCCCGACCTTTAGGTTAGCAGCCTAGAGCATTAACAATTTGTACGATGCAGGGACTCTGGCCCGCGTCTACAGAGAAAGAAATCTCCCTCTGTGAAGCGACTTCTCCGGATGTTTCCAGAGCACAAAAGGCAGGGAGGACAGGGTGGAGAAGCCAATTCCAGAGACAGAGGGTGTGAGTTGGTAAGCCCACACCCAGAATACCTGCCCCCCACCCCATGCAGGGGGCATAGAGATCTCTGGTGTGGCCACTGCAGGCCAACGGGTTGCCAAGCTGCTCCAAAAACCCTCTCAAGTTACATGGACTTGAAGGCCTGAGTAGGCCACATACAAGAGGCCACCTCAGACCAGGCATTGAGCTGCTCTAAGCCTCAGATTTCTGGTCTGATCAAGTGAGCAGTCACTACTCTGAGCAGTCATGGGCCTTTGTGAGCTAAAATGTAAAGAGACGGAGGCTACTCTGGCCAGCAGAAACTGGAGAGACTGCCACACTCGAGCAGGCTGAGTGTCACATAGAACCTGACAGGGCGCTGTCTCACACCTGCAACCTTTGTGACCTGCTAACTTCTAAGCCCTTTCCCTAGGCCAGCATGACATCAGTTGCCCAAAGTCAGTCCCTGCCCAACACGGCAACCCCACATCAACCGCACATCGGGTCTCAGGAGGGGCTAGTGGCACGTTATGGAGATGCTCTGGTCCTTTGTCCTGGGAGGGAGCCTTGTCTTCCTCCTGGGAGTCTTGGCCCTTTGTCACCTTAGGCCACAAAACCCTGAAGGAGCTGGGTTTTATTAAATAGCTTGAGTTCGGGTTCTATCCCATGTCCAGCACGAACTGATATAAATATCCCCCCGCCCACCGCCATCGAGTCAGTTCCAACTCATAGCGACTCTGTAGGACAGAGTAGAACCCCATGGGGTTTCCAAGGAGAAATTGGTGGATCCGAACTGCTGACCTTTTGGTTAGTGACCAAGCTCTTAAATACTGTGCAACCAGAATATCTAGAATTGTGTAAATTGTACAAATCGCCCAGGGGATAGTAAAATGGCAATTGTGGTCTTTTGATGTCTAGAAGTCATTCCCCTTTCCTAATCACACATTGACTTTTTTTGATTCTTAGTAAAATCTCCATACAGAAAAGTGAACAAAGTCATGAATTATCACAAAGTGTCACACCTATGTAAACCTCACCCACATTCCGATGCCCTTTCTTTTAACAGCTTTATTAGGGTATAATTCACATACCGTACAATTCACCCATTTAAGTGCACAATTCAGTGCTTTTTAATATATTCACATAGTTGTGGAACTATCATCACAATAAATTTTAGAGCATTTTAATCACTCCAAAAAACAACACCATACTCTTCAGCTGTCATCTCTCATTTACCCCATCCCTCCTGGTCCAAGACAACCACTAATCTACTTCCTGTCTCCATAGACAATGCCTGCTCTGGACATTTCATTTACATTGAATCATACGGTGTCCGTCCTTTTGTGACAGACTTACTTCACTGAGCGTAATGTTTTCAAGGTTCATTCATGTAGTAGCATGTATCAAGATTTCAGTCCTTTTTATTGCCGAATAATATTCTACTGTAAGGATACACCACATTTTGCTTATCCGTTCATCAGTTGATAGACATTTGTTTCCACTTTTTGACTATTAGGAATACTGTGGCTATGAATATTTGTGTACAAGTTTTTATGTAGATGTATGTTTTCATTTGTTTTGGGGATTGACCTAGGAGTGGAGTTACTAGGTCAAATGGTAACCCTTTATTTAACTTTTTGCTCCTTTCCTTTTGAGGAAGTAATTCTTCCCTACTGGATAGTGTCTCATGGCACAGTAATCAGGGCTTCCAGCCCCCCAACCATAGGGTGGGTACTGACCCAAGCAAAGCAGATTTTTCTTGACTCTGACTCATTTCCTAGTCTGCATCTTGAGGTTTCCCGTTGATTCCAAGAGTCGTTGATAGCCTTCCAGCAAATTTATTGTTGGCTGGGTTAGCCCAAGTTGTTTTTCTGTTGCTTACATCCAAAGCACCCTGTCTGATGACCTTTCTTAGACTCAGAGCATTGGGCTGTCCGTGGGCAGTTCTGATTAGAGAATGACACAGACTCTAACATGATACAATCCTGGAGTTGCTGTGACACTAGGTTGTTGAGGTTTAGGTAAGAAACCTAGATTTCACAGGATCCATCTGGAGATACCCTAGCAAAAATCCTTGTGGGCGCTGTGAAGACCGCATCTGACCCTAGGCCTGTAGCAGACACCTGAGGAGGCTACAGCTTGGACTTCAGCCACATGGACGGTTCTGCTCAAGCTCAGACTCACCCTGCACTGCTGGCAGCTCCCCTCAAGCACGTCAAGCAACTCTCTATGTTCTGTCTCTCGGCCTTCTCCAGCGCTGTGAGGGAAGAGCAGGGGAGCCACTGGCCCAGGGCAGCCCTCAAATCATAGGGGTCCAGAGCCAGTGGGCTAATGTCCCTGTGCTCAGCCTCCTCTCAGACAATCCAGAGAGGCCTTCTCTGAGTCTCAGAAGTCCCAGTGAGCCTCATCCCTGCTTCCCACAGCAGTGACTTTATATGGGCACCCTTATATGGGTGTTTCCTCTTTCCCACCTCATTCTCCCAGCTCTTCATGCCTGTCTCCTGAGATCACATCCCGAATAACCACATGCACCCAAGCCTTTGTGTCAGGATATGATTTGGGAAGAATCCAAACTAAAACAACACAAAAAACCTCTTTAAGAACCTTCCACCGCTGTATAATATATAGTGCAAACCAGAGACAAGAGCTCTGGAACCCTGGCTCCACCTCCAATTCTCTGTGAAGTCCCCACAGACCCTTAGCTTCCACATCTGTAAAAGGCTACAGCTTAGGATCAGGATTAACTTGGAAGTAGCAGGAACAACTCAGGAGACAATACAGTTCATCAGTCAGGACAGCTTCCAACCAAGACAGCTCTCAGCAACTTCTCTCAGCCGTGCCCTCAGGCAGGCCATGCTTTTCGGCTATGCCTACAGGCCTGGCATCAGCCACTGGCCTCTGCTTGGGTAAGTGCTACAGCTCTTTTGGCTCTACTGTTAAGTGCCTGGAGGCACCCCAGTCTACCAGCAAGCCTCCAGCTTGAAGGCATTCAGCTCTCTTACTCCATGGGTTAGTGAGCCCACTGCGGCCACCTCACTCCATGGGCCAGGAAGCCCACCACAGCTGTCTCATGCCTGTCTCCTGGTTGTTTCTACTCATACGGTCTTGGGTCGTCTCATACTGTCTCAAACTCTCTCCAGTATTACAGCTCTCTCTGTCACCTGGGTCTAGGAGGATCTTAGTACAAGGACCCCGGGTCCAAAGGTTGTATTCCACCCCCAGCTTTCCTTCTTGTTGGCAGTGAGTTCCCCTCAACCTCTGTGGGATTGGTCCTTTTATAAGCCTATGCCTCCCATCAAGACTACGAACTAACAAGTCCCCTTGGTAGGCCACAGGCATGTTATTTTCTTAGTAAACTGTTCAATCTCTGCAAGGGTTTTATGCACCTTATTTGCATAGTAAACTGTCTAGTCCCTTTGCAAGATTGTGGCCTAGCAAATTTTCTTGGCAGAATTACAAACCCAGGGCCAGAAAGGCCATATATAAAGAGAAACCCATTGCCCTTCAGTAAGGAAGGATCGGGAGCTCAGGGGACTAGAGAAGCACAAGGTGTCATGTTCTCATGCCCCATCCCATATCTTCTTGGCCCACCAGCTGCTCCAACCATTGCTGCTACAGTCAACTCCCCTCAGACATGGCCGGGCAGCACCAAACCCCAGCTGCACCCAAGTCTCCTACTTTCTGTCCCAGGGCCAGGTTGCCACCCCTGGGATACCTGCAGGAGCCTGCTCAGCCATGAGGGTACAGGTGCACAAATGGGCACTCTGGCCCAAAGGGTGACACCAGCTCATGAATAAAAATGCCCAACTTCCCCATCTAGAGTGCAGAATAGGCACCTTCTACACATCTCCTCACGGCTGTAAGCAGCTCAATGACATGTTCTTGGACCAGCTTCTCCTAGCCTGTTTGCATGTCTCAGTTGGGTTATTCTGGTTCCCCAGAATCACTTTCCAAAATAAAATGCCTGCATATAAGCCCTAGACCTAGGATCTGTTTGGGTGGGGGAGTGGAGGGAGAAAGCTAAGAGAAGCAGTTAACCCTGTCTTGGGAGGTCAGGAAGAATTCCTGGAGGAAGTCACTTCTGAAACCTGAATAGGGGTTGGCCAGGTGAAGAAGGAGGGTGGACAGGGCACCCCAATCCTGGCAGAAGGTAAGACTTCAAGGGCAAAGCTGTGCCTGCCAGAGAGAACACGGTGTCTCCCATGAACCAAGAGTGCGTCACTCAAGTGAGGAAGGGCCAGTGAGAATGATGCTGGGAAGGAGGCAAGAACGAGGCCACAGGGACCCTGAATACCACCTTCCGAACTTGATCCCAGAGGCGAAGGGGAGCCATGGAATCATGACACAAAGGCAGAGCCTTGCTATGTGAGACACTAGTCTATATCTCACCTTATATAGTACTAATCACCCACCACATATTGTTTAAATGCTTTACTTATACTCCACAAAAGCTCACTGAGGGAACTACTATGGTTTTCTCCATATCTCAATGAAGAAACTGAGGCACAGAGAGATTAAATAACCTGCCCGTGGGCACACAGGCTGTGAGCCAGGGCAGTCGGCTCCCAAAGCCACACTCTCAGCCACTGGACTACGCGGCCTCGTTCAGCCAAAGAGGGACATGTGAGGTTTGTGTCTCAAGAAGAACCCAGTCCTCTCCTCCTCTCACTCCGGACTTTCCCTGGGACAGCAGTTCTCAACTGGGGGCAATTTTCCACCTGAGGGGACATTTGGCAATGTCTAGAGACATTTTTGATTGTCACAACTGGCGGGGAGGGTCTGACTGGCATCTGGTGGATAGAGGCCAGGGATGGTGCTAAATACCTACAGCTGCACAGGACAAGTTGCTGTTGAGCAGATTCTGACTCATGGTGACCCCACGTGTGTCAGAGTAGAACTATGCTCCATAGAATTCTCAATCGCTGACTTTTCAGAAGGAACTCTCCAGGCTGTTCTTTCCAGGCACCTCTGAGTGGGTTCAAACCACCAACCTTTCAGCTAGTAGTTAAGCACTTAACCATTTGTGCCACCCAGGGACTCTGTTCCTAAGACAATCCCCAACAAAAAACTAATCTGGTCCAAAATGTCAATAGTGGCGAGGTTAAGATCCCTGCTATAGGCAGTGCCATCCACTCCCACAGCTCCTCTGCCCTGTCTGATCTCCTCCTCAGCTGGATGAGAGCTGCGTGTTGGTGGAAGAGATGGGCTGTAAGGAGGGTCCGAGGAGGCAGACGGGTCAGTGGAGACAATGCCCACGTGCACATTGTGCACTGATGCTTCCCATGGCACGGGTGGCGTTCACAAGAGAGCATGCTCCCTGTTAGCGAGTTAACCCTCTTTAATGGATCAACATGAAGGACATGTAGTCGGACACAAGATTTCTGTGCTGGTCCTGTACTCAGGAAGCAGCTGGAGAGAGCTCTGGGACAAACAAATATTGGGGGTAGCAGAACATTTTGAATTTTTGGAGTCAGAGCTGGAAATTCCATCACATGGCCACAAGAACTACAAAACTCAAACCCAGAGGGTGACACCGGGGGCAGCCGCCCAGCTCAAGGTCAGAAAGACCTCCTGTTGACATGTTATGGAACTGATATCCTTGACAGTTACAGCAAGGTGAAGAAAAGCAGAGCCTGGGGCGGTAGTTGCCGAGCTTGGACCAGGCAGAGTAAACACGAGTCCAGCAGGATGGGGTCACGCCCTGAGCTGGGAAAGAAGCCACGTGGGCCATTTCTCCATCATGGCTCCCGAAATCCCTCCCCTGGTAACAGGAGAGCATCCACCCAGCAGTCAGAATCTCACATTCTGTGGACTGATGATGTCAGGACACATGTCTGAGAGATGAGTGTACCAGACATTCCTGGAAAGGCCGGCTTCAGGGACAAGGACCCACACATGGCTAAGCAATGCTCCAGGGCTGTACCTGGGCATGTCTAGAACCTGGCCTTCTAGAACCATGCTTTTGGGCACGTCTCACCTCCACGGTAAGAGCGGCAGACCCTCAGCCACACCCCTTCGCCACATACCTCCACAGCTCTAAGCTGGGCAGCCACCTGGTCAACATCCACTGGTCATTCATAGTTACCACTCCAAAGTCCTAGTTTTTATAAACAAACCCATTTTCCTATAGTTCTTTCTTTAGTACTCACAAGCTATCAAAATAGTCTGAAAATCCCTCCATAGTGGCACTATTTCAGACATCCATGTACACCCAGAACTGACTCAAAGTCAGACCACACATGCTACTTGCTGGTACCCCACTGACATCGGCCCCTCAGATCAGGGGCCAGCCACACTGACCACCATCCTGATCAATTGTGCAATGGGTCGTTTGGCTCCTGAGGCCATGTCAGGGACGCTCAGTGAAAGCCTGCAGCAGAAGCGTGGTGAGATGGCGCAGCAACTGCCCAAGTTACATCACCCTGATACCAGCTCTGCATTGAAGGGGAGATGCGCCCCCACCTCCTCTCCATACCAAGCCTACCCTTCCCCAGATCCACTCAGGCAAGCTCCCTTTTCCCTCCACCACCACGCCCCAGACAGCAGGGAGGAGCTGAAGGAGGCTGGGCTCTAAGACCGTGAATTTGAGCTCTGCCCCACCGCCCACCAGCTGGGTGATTGGGAGGAGATAACTCCACCACTCCCAGCTCTGATTCTCACAACTGCAGCAGGGAGTTAAAATTCTGTCTTCACCTGGTCATTGTGTTGATCCCCTCCTCCTCTTCACTGCCCCTGCCGCCAGCCTTCAGGTCACCTCATCACATGACTGTTCATCCAAGGGGGCAGGCATGAGGTGTGGGCTAGCCCTGTGGTTCAGAGTCTAAAGCAGGGACCCTGGGACTCCTTCTCTTCCCATCTCACAGAGGAGACTTTTGAGTGTGATTCCTGTGGAAAACACCCAGCACATGGGGTCAGTGCAACAAAACTCAGGTCACCTTACATACTGTAGAAGCTTACACCAGTAACTGCCCACCTTGGGGATCCCCACCCACTCATCAATATTCAGCATAAATGTCCTCTCTCTCCCCTTCTTCCTCACCTGGATGAGGTGGAATCCCCTCTTCCTCCATGGTATTCCGTACAGCCATCCTCTATAGCTCTTACCTCACTGACTCTAGCAAGCTCTTCAGTTCACTTATCTACTCACTCAACCATCCATCCATCCATCCACCCATCCACGCATCCACCCATCCACGCATCCACCCATCCACCCATTCACCCATCCACCCATCCACCCACCCATCCATCTATCCACCCCCATCCATCCATCCATCCATTCATTCATCCATCCACCCATCCATCCAGTCAACAAACTTTTACCAAGTACCAGTTGCTATTGGGAAGAAACAGACAAGCAAAGACAAGGTCTTGACTACCATGGACCCTCAGCCTATAAAAAACAGTGTCCATGAAGTGGGATTAAGTAGAGGTAAGGAAGAATCGTACCAACATACAAGCTTTGACTGACTGATAGGTGGTGGCTGCCCATGAGGTGCATTGGCCTGAATTGAACCCAGGTCTTCTGCATGGAAGGCAAGAAATTCTACCACTGAACCACCAACGCCCTCTACCCTGTGTGTCAGTGGAGGCTTGTGTGTTGCTAGGATGCTGAACAGGTTTCAGTGGAGCTTCCAGACTAAGATGGACTAGGAAGAAAGGCCTGGTGATCTACTTCCAAAAATCAGCCAATGAAAACCCTATGGATCATAACGGTCCAATCTACAACTGATCATGGGAATGGCACAGGACTGGACAGCATTTTGTTCTGTTGTGCATGAGGTCACCATGAGTAGGGGGCTGAGTCAGGGGCTGACTTGGCAGCAGTTAACAACAACAACATGGCAAGAGTGGGCTTGTCAGGAGGGGCACTGGTCTTATCTGCCATGCTGCACTGGGCAGATCCCCAGGGGCAGCTGTGGGCAGGGTTCTGAGAGCACAGCCACCAGGAAAGAGGGAGGTGGACATTCTAGGGAGAGAGAGGGGAGGAGCAGACAGTGGGGAGAACACAGTGTCTGGCACCAAGTTGCTGCTTCATAAATAGTTATCACTAGTGACAGGGTAGGTTCAATGAAGAGTGATAACAACAGTATCAAGTGTTATTGAGGACATGTGCTCCAGGCACTGTAATAAGCGCTGTATTCATATCGTTTCACTGAGCCCTCTGAGCAGTCTGTGAGAGAGTTACTGTTATCTCTGCTTGACAGATGAGGAAAGTGGCTAGCACTTTCTAGGAACCTGTAGGGGCCTCACAGCCAGTGAAAAGCAGAGTGGGATCACAGCCTGGGAGTGTCTGACTGCCCAGCCCTTGCTCTCTCTCCTAGGCTGCACTGCCGACTATCAAGTAATCCAGCAGGGAGAGGAGGGGGAGTCGGGGAAAAGGGTGGGAAGCTCTGCAGGGTGCCATGTCCAAGGAAATGGGGAGCTATTGAAGGGTGTTGAGCAGGAGAAGGGCACATTTCACTCTTAACCTGGGACTGAAACTTAGGAGTCAGAATCTGGGTGTCATTCATCTCTAGATCATCAACATCCAGTACACTGCCTAACACAGAGAATGTTTGTTGAATGACTGAAAAAAATCCGTGAATTAGTGAATGAATAAATCAAGACGGAATTGTCAGATTTTAAGTCAAAGTATATCTGTCAGGATTAGATTTAGCAGTATGTGACAGAAAACTCATAATAATAGTGGCTTAAACAAGATGCTAGTTTATTTGCTTTTTGCACTCAGCTACTAACCTAAAGATTGGTGATTCGAACCCACCCAGTGGTACTGCAGAAGGAAGTCCTGGCCATCTGCTTCCATAAAGATTACAGCCAAGAAAACCCTATGGAGCACTTCTACTCTGTCACATGTGGAGCCACCATGAGTTGGAATCAACAAGACAGCAGGTAAGTAAGTCAATAGGCGAGCAGTCCAGGGTTAGTACAGTGTTTCCCAGGGGTCAGGGACTAATCTTACTGTCCCACCATTCTGCACATGGCTCCTATTATGTAGGTCACCTCAAGACCCAAAATAGGTGCTGGAGCTCCAGCCATCATATAGCCATTCCAGGTAGCAGAAAGCAGAAAAGGAAAGAGTAGGGTCTGCACAATGCCTTTTAAAGGGACTTCCCAAAGGTTACCATACAACGTCTACTTATATATCATTTTCCAGAACCTAGTCAGATAGCCCCCTCTAGCCCTAATGGAAGCTGAGAAAAGTAGTCCTTTAGCAAAGGCGTTGCTGCCCCCAATACATGTTGTTATTAAAGTGGAGAGAGAGGATAGATGCTGCAGAAAGCACCCTGCAACCTCTACCACTGGAAGTGCGTGACTTCGTGCAAGCCCGCCCACAGATGGCATCTCTTCCTGGTGAAGGCAGTGCCCTTTCACTCCCGGGGAGGCAGTTATCTTAGGGAACTCCGGAAAGAGGAGGCCTTGGCAGCTCTTTGCGGAGATTACATCTGTCTGATAAACGGAAGCCCCTGAACTCCTGTGATTGCCCATGAGAACAGAGATAGGAGCCTTGGCTGGTTCGGGGCTGCCGTCCCCAGCAGCGGGGCCTCCTCGTCATTGCCGGATCAGACCTGCTTGACGAGACCCATTAAAAGAACCAGCTGGGATTCCATGGGCGCCCTGGGACTGAGTGTTCAGAACCACCTGCCTTCCCACAGAGAAGATAGCCAGGCTCCGCAGGAGGATTTCTCCTGGGCAACCTTGTGCCTCCAGGAGAGTTCAGAAGCTCATAGCCAGGGTGGGTCTCAGAGCCCCCTGCCAGCGGCAGTACTCCTGAACCATTTGCCACACAGGACCAGCCAAGTTCAAAGGCACCTCATAGGGTGGTGTGAAAACACTGTGAAGAAGTCACGAAGAGGCAGGTGACTGTTTCTGTCCCTGAGCGAAGGCTGATAGAGCAGTGGAGCTGTGGCCAGAAGCACCAGGAGATGGTGAGCTGTCTCTAGCTGGAGGTGTGGGCGGAGGGCATGGCCTCACGGCAATGGTGTTTTCAAGGGATTGAGCTGGATTTGGACCTGGCTTCCATGACAGTCCCAATTCTGCACATCCAGGGTGCCAGGCCAAGAAAGCCATCGTGGGAGGGGCTCACCGTCACCTTCTTCTTCTTTCTTGGTGCCTGGATGCCCTGCCTTTGTGGTAGTAAACGCCATACACTTAAACAGAGCTGTGAACAGTCTTTCATATGATCCAAGGGAGGCAAAGCGAGGCTTCTAATTGCGTCCATTTTCCAGATAAGAAAACTGGGTTAAGAGACACGCTGACGAGGACGTGAGGGGTAAAGTTGAAACCAGGATCCTTCTGTCTAACCTCCAAGGAGGAGGCTATTCCTAAAATGAGGGGATAGTGGTGAGGACCCCTCTTCCAGCAGGATGCACACGCCCTCATCTCTGTCCTTCCAGTCCAGGCTCAGATGAATGAACAATGAAGTGTGGTCAGCTGCTGCCTAAACTCTCCCTGGAGGGCTCAGGAGCCTCGCCTGGCTTTTCAGTCTCAGGCCCACAGCCCAGTGATGCCTGGGATGCTGTGTGGGCCACGTGAGAGCCCACCTTTGTGCTAGGCCCACGGGAGCCCCAGCAGCCTCTACTCCTGGCCTCACAGCTGGCTTCCATGGGGATGGCTGGGTGCCATCCATCTCTGTCCCGCCTGGGCAGACAAGGAGGATACCAGGTGGCTACCAGCAGAAAAGCATCACTTCTAGCCCACATGTGCCTGCAACAGGATTGAGGAGGATGGATCGTCAGGAGTGCCCTGCAGCCCCGCATAGCAGCAGCAGCACGGACCTTCACCCACAGATCGTTTATCAGCTCCCTTGGGTTCTCAAGGGGTTTTATTTCAAATGCAAATATTTCTGTAAAGGGAATCACTTGGATTGCCCAAGGCCTCAGTTTCCTCATCTGTAAAATGGATATCACAATCTCTCCCAGCTGAAGTAAGGAGGCTGCAGAGCTTACAGGAGAAACTGCCCACCACAGTGCCTGGGATAGAGCCTGTGACCCTAAGGTGTTTGGGGGCATGAATCTGAGAGATGAGCAGGGCAGCCTTTGTGATTCGGCCAAGGAAGGGGCACCCGAGTTGGGAAGCTGCCTGTCCTCCCTGCAGGCCCATCTTGGCCCCTTGGCCACCTCCAGTGCCTGCCTGGTGCCTGCCCAGCCCTTCCATCCAAGTGGAGATCTGGAGCAGAGGCCTCTTTGCAGGCATGGAGTGGGGGAGGAACGGGCCAGAGCTCTGGGAACGGACTTGGGGAGAAAAGAAGAAGCTGCCCTGGAGCTGATCTGAAGAACCAGATCCAGCAGGCCTGATGTGGAAAGCATTCCCCTCCCCAAGCACCAGCTGTCATCAATTGCATTCGTTCATTCTTTGAACAACTTGCTTGATATTTGTCAGAGCAATTTCCATTCCTTTATCTAATTTGGTTTACTCTAAGGTACATGTTATAACCCATTTTACAGATGAGTAAAGGGAGGCTCAGAGACCCCATAGTTTGGAGGGAGGAGCCAGAATCCAAGTCTCCCTTTACTTTGTGTTCTTCACACGCAAATTACAATTCCTGGTCCCAGGAAGCCACAGAGCCCAGCTGTGGAGGGCGTGTGGGGGAAAACAGAAACAATATTTACCAACGGTGCTTGATCCCAGTGTGAGTGTGTGTGTGTGAGTGTGTGTGTGTAAAGAGAGAGAAAAAACATATACCAATGATTCGCTCAAGCCAGAAATTTTGGCACCAAATTTATTTTGTGCTTCTGTGTGTTCTCCACATTTCTTACAATAAATATTACTTTTGCAATTAGATATAAAACAGAAACAATAAATAATTATTAGAATAATTTTGAATAATAAGAGAACAATGGGTTACAGGGAAAAGAGCAGGGATATGGAGTCAGGAAGCTTGGCTCCCTGTCCGTATCTTTGCCGGGCCAGCTCTACACCTTGGCCGCACAGCTTCTCGCTCTGGCCTTCAAAGCCTTCATCGGCACCTTGGGCTCCCGCAGGCCCTTTCCCCGTGAACACCTCTGGGTCCTGAAGAGCCACTTGTAAGGAAAAGGAAGATTGGGGTTGCTGGTTCTGAAGCCCAACTTCCAAACCTACCCCTCTTCTCAAGCCTCTGGGGCCAGGGGCCACGTCCCCTCTCTCTGCCTCTCTCCCCTTCCTCCTTCCCTGGTGGGGAGATAGCCTGCTGAGGCAGGTTGCTGTGAATCTGACAAGTTGTTTCCAGCAGCTGCTAACATGTCATTAGCAGGATTTTCCTAAACCCACATTCATGTCCCAAAGTCACAAAAACAAGGCACAGCGGGATTCTTTTCCTCCTCCGTAGCCTTCCAGAACTTGGCGCCTGGAGAGGAAAGAATGCCCACTCCAGCTTCTGATCAGAACACGGGCTCTCGAGCCGGTTCCTCATGGCTCACTGTTTAGCTGGACCCGCTGATACCTGCTGTTGCTCTGGGGCTGTGTCTGTACTACTTCCAGATGTTTACACAGCTGGCTGGATTACTTAACTGCATTGACATCATACACCTTGATATTTATTTTACACAGAAAAATGGTTCAGATGGGAAAGAAACTGGCTATTGAGAATTCAGACACGACAGAACTCACCAGAATAACATTCCAACTCCCCACGGAGGCTGTGAATGCATTCACTCACCTGCACTGTCCCCCAAACTGCAGGGGCCTTGGTTTCCCCATCTGTAAATAGCAGAGGTGGGATGAAACTGCGTCTAAGTTGCTATGGGTGCTTAGAATTGATATGACATCAATCCCTTCATTTTGCTGATTTGAAACCTGTGTCCTGGAGCAGGGAATGGACCCTATTCAATTGGTCACTTCTTACGGAGCACCTACTATGTGCCAGGTACAGGGGGGCAAGCCTAGATGGACACACAATGGAAATAGAACCGCACTAGTGAATGTCTCTGAGCACTTCCTATGTGCCAAGCACTGTGCCAAGCACTTTGTGGGTAGTGTCCCTTTTAAGTCCCAAAGCAACTCCAGGAAGTCCATATTATTGTCTCAGCGCCTTTATAGATAAAGGCACTGAAGCTTAGAGATATTAATGAGTTCACCCAAGGTTACAAAATCTGGTGCATCCAAGGATTCTAATGCATGTGTGATTGATTCCAGAACCCACATCCCTAAGTGTCACCCTGTGCTGCTCCATGAACATTTCCTGCCCTCATGGACCTTCTAGTCCAAAACAGAGACACTGATACAGTCAACTAAAGAACTAGCACTTATACTAACAGAATTTAGCAAGTGCTACAACCAAGGCATGCACCAAGTGCTAGGAGAGCCTGTCATGTGGGAAAGCCTTCCTGGAGGAAAGGATGTTTGGGCTGGGCTTTGAGGGTTGGACAAGATTCCATTCAGCAGAGGCGTGACTTGTCACTAGCGGATGACAGTGACAGGCCCTAACACATGGCTCAAAGCTCCTCCTGCACGGCCCTGTTTTCACGCCCTTTTCCTTTTAGGTGAGTCTAGATGGGTCTCTGCAGCCCAGGGTGGCTTTTTCGCACTGCCTGTCCCCACCTGTTGGCTCCTTACGGGCAGGGGCAGGACCTGTCTGTGTTCATGCCCTGGCACCTAGCACAGATCACGGCTCAGTACGTATTCACTGAACAAATAGGAATTTAGTTTTGCAGGAAGGGTTCCCTAAGCAGCAGCAGCAAGGACATAAACGGTGAACTTTTGTTGAGTGCTGTGTGCCAGGCACTGTGCTAAGTCTTTTTTGTGCATCATCTCATTTAATCTGCCCAAAGCCACACTATTATTTTCCCCACTTGACACCTGAGGTTAAGTAACTTGTCCAAGGTCACACAGCTAGCAGGTGGCAGAGCCAGGCTTCGTGCCCAGGCCTGTGGGACTTCAAAGCCTGTGCCCTTAGCCCCTCTGCCCCAGCTTCTCTTTGTCTTGGCCTCTGCACCTTTCTTTGTTCCCCGGGGAGAAGGGTTGTTGCCAGCAGGCCTGAAATGCCCCAAATGTTCCAGCACACCCTGCCCCTTTGTCCTCTGACATCTGTTTATCATTTCCCCCACTCCGGAGCCAGGCCAGGCCTGCCTGCTGCCTTGCCATAATTCAGATGTCAGGGAGGATGGAAGCCAGTCCCTGGTGTCTGAGTGTTTGAACTGGCAGAGACTCAGGACGGCCTGGTGCATGCTCACGTTTATTTTGTCAGGATGCAGCACAGCGCTTGTCAGGGGCAGGCCACCAGGATGCCACCCACACCTCTCCAGGCCTCTCCCAAGGCACACCTGCCAGGCACCCTGCGAGGCTCCCGGCTCTGGGGAAGGTGAGAGAAGGGGGCATCCTGCCCCCCCACAACCTCCCCCACACCCCGCTGTAAGCCTCCGGCAGGATGGAATTTCTCTTTCCTTTGAGTATGAACAGAGGCCGCTGGAAATTTTTTAAAGCAGCATTTTTTTCCAAGCATGTTCTCTATAACACTTGCCCCGAGAAATG
The DNA here is from genome assembly GCF_000243295.1 of Trichechus manatus latirostris. NCBI lineage: Eukaryota > Metazoa > Chordata > Mammalia > Sirenia > Trichechidae > Trichechus > Trichechus manatus. The sequence goes on along the minus strand of NW_004444042.1, from coordinate 1,154,134 downwards.
TCCCACAAAAAAAAAAAAAATGCTCTGTGGTCGAACAATCTGGGGAGACGCTGCCCGCTCTGCCGTGCAGTTGTAGGTTCCTGATGCACGTTCAAGTGGCGAAGGCACTGGGAAGTCCTGCAGCCTTTTATCCTCAGAGTACTTGTTGTGAGAGCGTGAATAACACATCCCCAGGCTGTCGAGGGGATCGAGGCCTAAGCAGGAGACACACACATCCAGAAGGCACACACCGCCAGCAGGAGAGCCCCCTGGCAGGCTTGGCGTCCTGTGGGGCTTCCTGCCGAGTCTGCTCTGAGCTTCTGGGTGTCTCTCCTCCGAGATAATCCCAGAAAGCGCAGGAAGACCCCCGGCCGTTCACACCCCACCAGCGATTCCTGATTGACTCAACTCCAGAGTTCCTGAAAGGTCCCAAGGGCTTGAACAAGACCCCTATGGAGGCAGGAACAGGATCTCCGTAAGTGTGCTGCGTGTATGCAGAGCTTCTGGGACCACATCCCAGGCAAGGTGGGTAAGTACTTGGGGAGTCAAGACTCTCATGGGGGTGCTAGCCCCTTCCTAGCCTTCAATGCTAGCATACGGGAACGCCCTCAGGGAAAAGGGAGTGGCCCCGGCTAGGCCTCCGGGAGCAAACGCCTATGACCGCATCTGCCACGCTTGAGTACACTTTAGCACACGTGGACGTGCATGTGTCCCCCAGTCACATGGGAGCACAGGAATGTGCTCGTGCACGTATCTGTCCCCAGCACCCTGCGTGTGACAGACCCATCGTACAGCGGGCTGCAGATGCACTGGGTAAGTATTTGATGCAGGTGTCACTCTTGCAGGTGGTTTTCCCAGGAGCCCGTTCTGAGCTGCAGGCTGGAGTGTGAGCTGCTATGAGGGGATGGGCTTGGGAGCCACACCTGTGGGAGCAGGGAGTGAGCAGGCACCGGCAGAGGGAGGAACAGAGCTGCCCTGGAGTCACGGCAAGGCTGCGACTGGCATGTGGGGAGCAAGGAAGCCAGACGGCCCTTCAGAGGTCATGGAAGGGGCTGGGCCTTCCTACCCCCATGTCAACCAGTCACTGGATGTGAGCATGACCTTGGCAGTGTGGCTCTGTAGCCTTGTCCATTGCAGGAGTGGGCTGGCCATGGTGAGCCCCCAGTCCTCCAGCCCTGCAGGGGCCCTGGGTGCCAGCCCAGTATCATGGCAGCCTCATTCCGCCCACTCCTCCCCTCAGTTTTGCAGCCTGCTGATCTGGACCTTCCTTCTCTTCCCAGACCCTCTGCCCAAATACACTCCCCCCGTCCCTCCTCGCAGTTCCCATCAATACAAGCCAGAGGCTGGCTCCTCATGCCCCTTGCACTGGGACCAGAGCAAAAAGCGGTCTCCTCTGTGTCTGATCCCGGCACTCCAGGAACAGGAAGCTGAGTGGGGGGCAGCCGTGGGACACACACCTGGAACCCTGAGCCCTGTGGCTCCTGCATTCAGCAAGTGGCATTTAAGACTGTCTTCCTACCAGGCCCTGCTTCTCTGGGGTTGGACTCTGACTCTCAATACTTTTCCCCCATCTTCTTATCCCTAATGAACCTCCAGCCCTGCCCTACCTCCCCCTGCCACATATTCTGGGCACAGCCCAGCAAGCCTGCTCTGAACTAGAAGGACAGGCTCCCAGCCCATCCTCAGTCTTCCCCAAAAAGCATCACTCACTTGTGGAGACTTTGGGCTTTGCAAGATCTCCAGCTCAAGTTTCCAGGGCATAAATAATGGCATACATTTATACAGTATTTCAAGAGCTCCTTGGTGGTGAAATGGTTAATGTGCTTGGCTGCTAACTGAAAGGCTGAAGGTTCAAGTCCACCCAGACATGCCTAGGAAGAGAGGGCTAGCAGTTGACTTCCAAAAAATCAGCCATTGAAAACCCTATGGAGCACACTTCTACTCTGACATACAATGAGTGGGAGTCAACTAAATGGCAGCTGGTTTAACTGGTACATAGCATCTCACATCCTGGACAATCAGTTTCTTCATCTGTTAAACGAGGAAGATGAGAGGCCCAGAGGAGACACTCAGTAAATGTTTGTGGGCAAATGAGGGAGCTCACGGCATAGGTGGTGTTGCTTGGGGACACCCCGCCAGCAAGTCTCAGCCCAGGACTGAAACTGAAGCAGTATATAACCTAGGGGTGAAGGTCAAAGGCAGAGCCAGGTCAACTCTCTCCATCACATAGCTTTGTGACTTGGACAGAATGATGTCCTTCTGTTATAGCTTCCTCTTTGAGGGGCAGGGATAAGAGCACTCACCCTAAGCGGCGTTTCTGTTGCCATCAAGTTGATTCTGACTCATAGCCACCCTGTAAGACAGAGTAGAACTGCCCCATAAGGTTTCCAAGGCTGTAAATCTTCATGGAAGCAGACTGCCACATCTTTCTCCCAAGGAGCAGCTGGTGGGTTCAAACTTCTGACTTTAGGTTAGCAGCCAAGTGCTTAACCACTGTGCCACCAGGGTGCCTTCAAGGGGTGTTAGAAGGTCGAATTAGAGCCAGCATACAAAGCCTAGGCTGGGCACACAGTTAGCACTCAGCAAACATGTCTTTATTCTTCCTGTTGTGTTCAATCCCCTGGCTCTATGTCCATAGCTCTCTCCATCGCCCCACACAGCCTGCCCCATCCCCCCAGGATCAATATTCTCTGCATTGTTTCGTGAATGAAGTCACCAGTCAACAGACCTATCGGTGCAGCTGCCTGGCTTAATGTGGGCTCTGAGCTCATCTCTCCTGCTTTAAGGTCCTTTGGAGGAGGCTGGGAGGCTCCTGAGAAGAAGAAATGAATGGCTCATACTGCAGCCTTCCTCTGCTGCTCTCCGAGCTGGCTGGGGGCCCCATTAATGAGACAGCCCAGCCTTTCCCCAGCAGGAGAGGCCACCGGACTTCTTAGGGCAGCCTGGAGCCATGGGTGTGACCAGTTCTAATGGAAGGGGATGCAATGTGAAAACAATGCCCATTAACAGCATCTTCAGTGGCCCCAGGAGCTCCCCACAGAGTGCATCTTGCCTCTCCCAGTGTCTCACTTTTGCAGATGGCGGCACATTTTCCCCTCCCAGGATTTACCCTCAGCACCTACCAAGATTCTCAGCCTCAGAAGGGCTTAACTGCCAGGTGTGCAAAAGTTTCTAGGCTGGTGAGGAAAGGAGGGGAGGACAAGGAAGAGGGGCACTGAGTCTCAGAGAGTGGCCATTGGTCAATACACAGGCCCTCAGTCACAGGGAGGACATGCAATAGCAGGAGTCTTCAGCTGATGGTGATCCATGGAGATGATGAAGAGACAGCTTCATGGGTAGGGGTTGGAAGCGGCTGGGAGGCATCTGGTCAGCATGAGGGAGTGAGGGACAAAGGCCAGCTCTCAGGCAGAGCCTGCATACAGAGCATTAGGAATTCTGACTCAGGGACTAGCTTAGGAGCATGGTGCAGGGTGGGAAGTTGGGGGACTAGCGTTGCAACCACAGTCCAGAGCAGGTCCCAGCTGTACCACCTGGGGAGGCCCACAGGCGTGAGGGAGGGAAGGAGGTTACACCCCAGCACAAACTTAAGAAAAAAGCAGAAAGACCTTTTGGAATCACTCATTGAATTGCATCCCTCCACAGTTTAAAACCCTCCAATGGCTTCCCACCGCCCTGTGTGACCTGGCAGGTCCTCACCCCACCTTGCACCACCGTCCTCTCACTCCCTGGCCCCTGCTGGCTCCTCTGGCAAAGTGCTACCAAGCTTTTTCCTCCCCCAGGGCCTTTGCACACACTGTTCTCTATGCCAGGAAAGCTCTACCGCCCTCTGCTTTCATACCAGCTCCCATCCCACCCTACTCACCACCTCCACTTAAATATCACCTCTGGGAAGGACCACACCTGCCCATCTAACCTAAAATAATTCTCACCCCCCGTTAGTCTCAATTGCAGCATCCTGTCTTGTTTCCTTTAGGCCTGTTAACATCATTTACTACTATTTCATTTATTTAGTGGTTTACTTGTTTATTGTTCATTCTCCCTCAAGTTGGAAAACTCCAGGAGGGTAGGGACCACCTCTCTCTCACTCACCATTATCTCCAGCCCTAAACTTTCAGGAAATCCTCAGTAAGTGTCAGCTGTTATTTCTGCTATTTTATTACTGCCATGGCGCTTGTTACCGCAGGCTTGCAATAAATAGGAGATGAACGTTGAATGAATATCAAGCCTCACTCCAGGCCCCGCTAGCTGGGGGGGCTGCAGCACCAGATGTGCTGCAGGCCCTGGGCTGGCAGGGGGCTCTTTGGGGCCCACCTTTGCCCTCCCAGTCCTTAGAGGAGTCCACGTCGGCCTGAGGCAGAGTGGCCCAAGCCCCTGCCCCACAATCACTCGGGCTCCACCCTGCCTCTCCCACCCTTGCCCAGCTGCCGAGTCGTCCAGGCGATTTCCCCCCAGCACACACACTGTCATCTCTTCACCGTGAACTGTATTTAAAATGTAAATAAAAAAAGGCTTTTAGGAGATTTAACTGTTTCCCTTGGTATTTAAATTATTCAATTATAACTAAAGCTATTAAAATACAGTTAATTAAAATTGTTAGATTGTTTTCCTTTGCACTGATCACAGCATTGCCCGACTTCTCCCTCTAGCTGTTTAATTCCTATTAAAAATGATAATGCCTTGCTTTATTCATAAATGCGGCAACCTTCACGCACATTCTTCAAGTGATCTCCTCAATACGGAACGTACTGTTTTCTTTTCTTCTAGCAGCGAAGTGGAAATTCTGCTGTAGTCTTTACAGGTTTAATCAGCAGTAAAAAGGACTCAAAATTTAAACATTAGCATTATCGAGTCACAACAAATGATACAGCCCCCTGTAAAAATCTGTCTAATTCTGATGCAACGTAATGTCATTAGAGACCAGAGGTGAACCCTGAGGTTTAATTAAAGGTGGGACCTAAGTAAAGGTTTCATAACTCACAACATGAAATTACCGGATCCACACGTTAAATATTTTATTTAAAGGTTTCATGGCATTTCTAGTGGGAATAGCTCTGCAGTGGAAGTACAGATGAGTAAGTGCTGCCGGAAGAGAAATAAAAAGGAAGGGAGAAAAGAAGGCTTCTAGGACAAGTTGGTATCTTGTCGAGTTTGCCGTGCTTAAGATGGCACACCCTGAGGAACTAATTGGTTATAGTGTTTAATCTCCTGAGCCATGTGTTCACGCAACGATAATGGCTGTTCCAGGTAATGATGGGCAAGGAGGCAAAGAAACTTACCTTTTTAGAATGTGGCAAGTGCAACCTCCAACATTTGAGGTCATTTGTGAACCACATGTGGTGGGGAGTGGGGGGGGGCAAGTAGCTCCTAGACCCCAAGAAAAGAAACTGAGGGTGTGGCGAACAAATTAGTTCAATTCAGCCGTTTCCTGAGAGCCTAACCAGTTGCCATCGAGTCAATGCTGACTCATGGCAACCCCGTGTGTATCAGGGTAGAAGTGTGCTCCATAGGGTTTTGTACTTTTAATGGATGGTTTTTGGGGAGTAGATTGCCAGGGCTTTCTTCTGAGGTACCCCTGGGTGGATTCAATACACTAACCTTTTGGTTAGCAGCTGAGTGTGCACCATTTGTGTCATCCAGAGACTCCCTTGAAGGCCTACTATGTGCTAAGATGAATGTATGCAATAGACCCCCTGTCCTTAAGGAACATACAGCTTATCAAGCCCTTGCCAACTGAGATCCAAGTTTAGACAATGTCAGTCACGATAAATTCTTCTAGTGAGGATGTGGACAGCTTCAAGGGAGGGTTGGTGATTTTGCTGGCTGAGAAGGTCCGGACCTGCCAAGTAGGGAAGTAGTGTGAGAGAAGATCAAGGCACAGAGGCAGGAAGGAACTGGTAAGGCTGGGACACTGGAGCATTTGCTGCAGCTGGAGCAGAGGCTGGGTGGATGGATCTGGTGGGAAAAGCTAAGTTAAGGAAACTATCAAGAAAGCCTTGTCTTAGAAAGGGTCACATAAACCAGAGACTTCAACAGCCTGAGACCAGAAGAACTAGATAGTGCCTGGCTACAACCAATGACCGCCCTGACAGAGAACACAACAGACAGTCCCTGACAGAGCAGGAGAAAAGTGGGGTGCAGAACTCAAATTCTAGTAAAAAGACCAGACTTAATGGTTTGATTGAGACTGGAGGGACCCCGGAAGACATGGCCCCCAGACTCTCTGTTACCTCAAAACTAAAACCATTCCTGAGGCCAACTCTTCAGACAAAGATTAGCCTGGACTATGGGACATAAAATGATACTCAAGAAGATTGTGCTTCTTAGCTCAAGTAGATACATGAGACTAAATGGGCAGTTCCTCTCCGGAGGCGAGATGAGAAGGCAGAGAGTGTCAGGAGCTGGTTGAATGGACACGGGAAATCTGGGGTAGAAAGGAGGAGTGTGCTATCACAGTACAGGGAGAGCAACTAGGGTCACATAACAATGTATGTATAAATTTTTGTGTGAGAGACTAACTTGAATTGTAAACTTTCTTTTAAAGTGCAATTAAAAAAAAAAAAAAAAAAGAAAGCCTTGTCTTAGAAGGAGACGTAGGGTAAAACTTTATGACCTTATTTTTGACAATGGATTCTTAGATATGACACCAGAAGCATGAGCAGCAAAAGAAAAAATCGATAAAATGGACTTCATCAAAGTGAATTTTTTTTGTGCATCCAAGGAATTTATCAAGAAAGTGAAGAGACAACCTACAGATTGAAGAAAATATTTGGGAATCACATACCTGATAAAACTCCAACAACTCAACAACAAAAAGACAAACAGCCCAATTTAAAAATGGGCAAAGGACTTGAATAGACATTTCTCTAAAGAAGATATAGAAATGGTCAATAAGCACATGAAAAGATATTCCGTGTCATTAGCCATTACAGAAATGCAAATCAAAACCACAGTGAGCTACCCCCTCACACCCACTAAGATGGCTATTATCAGTAAAACAGAAATGAGCAAGTGTTGGCAAGGATATAGAAAATAGGAGAACTCGTGCATTGCTGGTGGGAATGTAAAATGGTGCAGCCACTGTGGAAAACAGTTTGGTGATTCCTCAAAAAGTTAAACAGAGAATTACCATATGATCCAGCAATTCCACTCCTAGGTATACACCAAAGAGACTTGAAAGCAGGGATTCAAACAGATAATGAGTACACCAGTATTTGTTGTAGCACTATTCACAAGTGTCCATCAACTGATGAATGGATAAACAAAATGTGGTATATCTATAAAATGGAATTATTCAGCCATAAAGAGAAATGAAGTTCTGATACATGCTTTGACATGGATGAACCTTGAAAACATTATTCTCAGTGAAATGAGTGAGACACAAAAGGACAGATATTTTATGATCCCACTTATCTGAAATATCTAGAATAAACAAATGCATAGAGAATATAGTTTATTCGTGGTTACCAGGGGCTGGGAGAGGAAGGGGATGGGAGTTATTGCTGAAGGGGTGCTGAGCTTCTGTTTGGAGCAAAACAAAACTTTTGGAAATGGATAGTGGTGACGGTAGCACAACACAGTGAATGTAATTAATGTCGCTGAATTGAACACTTAAACACAGTGAAAATGGCAAAGTTCTTGTTATGGATATTTTACCACAATAAAATTTTTAAAATAGGCCCTGAATATTATACTTAGGAGTTTTGACTTTATTTGAATGTTGCCTTACAATCTAAGAACTGACAAAAGACCAGCAAAGAGTTACACAGCTCCCAGAGCTGGTCACTCGGGTAGGTCTTGACATTTGTTAAGTAAACAAATGAAGTCCTCAGGTCAGGGCCTGGTGCATCCTGTGCATGACTCCCTTGTGGGAAAGGTCCAGGTCTGGCTGCTGAGCTGGCAGATAGCCCAATCTGAAGGTGGGCTGCTGCCATTCTGGGCGCCTGGACCAACACTTTGGTCTCTGAATGCCCTGAGCTCTCAGAGCTTTTATTTCTTCACCCCCACCTTTCTTCACCCCCACTCAGCCTCCTCTGCTTCCTGTGGCCACAGTCTCTTGGCCAAAAAGCACCAGCTTCACCCCAGTGTTGCTTGGATTCCACCCACCCTTACTGACCGGCTCCCTGGGTGACATTTTTTGGCTGCTTGTGTTGCTTTTTTCTGCTTCATTAAATTTCTTCTTTATCTCTCACCACCTCCCCGCTCCTTTCTCTCAAATATCTGGCTCCGTGGCCATCTTTGCTTCTTCCTGGGGAGCTGCAAGGCACCTCTTGACTGTGGAACCGTTACCCGGCCCATGCAGCCGTGCTGGTGGGACCCCTCGGGGCCTTTTTGTTTGTTTGTTCTGATTTGTTCTGATTTGTTCTGTTTTGATTTGTTTGTTTGATTGTTTTCTTTTTCTTTTCTCAGCGTGGGAGCCCCTTCTTGCCAGGCACTGCCACGCGGCTTGGGAGATACTCCCTTATTCTGCGCAGATGCACAGTGACATCCCTGGGGGCATTTCTTTTTTCTTGTGGTTTTTTTTTTTTTTTTTTTTTTTTTTTTTTGGTTTTTTTTTTTTTTTTTTTCTTTTCCTCTGGTTTTGTGTTTGTTTTTGTGGTTTGTTTTCTTCTCTCTCTTTTTCCCTTTTTGTCTTTCTTCATTTCCAGTTTCTTGATTTATTCATTTTTTTCTTTTCTCTTTTTTATTTTTATTTTTCTCCATTTCTCAGTTTCTCATCTCTCCACGCCAATAGCAAGCTCCCTTAGGATTCTTTCTTGTTTGTGTGTACATTTTTGGCTCCTGTTCCTCTCTCCTCTCTCTCCTCTTTCCCATACCCATCTTAGATCCACACATCACAATCTAACCCCTCCTTCCTGCCTACCTGCACTGTGTACTGAACATCACACCCCCAAGCAGCACAGGCACGACCTACTGGAATCTGCCCTGCACTGATTTTTGGACTGCCCTGTTGGGCTAGTACATGCCACAAAAAACCCATCCCAGCAACTCCCTTTAGTTGGACCTGCCCTGCTGTATCATACCTGAGTGACTGACCCTGCCCATTGGAGAAGGAGGTGAAAAGCATTGTTCTCACAGACTAGCAAACAACAAAGAATGCACAGCCCACCTGCTGAGACATAACCAAATAAAACAAAAAAGCAGGATGAAACAAACAAATCTACAATCAATAAACAATGAAAATAACTACTGAATGCCCCAAAGACAGCAGACAGTATCAAAACATTTACAAAAACAGGACAGGATGGTTCCCAAAGGTGTACAAAATAAACACCAGATTACTTTCCAGTAGAAGAAAAGGCACTAGAACTACCTGATAGGGAATTCAAATCTCTAATATTGAGAATTATCCAAGAGTTGAAGCAAAAAGCAGATAAAAATTAGGAAAAAATAGACAAATCCATGGAAAAGGCAGACAAATTCATGGAAAATCCAGACAAAAAAATGGAATAATTCAAGAAAATAATACAGGAACAAAATGCTAAAATAAATTCACAACTAGAAATCATACAAAAACAACAGTTAGAAATCCAAAAGATAAACAACAAGATTTCAGAATTGGACAGTGTCATAGAAAGGCTGAGGAGCAGGTTGAGACGATGAAAGACAGGATCAGCGAAATTGAAGACAAACACTTGGATACAACTCTGCTTGAGGAAAAATCAGATAAAAGAATGAATAAAAATGAAGAAACCCTGAGAATTACATGGGATACAACCAAAACCAAAAATCTATGAGTGATCAGAGTTCCAGAATGGGGGAGAAAACAGGAAACACAGAGAGGATCATTGAAGAATTGCTGACAGAAAACTTCCCCAATATCATGAAAGATGAAAAAGCTGACCATCCAAGAGGCTCAACAAACCCCATACAGGATAGACTCCAAAAGAAAATCACCAAGGCATATCATAATCACACTCACTAAAACCAAAGACAAAGAATCCTGAGAGCAGCTTGAGAAAAACAAAAAGTCACATACAGAGGAGAAACAATCAGACTAAGCTCAGATTATTCAGCAGAAACCATGCA